>NC_088346.1:26677500-27012142 GCF_036884655.1 Musa acuminata AAA Group
TGGATCGTCGCAAAATCCAGGAGTTTGCCGGATGGCCGCAGAAGCATCACCGAGGGTTCATCGAATGATCGACGGAAGTTCGCCGGAAACTCGCCGGAAGAAGCGATTGACGTACCGAAGCAAAGCTACAGAAATTGTCTTAGATTTAATCGTAGTTAGCACGTTGATTAAGTTAGAAATGGGAGGTGATCCCATTATCTTAATCCTGGGGCAATTGGGCCCCTGAAGAACTCAAATTGGGTCGAATGGTTCAACCCATTCGGACCCAAGTTGCTGTGGGAGGTGCAACTGCCCCAGCCAAGAGGTGCAACCGCCCAGGCTATGTCTTCCAGCGAGACTGGGCGGTGCAACCGCCCCAGCCAAGAGGTGCAACCGCCCAGGGCTCAATCTCCAAGCGAGACTGGGCGGTGCAACCTCCTCTGTCAAGAGGTAGCACCGCTAGAGCTCAAGTTTCGAGCTCTGCCAAGAGGTGCAACCACCGAGCTCGGTCTTCGAGCTCTGGCAGAGAGGTGCAACCACCTCTGGCAGAGAGGTGCAACCACCTCTGACAGAGAGGTGCAACCTCTCTGGTCAGGAGATGCACCGCCTGAGCTCGGTCTTCGAGCTCTGGCAGAAAGGTGCAACCACCCCTGACAGAGAGGTGCATCCGCCTGAGCTTAGTCTTCGAGCTCTGCTAGGCGGTGCAACCTCTCCAGTCAAGAGGTGCAACCGCCTGATCCCGGAATTCCGGGATTTGATCGTTTTGAGCTCCAAATTTGAACTGGGTTAGGGCCTATAAATACCCCACCCGTTCAGCACAGAAAGGATACAGATCCACTCCGAATTCCTGATCTTTTCTGTGATTCTAAGAGCTCAAAATTGTGTAAAGTCCAAAAGTTCTCCTCTTTCTGTTCTTCAAAGTCTTGAGTTGTAAAGAGAGGAGAGAAAGGATCTGTAAAGGTTGTCTCCTGAGCCTGTCAAAAGGAGAGAAACTGTAAAAGGGCAGTTGGCCTTCGCCTATTGAAGGAAGGCCTCTAGTTGACGTCGGCAACCTCATCGGTGGAGGAAGCCAAAAGTGGAGTAGGTCAAGACTGACCGAACCACTCTAAATCTCTAGTTTGCGTTTATTTTTTAGCACTTTATCATTACTGCAAACCTCCTACATAGCTACTGCCCTCTGCGCTTTTACGAACGATTCTCTAAGTTCAGATCTTTCCGAATCTGCATTGAGACGTAAATCGGTGTTTTCGTACGATCTTTACATCGCAATTTACGCTTACGCTTTGATTCCATTCATAACTGCGAACTGCTTTCTGCACATTCACAAAAAGACTTTCAAAGTTCAGTTTCTGCGTTTAGACGTAAAATTACGTTTAGACGCAAAACTGTGTTTAGACGTAAAACCACGTTTAGACGCAAAACCACGTTCAGATGCAAAACTGCGTTCAGACGCAAAACTGCGTTCAGACGCAAAACTGCGTTCAGACGGAAAACTGCGTTTAGACGTAAAACTACGTTTAGACGTAAAACTGAGTTTAGACGTAAAACTGCGTTTAGACGCAAACTGCGTTTAGACGTAAACTGCTCTTAGACGCAATCTGCGCTTAGACGCAAACTGCGCTTAAATACAAACTGTGAATCGGCTTTTGCATCATAATAGATTTTATTGAACGAACGCACCTTTCGGTTTTAAATTGCTGTAAGATTTCCGCTGCACTAATTCACCCCCCCCCCTCTTAGTGCTCTCGATCCTAACATATATATATACATACATATATATATACATACATATATATATACATACATATATATATATATATATATATATATATATATATATATATATATATGCATATATATACGCAACAAGCAATATAAAGTAATAAAATGTCAAATAATAATAATAAGCAAAAAGACTTCATGTTAAGTTACACGTGTCATCACTTACGTGATTGGCTTGCAAGGCGCCTATGATTAGTAGACTATAGATATATGGTAATTGAGGACATATAGGTTTAAAGGATTGGATTCCCCTATATCGTCTAGGGTTATGGTGTAGTGGTCTAGTACGTTTGTAGTCGAAGAGTCGATTGAATTATTATGGAGATAATAATTCACTAAGCTAAAAGGCGTTTTGATAGATATGACTCATGGCTAGCTCGATATTGGGCCTAAAGGGTCACTCACATATGGCAGGTATTACGACGAGTAGAGGTTCGGATATTAGATATCCGTTAGAGCTCCTATCTTATTGGATATCTAATAAGCCCCTGAATTATTGGATCATATGGATGAGATCCAATAAGAGCTAATAAGAGATTATTGGGTAGAGACTCACTAATCTAAGAGGCTTGGGTAGTTGGATGGAGATCCAATACCCAATATGTCAAGATCCATTATGGTTAAGTTGACAGGGGGCCTCTATAAATTGGAGAGAACGAATGACCATAAGCTAGAGGTTCTTTTTGGCAGCCTCCTACTATTCTCCTCATAGTGCAGCCCCTATTTGGGGCGTGCTGATAGCAAGAAGGGGTAGCCCCTTCTTGATTGCATGGTGCATGCGTGGAAGAGTTTTGGGTAATGATTAAAGGAGAATCTTCACATTCCCTACTGTGCGGATCACTACTAGAGAGGAGGATAGTTGGCCTCCTTTCTCCTCTCCCACAAATCTGTAGGTTTTCTGGGATATATAATCTCCCTAGGTAATTCTCTTACATATAGTTTTTTAGTTTCACAGGTTTTTGCGTACCAACTTTTGCACAATGATAAAACCTTCTTTTCTATAGGAATTCTGGGATTTTGCTTTTTTGTTCTTCTGCTACGCATGTGATGTTGCCATCAAGGACATGTGATTTTTGTTAGGATCAAGAGCACTAAGAGGGGGGGGGGGTGAATTAGTGCAGCGGAAATCTTATAATAATTTAAAAACAAAAAGCTGCGTTCGTTCAAAAACAATTATGATGCAAAAGCAAATTCTCAGTTTGTATCTAAGTGCAGTTTGCGTCTAAGCGCAGATTGCGTCTAAGCGCAGTTTTGCGTCTAAGTGCAGTTTTGCGTCTAAGCGCAGTTTCGCGTCTAAATGCAGATTTACGTCTAAACGCAGATTTACGTCTAAGCGCAGATTTACGTCTAAACGCAGATTTACGTCTAAACGCAGTTTTACGTTTAAACGCAGTTTTACGTCTAAACGCAGATTTACGTCTAAACGCAGTTTTACGTCTAAACGCAGATTTACGTCTAAACGCAGTTTTACGTCTAGACGCAGATTTACGTCTAAACTTTGAAACTCGTTTGTATATTTGCAGAAGGTAGTATGCAGTTGAAATCAAGACGTAAACGTAAACTGAAATCTGATGATTGAGCGAAGAAAGCCGATTTACGTCCGAATGCAGTTTTACGTCTAAATGTTGAAACACGTTCGTAAAATCGTAGAGGACAGATTGCAGTTATTAATAGGATTAAAATGTAAGCGTAAACTGCAAGGAAGCTCGTTCGTAAAAGCGCGGAAAACAGTTCTGCAGAATCAAACGTAAACGTAAACTGTAATGTATGAAAATACGAGTTTACGTCTGAATTCAGAATTGGAAGAACAGCACTTAGAACTTGTTCGTGAAAGCGCAGAGAGCAGTAGTGATGAGGGAGGTTTGCAGTAATGATAAAGTGCTCGAAATTAAACGCAAACCAGAGATTTAGAGTGGTTCGGTCAGCCTTGACCTACTCCACTTTTGGCTTCCTCCTCCGATGAGGTTGCCGACGTCAACTAGCTGCCTTCCTTCAATGGGCGAAGGCCAAACTTCCCTCTTACAGTTTCTCTCCTTTTGACAGGCTTAGGAGACAACCTTTACAGACCTTTCTCTCCTCACTTTACAGTTGAAAACTTGAAGAACAGAAGGAGGAGACTCAAGGCTTTACAACACTTTTGAGCTCTTTAGAATCACAGAAAAGATCACAATTTCGGTATAGGTCTGTATCTTTTCAGTGCTGAATGGGTGGGGTATTTATAGGCCCCAACCCAATTCAAAATTCGAGCTCAAAACGATCAAATCGATCAAATCCCAGAATTTCTGGGATCAGGCGGTTGCACCTCTCAACTGGAGAGGTGGCACCGCCTGGCAGAGCTCGAAGACTGAGCTCTGCCGATTGCTTCTTCTCTGCCAGAGCTCGAAGACTGAGCTCGATGGTTGCATCACCTGGCAGAGCTCGAAGACTGAGCTTGGTGGTTGCATCACCTGGCAGAGCTCGAAATCTGAGCTTGGTGGTTGCATCACTTGGCAGAGCTCCAAACTGAGCTCAAGCTGATGCACCATTCTGCCATAGCTCGAAGACTGAGCTTGGTGAATTCATCACCTGGCAAAGCTCGAGACTGAGCTCAGGCTGATGCACCACTCTGCCAAAGCTCGAAGACTGAGCTTGGTGGTTGCATCGCCTGGCAGAGCTCGGAACTTGAGCTCTGGCGGTGCAACCTCTTGGCTGGAGCGGTTGCACCTCCCAACCGTGCAGCCCTGGCGGTTGCACCTCCTGGCTGGGGCGGTTGCACCTCCCAGCCCCTCAGCCCAGGCGGTTGCACCTCCTGGCTGGGGCGGTTGCACCTCTCAACCCCACAGCCCAGGCGGTTGCACCTCCTGGCTGGGGCGGTTGCACCTCCTGGTGCAATCAGGGTCCGAATGGTTCACTCCATTCGACCCACTTTGAATCTTTTCAGGGGCCCAATTGCCCCAAGATTAAGCTAATGGGATCACCTCCCATTTTCCTGCTTAATCATCGTGCTAACTACGATTATCTCTAAGACAACTTCTGCAGCTTGCTCCGATGCGTCAATCGCTTCTTCCGGCGAGTTTCCGGCCAACTTCCGTCGATCAACCGATAACCCTCGGTGATCCTTCTGCGGACATCCGGCATACTCCTGGACTTTGCGACGATCCACTTGGCGAGTTCCGACGAGCTTCGCTTGGCAAGCTTCTGGACTTCTCGGATCTGTTCTCTCTGAACCTCCGACGACCGTCCGAACTTCCGTCGAACTCTCGAACTCCCAACGTGATCATGATCTTGACTCCGGGGCAACTCCTGCTGCTTGTCTTAATCTCATCGTAGTTAATCCTGCACACTTATCTCAACACATAGATTAGATAACAAATGACAATTGACTTCATCATCAAAATCCGAGATTCAACAATCTCCCCCTTTTTGATGATGACAATCAATTGATAAAGGAGTTATCCTTAACTCCCCCTATCTATATGCCATAGTTGAGATAAGTCAACCTTGAATTCAAGACCTAAGAATTCAAGTGACGCATTGATAAGTTAGATCAGTTAAACTTATCAATGCTCCCATCATGATGCCTATCATGATGTATCTCTTCAAGAATTATGTCAAGGCATGACATACATCAACAAGTTTGTATGATAGTGTTTGTAACCAATCATCATGTAATCATATAAAGCAACGAAGGACTTTTTACATGATGCTCAAGGACTTTTTACATGATGCTCACATTTGAGATTTTCTAGTAAGTTTGCATTTTCTTCACAATATCAAATCAAGATATGATGCAAACTATAGTACATGTTCACATATCTATTGGTGATGCAAGGATGGCATAACATTGTTTATGGCATCACTCAAGTATTTGTAACTATGACATAGATATGATTATGGCAGTTCAGCTATGACATAGTGTTTATCAATTCATATTTTTCTCCCCCTTTGTCATCAACAAAAAGCATGATCAAGCATATAAAGGAAGTCATGACACATATATCACTTTATTGTTTTTGCTTGACGGAGGAAAGTCATTTTCCAAGGAGTTTTTCATAAGAGTGTACGGGAACAACCCATTTTTAGCATACAACCCGAAAAATGAACTTCTTACATGCATTTGGTTAAGAATATTTGTCACATAATTTGCAACATGTTATTTGATCAAGCGTTGTCAAGGCATGTATTAGTAATAACTCAAGTATTTGGACATATCAACATACCTAATTCTCTTCTTATGTAATCAAATTGTTCTTCACATAGGGGTTTTGTGAAGATATCAGCCAGTTGATGTTTGGTATCAATAAACTCTATGGTCACGTCATGATTAGTGACATGATCACGTATAAAGTGATGTCTAATATCAATGTGTTTTGTTCTTGAGTGTTGTATAGGATTTTTAGTTAAGCATATTGCACTCGTGTTATCACATTTAATGGGAATATCTTTAAGATTCACTTTGTAATCTTCTAAAGTGTTTTTCATCCATACAACTTGTGCACAGCATGCACTTGCTGCAATGTATTCAGCTTCGGTTGTTGATAGGGCAACCGAGTTTTGTTTCTTAGATGACCAGGATACAAGGGCATGTCCTAAAAATTGACATGATCCTGATGTGCTTTTTCTGTCTAGTTTACAGCCAGCGAAGTCTGCATCAGCATAGGCTGTTAATTCAAAATTTTCTGATTTTGGGTACCATAATCCTAGATTGGTAGTTCCATTAAGATATCTGAGTATTCTTTTGACAGCTTTGAGATGAGATATCTTAGGGTCTGATTGAAATCTAGCACAAAGTCCTACACTGAACATAATGTCTGGTCTGGTGGCAGTGAGGTAAAGTAAACTTCCTATCATACCCCTATAGGTTTTTTGATCGAAGCTTTCTCCATTCTCATCAATTTCTAACTTAGTGGAGGTGCTCATAGGAGTGTCAATGGCTTTTGAATTATTCATTTTGAACTTCTTTAGCAAACTTACAGCATATTTGGTTTGACTAATAAAGATGCCATTGCTTAGTTGTTTGATTTGTAGGCCTAAGAAGAATGTTAACTCTCCCATTAGACTCATTTCGAATTCATGACTCATAATTTTCGAAAAGGATTCACAAAGAGATTCATTTGTAGAACCAAAGATAATGTCATCAACATAAATCTGAACAATGAGAAAATCATTTTCAAAATTCTTGATAAACAATGTAGTATCAACCTTGCCTTTTACGAAATTATTTTCAATGAGAAAAGAGCTAAGTCTCTCATACCAAGCCCTTGGGGCTTGCTTTAAACCATAGAGAGCTTTAGTTAATCTAAACACATGATTAGGGTAGCCATTATTTTCAAATCCAGGAGGTTGTTCAACATAAACTTCTTCGGAAATGAAACCATTTAGAAAAGCGCTTTTAACATCCATTTGAAACAACTTAAAATTATTGCAACTAGCATAGGCAAGGAGCATCCTTATGGCTTCCAATCGAGCCACAGGTGCGAAGGTTTCTTCGTAATCGATACCTTCTTCTTGGTTGAAACCTTTGGCCACTAATCTAGCCTTGTTTCTAACCACGATACCATTTTCATCTTGCTTGTTTCTAAAGACCCATTTAGTACCAATTACTAAATGGTCATTTGGCCTGGGAACAAGCGTCCACACCTCATTTCTCTCAAATTGATTTAATTCATCTTGCATTGCGATAATCCATGAATCATCTTTCATGGCTTCATCAACACATTTGGGTTCAATTTGGGAGAGAAAAGCGGCGTTGGCACAAAAGTTTTTAAAAGAAGATCGTGTTTGAACCCCCTTTGATGTGTCTCCTAGGATTAGCTCCTTAGGATGAGCATCTATATACTTCCAATCCTTGGGTAAGGATGTTTTGGAAGTGGATGCAACCAAGTTGCTAGTTGGAGACGGGGTTTCGATTAAATTCAAGGAATCAAAATTAATATCATCATCAAGATCATTTTTCTTAATTTCTGAAATCTCATTGAAAACAACATGGATGGATTCTTCAATAATTAAGGTTCTTTTATTGAAGATGCGAAAAGCTTTAGAAACCGAAGAATAACCAAGAAAAATTCCTTCATCAGATTTAGCATCGAATTTTCCTAAGTTATCCTTTTCATTCAAGATAAAACACTTACACCCAAAGACTTTAAAATATGAGACATTGGGTTTTTTGTTATTCCATAACTCATAAGGAGTTTTGGTGAGTAAGGGTCTTACTAGGACTCTATTTAAAATATAACATGCAGTGTTTACAGCTTCGGCCCAAAAATATTTGGGTAGGCTATGTTCATTCAACATGGTTCTAGCCATTTCTTGCAAATTTCGATTTTTTCTTTCTACTACCCCATTTTGTTGAGGATTTCTTGGAGTAGAGAAGTTATGGTTGTATCCGTTGAGTTCACAGAATTCTTGGAAGTCATGGTTTTGAAATTCTCCACCGTGATCACTTCTAATTGACGAAATCATAGATTCCTTCTCATTTTGAACAAGTTTACAAAACTTGGTAAAATGTCTAAAGCATTCATTTTTTTGTTTTAAGAAGTAGGTCCATGTATATCTGCTGTAGTCATCAATAATGACAAAGGCGTATTTGCTGCCTCCTAGACTCGATGTAGAGATTGGTCCGAACAAGTCCATATGGATCAATTGTAAGGGCCTAGAGGTGCTTATTTGATTCTTAGCTTTGAAGCTACCCCTAATTTGCTTACCTAATTGGCAAGCATCACATACATTATCTTTGATGAACTTGATATGAGGAATTCCTCTTACAAGTTCTCTAGATGATACTTGATTGATTAGTTTCATGCTAGCATGACCTAATCTTCTATGCCATAGCCAAGCATCTTCATTCATAACGGCAAAGCACATTTCATCACATAAGTCATTGATGTCAATAGTGTATACGTTGTTTTGTTTTAATGCAATCATAGATATATTTTTGTGTGGTTTTTCAATGATGCAGGCATTAGATTCAAATCTTATAATATATCCTTTATCACATAATTGACTAATGCTCAAGAGGTTATGTTTTAAACCATCAACTAGTAAAACATCTTCAATAGAGAGGTTGGATTTGTTACCTATGGTTCCTTTGCCAATGATTTTACCCTTGTTGTTGTCTCCGAAGGTGACATATCCTTCGTCTATGCTAGAGAGCTTAGAGAATTGAGATGGATCTCCGGTCATATGCCTTGAGCATCCACTATCAAGGTACCATTTCTTGCTCCTAGCTTGCGATTGTTTAGTTTTCTACAAGAAAGGATGACGTTTAGGTACCCATTTGCTTTTGGGTGCCTCATAAATAGATCTACATTTTCTATCATGTTGCATAGAGTTTATCATGGTTCCTTTAGGAACCCAAATTAATTTGTTTGGACTTATTTTCTTGAATGGACAACAATGTGTCTTGTGTCCAGATTTGCAACAAAAGTTGCACTTGGTTTGGTTTTGAACATGTAAGATGGGGCTTTTTACAAAGGTAGTTGGATTTCGGTGAGGACTCCTCACAAATCCAATCCCACTTCTTTTGGGAGCATGACCCTTGTTTGTAAGGATCATGTTTAATGACTTGCTGCCAACCTCGAATTTCTTCAAGGTGTCCTTAAGCAGCAAGTTTTCTTTTTGTATAGTTTCTAAATCATGACATTTGATACATGAGTTTAAACTATCATGATGTTCGACTTTTAACTTATCAAACTCACAAGTAAGATTATCATGTACCCTTTTTAGCAACTTGTATTTTCTATTTATAACTTTGCATTCATCAAATAAATCATGGAAGGCATTTAATAATTCATCGAAAGATAAATCAGCATCTAATAAATCCGTCGTTACCTCCCCTTCGATGGCCATAAAGGCGTAATGAGCAACTTGCTCGGTGTTGGATTCTTCTTCCTCAGATGCGCTCGAATCATCCCATGTTGCTTGGAGCGCCTTCTTCTTTGTTGTTCTTTTCTTGACTTGGGGACAATCACTTTTGTAATGTCCCGGCTTTTTACATTCATAGCAGATCACTTGGTCCTTCTTAAGTTCAAGTTTATTTTTCACATCGTTTTTAAACTTGTTTCTTTTGATGAATTTTTTAAACTTTCTTGTCAACAGTGCCAAGTCATCGTCACAATCCTCATCACTTGAGTTTTCTCTCAAGTGGCATTCAGAAGTTTTAAGTGCCATATCCTTCCTGTTCTTTGGAAGGATGTCTTCTTGCTCTTCATGAGCTTTGCAGGTCATTTCGTAGGTCATTAATGACCCGATTAGTTCTTCAAGAGGGAAATTTTGCAGATCTTTTGCCTCTTGAATGGCGGTGACTTTAGGATCCCAACTCTTAGGAAGGGATCTTAGTATCTTATTAACAAGCTCAAAATCCGAAAAGCTCTTTCCGAGACCTTTTAAACCGTTGACGACATCCGTGAAACGGGTAAACATGTCGCCAATGGTTTCACTCGGTTTCATTCGAAAAAGTTCAAAAGAATGCAGCAACAGATTGATTTTTGACTCTTTCACTCTACTTGTGCCCTCGTGGGTCACTTCAAGTGTGTGCCAAATATCAAAAGCAGTTTCGCAAGTTGAAACACGATTAAACTCGTTTTTATCAAGAGCGCAAAATAAGGCATTCATAGCCTTTGCATTAAGAGCGAAAGCCTTCTTTTCCAAATCGTTCCAATCGATCATTGGAAGAGAAGATTTTGAAAATCCATTTTCAACAAGATTCCATAGTTCAAAATCCATAGAAATAAGAAAGATCCTCATTCGGGTCTTCCAGTAAGTGTAGTCCGTTCCACTGAACATGGGTGGACGTGTAATCGAATGCCCCTCTTGGTTTCCGGCGTATGCCATCTCTCTTGGGTTTTAATCCTTTAGAGAGTTAACCTTGCTCTGATACCAATTGTTAGGATCAAGAGCACTAAGAGGGGGGGGGGGGTGAATTAGTGCAGCGGAAATCTTATAATAATTTAAAAACAAAAAGCTGCGTTCGTTCAAAAACAATTATGATGCAAAAGCAAATTCTCAGTTTGTATCTAAGTGCAGTTTGCGTCTAAGCGCAGATTGCGTCTAAGCGCAGTTTTGCGTCTAAGTGCAGTTTGCGTCTAAGCGCAGATTGCGTCTAAGCGCAGTTTTGCGTCTAAGCGCAGTTTTGCGTCTAAGCGCAGTTTCGCGTCTAAATGCAGATTTACGTCTAAACGCAGATTTACGTCTAAGCGCAGATTTACGTCTAAACGCAGATTTACGTCTAAACGCAGTTTTACGTTTAAACGCAGTTTTACGTCTAAACGCAGATTTACGTCTAAACGCAGTTTTACGTCTAAACGCAGATTTACGTCTAAACGCAGTTTTACGTCTAGACGCAGATTTACGTCTAAACTTTGAAACTCGTTTGTATATTTGCAGAAGGTAGTATGCAGTTGAAATCAAGACGTAAACGTAAACTGAAATCTGATGATTGAGCGAAGAAAGCCGATTTACGTCCGAATGCAGTTTTACGTCTAAATGTTGAAACACGTTCGTAAAATCGTAGAGGACAGATTGCAGTTATTAATAGGATTAAAATGTAAGCGTAAACTGCAAGGAAGCTCGTTCGTAAAAGCGCGGAAAACAGTTCTGCAGAATCAAACGTAAACGTAAACTGTAATGTATGAAAATACGAGTTTACGTCTGAATTCAGAATTGGAAGAACAGCACTTAGAACTTGTTCGTGAAAGCGCAGAGAGCAGTAGTGATGAGGGAGGTTTGCAGTAATGATAAAGTGCTCGAAATTAAACGCAAACCAGAGATTTAGAGTGGTTCGGTCAGCCTTGACCTACTCCACTTTTGGCTTCCTCCTCCGATGAGGTTGCCGACGTCAACTAGCTGCCTTCCTTCAATGGGCGAAGGCCAAACTTCCCTCTTACAGTTTCTCTCCTTTTGACAGGCTTAGGAGACAACCTTTACAGACCTTTCTCTCCTCACTTTACAGTTGAAAACTTGAAGAACAGAAGGAGGAGACTCAAGGCTTTACAACACTTTTGAGCTCTTTAGAATCACAGAAAAGATCACAATTTCGGTATAGGTCTGTATCTTTTCAGTGCTGAATGGGTGGGGTATTTATAGGCCCCAACCCAATTCAAAATTCGAGCTCAAAACGATCAAATCGATCAAATCCCAGAATTTCTGGGATCAGGCGGTTGCACCTCTCAACTGGAGAGGTGGCACCGCCTGGCAGAGCTCGAAGACTGAGCTCTGCCGATTGCTTCTTCTCTGCCAGAGCTCGAAGACTGAGCTCGATGGTTGCATCACCTGGCAGAGCTCGAAGACTGAGCTTGGTGGTTGCATCACCTGGCAGAGCTCGAAATCTGAGCTTGGTGGTTGCATCACTTGGCAGAGCTCCAAACTGAGCTCAAGCTGATGCACCATTCTGCCATAGCTCGAAGACTGAGCTTGGTGAATTCATCACCTGGCAAAGCTCGAGACTGAGCTCAGGCTGATGCACCACTCTGCCAAAGCTCGAAGACTGAGCTTGGTGGTTGCATCGCCTGGCAGAGCTCGGAACTTGAGCTTTGGCGGTGCAACCTCTTGGCTGGAGCGGTTGCACCTCCCAGCCGTGCAGCCCTGGCGGTTGCACCTCCTGGCTGGGGCGGTTGCACCTCCCAGCCCCTCAGCCCAGGCGGTTGCACCTCCTGGCTGGGGCGGTTGCACCTCTCAACCCCACAGCCCAGGCGGTTGCACCTCCTGGCTGGGGCGGTTGCACCTCCTGGTGCAATCAGGGTCCAAATGGTTCACTCCATTCGACCCACTTTGAATCTTTTCAGGGGCCCAATTGCCCCAAGATTAAGCTAATGGGATCACCTCCCATTTTCCTGCTTAATCATCGTGCTAACTACGATTATCTCTAAGACAACTTCTGCAGCTTGCTCCGATGCGTCAATCGCTTCTTCCGGCGAGTTTCCGGCCAACTTCCGTCGATCAACCGATAACCCTCGGTGATCCTTCTGCGGACATCCGGCATACTCCTGGACTTTGCGACGATCCACTTGGCGAGTTCCGACGAGCTTCGCTTGGCAAGCTTCTGGACTTCTCGGATCTGTTCTCTCTGAACCTCCGACGACCGTCCGAACTTCCGTCGAACTCTCGAACTCCCAACGTGATCATGATCTTGACTCCGGGGCAACTCCTGCTGCTTGTCTTAATCTCATCGTAGTTAATCCTGCACACTTATCTCAACACATAGATTAGATAACAAATGACAATTGACTTCATCATCAAAATCCGAGATTCAACAATTTTCTCAACCATAAGATTGATTCTCAGGTTACAGAGCCAATCCATATAATTTGGACTAGTGAGGCGGTTGAAATCAAGTATGCCACATAAGGAATTCGAAAGCGACATAATTCTAAAAATAAAGATGTAGTAGAAATAAATAATATGTAGATTTTATAAAAATAAATAATTAAGATAAGGACTTTTATCTTAACATACTCCCACTATTCTCTTTCAAATCACACAACTCCCTCCGATGTGTGAATCAGAGACCCCCTATAGATCTCTAGTGGGGATCGGGATCCAATCGACATCTTAACGTAACCTTGAGTGACTCGACCAATACACTAAGCTCGTAAAGGTAAGCAACTCTTGCCAATCACAACTCCTTATGATTCCTATCTTGTTCAATCTTTGAACCACCATGGCCTCAAGGGACTCGACCAAGCATACCATTGTTGAATCTCGGATTTTGATGATTAAATCAATTGGTAAATTGTTTAACCTAATCTATGTATTGAAATAAGTGTGCAGGATTAACTACGATAGCGATAAGGCATAAAGCAAATGATAGGTTGGAGTCGAAGATTCGGACGATGTACTTGGAGCTCACCGAGAGCTCATTTGAAGATTGCTAAGAGTTTGTCGGAAGATCGCCGAAAACTCATCGGAAGATCGCCTAGAATGTGTCGAAAGATCGTCGAGAGCTTATCGAGAGTTTGCTGAAAGACTCGCCGAGAAGTTCGTCGGTGGATCGTCGAGAGAAAAATCAACATACCGAACTAATTGCTTACCTTAGTTGTAGTTGGAACATTAGTTGAGTTAGGATTGGGAGGTGATCCCACTAACCCAATTAGGGGCCAACTGGGCCCTAAAAAGGGTTGTATTGGGCTTGATTGAATAGCCCATTCAGCATCTGAAATCACGAATAGCGATGGCACCACTTGGGACTCAATCTCCCAAGTGTTCTGGGTGGTGGGTACTGCCCAGACTATGCGATGGTACCATCGATAGTTAATGTTGTCAGGCGGTGATACTACCAAAGCTCGGTCTTCGAGCTCTGTCAGGTGGTGGTACCGCCCAAACTGAGTGGTGGTACCGCCCAGTATCACTCTACAGGTGGTAGTACCGCCCAATAATGGTGGTGGTACTACCAGTACCCCGAAATTCAAGGATGTGATACTTTTTCGCTCCAATTTTGAAGTCATTAGAGCCTATAAATACCCCACCCTTTTTTACGTTAAAGGGCACGAAAGCATTGGGATAATCTTGAATCTTTGAAGTGTTAAAGTATTGTAAAAGTGCTAGAGTCTTCCTCCTCCCTTTCTAAGTATTGAGATCATTCGAGAGAGGTGTGAGGCTTGTAAGGGTTCTCTCCTAAACCCATAAAAAGGAGAAAGAGCTGTAAAAGGTGGTTGGACTTCACCTATTAAAGGAAGAGCATTAGTGGACGCCGGTGACCTTGACGGAGGAGGAATCGAAAGTGGATGTAAGTCACAACAACCGAACCACTATAAATTCTAGTTTGCTTTTCTATTTGTGTAATTTACATTATTGCAAACTTCCTTAACCTTCCCTTTGCACTCTTACGAAAGCTTTCAAGTTCAATATCTTTCTAAAACGGATTAAATCGAAATGAATATTTTTCGGAATCAATGCTTTTATCGTTACTCTAATTCACACCCCCCCCCCCCCCCCCCCCCCTCTCTCTCTTAGTGTCACTCTTGATCCTAACAATTGGTATCAGAGCTCTGTCACTCTCGTTTGATTTAAAACCCAAGAGAAATGGCATTTGCCGGCAACCAAGATGGTCACTCAATTACATGTCTGCCCATGTTCAATGAAATGGATTACACATATTGGAAGACTAGAATGAGGATTTTTCTGATTTCTATGGATTTTGAGCTATGGAACATTGTCGAAAATGGTTTCCAAAAGTCTTCTCTTCCAATGAACGATTGGAATTAGTTGGAGAAGAAGACTTTCACTTTAAACGCCAAGGCTATGAATGCCTTATTTTATGCTTTAGATAAAAATGAGTTTAATCGAGTTTCTATTTGTGAAACAACTTTTGATATTTGGCATATACTCGAAGTTACTCACGAAGGCACTAGTAGAGTAAATGAGTCGAAAATTAATCTTTTAGTCTATACTTATGAGTTGTTTTGAATGAAACCAAGTGAGACCATTGGAGACATATACATCCGTTTTACGAATGTCGTCAATTGTCTAAAAGGACTTAGTAAAAGTTTCTCAGATTCTGAACTTGTTAATAAAATTTTAAGATCTCTTCCAAAGAGTTGGGACCCTAAAGTAATGGTCATTCAAGAGGCCAAGGATTTAAATAACTTTCCTCTTGAATCACTAATAACCTATGAGATGACTTGTAATGCTCATGAAAAGCTTGAGAACAACCTTCCAATGAACAGAAAGGATATGGTACTAAGAATTTAAGAAGACCACTTGAAAGAAAATTCAAGTGATGATGACTATGATGATGACTTGGCACTCTTGACAAGAAAGTTAAAAATTCATAAAAAGGAATAAAATTAGAAATGATACTAAAAATAAATTTGAACCTAAGAAAGAATTTTTAACCAAAGAAGAAGTCGGGACATTTCAAAAGTGAATGTCTCCAAGCAAAGAAGAAATAACCAAAGAAGAAGAAGGCTCTTAAAGTAACATGGGATGACTCAAGTACATTCGAAGAAGAGGAGCAAACCAACAATAAGCAAGTTGCTCACTATGCGCTAATGGCTATTAGAGATGAGGTAAGCAGTTCATTAGATGCAAATTTATCTTTTGATGAATTACTAAGTGCTTTTCATGATTTATTCGATGAATGTAAATTCGTTAGTAAAAAATATAAATTATTAAAAAAGGAGCATGCTTCTCTTATTAGTGACTTTAATAGACTAAAAATTGAGCATAATGATAGTTTAGCTTCTTGCACAAAATGCGATGAATTAGAAACACTTAGAAAGGAAAACTTGCTATTCAAAGAAACCTTAAAAAAGTTTAAGGTTGGTAGCAAGTCCTTAAACATGATCTTTGCCAATAAGGGTCACGTTCATAGAATAGGTAAAATTGGATTTGTGAGTAGATCTCACCAAAATCCAACCACCTTTGTTAAAGGCCCTACCTTACATGTTTCACCTCAAAACAAATGTAACTTTTGTTATAAATTTGGACATGTTACGTATAAATATTTATTTATGAAATATAGTCCACATAAATTGATTTGGGTTCCTAAAGAAACCTCAAATAACCCAATGCAACATGATAAGTTGTGTAGATCAATTTTTGTAGAAATATTTTATAGAAATGCTTATCGTCATAAGCTAAGAGCAAGAGATAGTACCTTGATAGTGGATGCTTAAGGCATATAATCGGAGATCAATCTCAATTCTCTAAGCTCACTAGCCTAGACGAAGGATATGTCACCTTCGAAGACAATAAAAAGTGTAATATCATTAGCAAAGGAACCATAGGTAACAAATCTAACTTCTTTATTGAAGATGTGTTATTGATTGATGGTTTAAAGCATAACATTTTGAGCATTAGTCAATTGTGTGATAAAGGATACATCATTAGATTTGAATCTAATGCTTGCATAATTAAAAAATCATATAAAAATAATCTATGATTGCCCTAAAACAAAATAATGTATACACTATCGATATTGATGATCTTTGTAATGAAATATTGTTTTTGGTTTTGAATGACGATGCTTGGCTTTGGCATAGGAGATTAGGTCATACTAGTATAAAACTAATCTCTTAAATCTCATCTAAGGAACTTGTAAGAGGAATTTCTTAATTAAGTTCGTTAAAGACAATATGTGTGATGCTTATCAACTAGGAAAACAAATAAAAGGAAGTTTCAAACTAAAGAACCAAATAAACACCTCTAGACCATTACAATTGATCCATATGGACTTGTTCGGACCAATTGCTACATCAAGCCTAGGAGGTAGCAAATACGTCTTTGTCATCGTGGATGATTATAGTAGATACACTTGGACTTACTTCTTGGCACATAAAAGTGATTGATTTAGATATTTTTCTAAGTCTTTTTAAATTTATTCAAAATGAAAAGGATTTTATGATTTCATCAATTCGAAGTGTTCACAATGGTGAATTTCAAAATTGTGATTTCTAAGATTTTTATGAATCTAATTGATACAACCATAATTTTTCTACTCCAAGAAATCCTTAACAAAATAGAGTAGTAGAAAGAAAAAATAGAAATTTATAAGAAATGACAAGAACCATGTTAAACAAACATAACCTACCCAAATATTTTTGAGCTGAAGTCATAAATACGGTATGTTATATCATGAATAGGGTTCTAGTAAGACCATAACTTTCAAAAACTCTTTATGAATTGTGGAACAATAAAAAACCCAACGTTTCATATTTTAAAGTTTTTGGGTGCAAATGTTTTATCTTGAATGAAAAAGATGCCTTAGGAAAATTTGATGTAAAATCCAATGAAGGGATTTTTCTTAGCTATTCTTCTATTTCTAAGGCCTTTTGTATTTTTAATAAAAGAATTTTGGTTATAGAAGAGTCTATTCATGTTATTTTTAATAAAGTGTCCAAAGTTAAGAAAAATGATGTTGATGATGATATTAATTTTGATGCTTTGAACTTAAATGAAACACTTTCTCCATCTAGTAACTTGGATGCATCTTCTTCCAAAACATCCTTATGCAAGGAATGGAAGTATGTAGATGCTTATTCTAAGGAGTTAATCATAGGAAACACATCAAAAGGGGTTCAAACTTGTTCTTCTCTTAAGAATTTTTGTGCCAACGCCACTTTTCTCTCGCAAATTGAACTTAAATGTATTGACGAGGTCATGAAAGATGATTCATGGGTTATCACAATGCAAAAAGAGTTGAACCAATTTGAGAGAAATGAGGTGTAGAAGCTTGTTCTGAAGACAAATGACCATTTAGTTATTAGTACTAAATGAGTCTTTAGAAATAAGCAATATGAATTTGGTATCGTGGTTAGAAATAAGGCAAGATTAGTGGCCAAGGGTTTCAACCAAAAAGAAGGTATCGATTATGAAGAAACCTTCGCTCCTATGGCACGATTAGAAGCCACAAGGATGCTCCTTACCTATACTAGTAGTAATAATTTTAAGTTATTTCAAATGAATATTAAAAGTGCTTTTCTTAATGGCTTTATTTCCGAAGAAGTTTATATTGAACAACCTTCCGGATTTAAGAATAATAATTTTCCTAATCATATGTTTAAATTGACTAAAGCTCTCTATGGATTGAAACAAGCCCTAAGGGCTTAGTATGAGAGACTTAGCTCATTTCTTATTTAAAATAATTTCTCTAAAAGCAAGGTCGATATCACATTATTTATTAAAATTTTAAAAAATAAATTTCTTATTATTTAAATTTATGTTGATGATATTATTTTCGGTTGCACGAATGAATCTTTATGCAAACCATTTGCCAAAAGTATGAACCAAGAGTTTGAAATGAGTTTAATGGGTGAATTAACTTTCTTTTTAGGCTTGTAAATCAAACAACTTAATGATGGCCTTTTTATGAGTCAAACAAAATATATATTAGACTTGCTAAAATAATTTAATATGGATAGTTCAAAGGCTATCACTACTCCTATGAGTACCTGAGTTAAACATTGACAAAGGTGGAGAAAGCTTTGATAAAAAAGCTTATAGGGGTATGATAGGTTGTTTACTATACCTCACTGCAATTAGACCAAATATCATGTTTATATTGAATCTCGGATTTTGATGATGAAATCAATTGATGGATTTGTGATCTAATATGTGTTTTGAGTGACGCAGGACTAGCTTCAATCAAGGAGAGGCAAATTGATTGAAGCAGGAAGAATCATATTGGTTCAGAGTGAACATGTTAGAAGATTAGACGTTGGGCCAGAGGATCGGTCGACGTGTCGATAAAAGGCTCGTGCAATAAATTCGGGCATCGGACCGAAGGATCGGACATTGCACCAAGGAGATCGAAAGTTGCGGGAGTCAACATGCCGATTGGGTTATACTCCGAAGGAGAGGACAATGTGCCAAAAGATCGGACGAGTGCCGGATGAACCAATGACATGCCAGACAAAGAATTCATGCTTTGTAATCATATGTCTAAGATCGAAGTAGCTTAAGGAGCTAATTGAGTTAGCTTTTGGTGTAATCATGCTAACTCAATTAGGGGCTAATTGGGCCTTATTTGGGACTGATTTGGGCTCGTTAGGAGGCCCATTCAGTGACTCAAAAGTTGGGTCAAGCGGTGGCACCGCCAGAATAGGCAGTGGAACTGCCTTTGAGTTAGAAAACTCGAAAAACCCCATCTTCGAGGCTGTCAAGCAGTAGTACCACCAATCTGGGCAGTGGTACCGCCTAGACACAGTCTCCCAAGGAGTAGTACTACCAGACTGGATGGTGGTACCACCCAGTGTCAGGCTGCAGGTGGTGGTACCGCCCAATGCAGGCGATGGTACCGCCCGTACCCTAAAATCTCGGGGATTTGAATTTTGGCTCCAAGTTTTGAAGCCATTTTGGGTCTATAAATACTCCAACTATTCCTGCATGAAATAAAAAGAAAAGTGAATAAAAACTTTATATTTCTAAAGTTGAAAACCCTTATAAAGTGTAGAGTCCCTCCTCCTAAAGTTTAGATATCATTCTAAGGGAGAGTGTGAGGGAAGCTTTATAAGAAGGGGGTTGTTAAGGTTCTCTTGAACCTATCAAAAGGAGAATCGAGTTGTAAGGGTAATTGATCTTCACCCATTGAAGTAAGATCGTTAGTGGATGCCGGTAGCCTCGATGAAAGAGGAATCGATAGAGTGGATGTAGGTCACAACGACCGAACCACTATTAAATCTAGTTTGCATTTATGCTTTATTATTTATATTTATTGCAAACTACCTTACTTGCTTAACTTTCACAATATACTCATCCATTCACTTTCAAGTTAAACTTACTTTGTCGAAATCGATTTTTTAAAATAGGAAGATTTTTAAACTGATGCTTTTTCGGTTTTAAACAAGATGGATGGTTTTCATATGAAAACCTTGAGCATATTTATATGAAATTAATCACATAAAATGAAACACATAAAAAGGAAAATGTATTGTCATTGGAATTAAAATAATAAATCAAATCTCTTGTTTAAAGAAGCCATATGTTTAATGTGTTATATTTTTTGATGAAATTTATTTTCGGTCTTAAACGATGATGCATGCTTTGACTTGGCATAAAAAAACTTGAGCATGCTTTTATGAAATAAATCAAACAAAAAAAAGGGGAAGGAAAACATTTTTCTTAAGGAATTTCTCAATCCCTACTTTATCGATTTTCGTAAAGGGAGATCAATGAATGTATTTATGCTATTTTATGAATATCTTGAAAATAATCTTGATGATTTGATGATTTGAATTTGAATGAGTTTTATTCAAATCATGATCTTGATTTCTTGGAATTACTTAAGATTTTTTTTTAATCAAGATCTCTTCTTTGTACTCCTACGATTTTTTTTCTTGGTATTTTATTTAAAGAGGAGATTTACTATATAAATCATATCTTTTGGTATTCACTTGATCATATCTTTCGTGCCATGATTTATTTATGATACTCCATTATATTCATTTAGTGTATATATCAATTAATTTGTATTGATATTCTTCATGTGATGATATGAAATCATGCATGAAATACTCATGAATTTATATTGATACATACAAATGAGAAGTTATGATCATGCATGGTAGGATGTAATGTAATTTGATATTTTGATACTATTATGATTTGAATTATTTATGATTTGGAATGATGCATGCAATACTATGATTTGTTGCTAAAATGATGTAAAATTTGCTAACTTGCATGGTGCAAAAGTTGTTAGCTTGTTTGATGTAAAACTTGCTATCTTACTAGCTTACATATCTAAAACTTGCTAACTTGCCCAACTCAAAGAGAAGTAAGAATTACTAGCTTGCACATCCTAAGTGGAAGCAAATTTGCTAGCTTGAACTTCTCAAAAGAGAA
Organism: Musa acuminata AAA Group; assembly: GCF_036884655.1. Classification (NCBI taxonomy): domain Eukaryota; kingdom Viridiplantae; phylum Streptophyta; class Magnoliopsida; order Zingiberales; family Musaceae; genus Musa; species Musa acuminata. The sequence goes on from NC_088346.1 coordinate 26,698,519, forward strand.
GAAAGAACTTGCTATCTTGAACATCACCAAAAACTTGCTAGCTTGTAATCTTAAGAGAAGCAAGAGTGCTATATTGCACATATCAAAAGATATAAAAATTTTGCTTTCATATGTGAAAAACATGCTAGTTTGTATGTTCTAAACTTGCTATTTACTATCTCGCATTCAAAAACTTGCTAGTTTGAACATGGTAAAGAAAAGCAAACATGCTAAGTTGCACATCTAACAAAATTTATAAACTTGCAAAACTTAAAATTATTGCCAGCTTGCGTGTTGTAAAATGATATGAAATTTTGCTAGCTTACACAAAGGAAGCAAAAAATTGTACTTCTCAAAAAAGAAGAAAGAAAATTACTAGCTTACATAATGATATATGTAATGATGAAATTATGCAATGATTTGAAATTATATATCAAAAACTTGTTAGTTGCACTTCTCCTTTTTGTTGATGACAAAGGGAGAGAAGTTTTGTTGATGATCATGCATGGAATGATGTATTGAAAATTTGATTATGCATGATTTTATATTGCTTGGACTCATAATGATTTCATGATTAAATTTGCCTTGACTTGAATTCAAGGTTCTATCAATATGACATATTGATAGGGGGCATTAAGGTTAACTTCATCATCAATTGGTTGTCAACATCAAAAAGGGAGAGATCGTTGAATCTCAGATTTTGATGATGAAATAAATTGATGAGTTTATGATATAATCTGCGTTTTGAGTGATTCAAGACTAGCTTCGATTAAGGAGAGGCAAATTAATTAAAACAGGAAGAATCATATTATGCCAGAGTGAACATGTCAGAAGATTGGACGTTGGGCCAGAGGATTGGTCGACCTATTAGTAGAAAGCTCGTGTCATGAATTCAGGCATCGAGCCAAAGGTTCGGACATTTTATTAAGGAGATCAAAAGTTGCAAGAGTCAACATGTCGATTAGGCTTTACATCGAAGGATAGGACGATGCGCCGAAGAATTAGACAAGTGTCGGATGAACCAATGATATGCCAGACAAAGGATTAATGCTTTATAATCATATGGCTAAGATCGAAGTAGTTTATAGGGCTAATTGAGTAGCTTTTGGTATAATTATGCTAACTCAATTAGGGGCTAATTAGAGCTTATTTGAGACTAATTTGGGCTCATTGAGAGGCCTATTCAGTGACCCAAAAGTTTAGTCAGGCGGTGGCACCGCTAGAACATGCGGTGGAACTACTTGTGAGTTGGAAAACTCGAAAAACCCAATCTTCGAGGCTATCAGGCGGTGGTACCATCAATTTGAACGATGATACCACCTAGACATAGTCTCCTAGGTGGTAGTACCGCCCAATGTAAGGCTATAGGCGGTGGTACCGCCCGTACCTTGAAATCTCAAGGATTTAAATTTTGGCTCCAAGTTTTGAAGTCATTTGGGGTCTATAAATACCCTAGTTATTCCTGTATGAAATAAAAAAAATAGTGAACAAAAAACTTTATATTTCTAAAGTCGAAAACCCTTGTAAAGTGTAGAGTCCCTCCTCCTAAAGTTTAGAGATTATTCTAAGGGAGAGTGTGAGAGAAGCTTTGTAAGAAGGGGGTTGTAAAGGTTCTCTCCTAAACCTGTCAAAAGGAGAATCGAGTTGTAAAGGTAGTTGATCTTCACCCATTGAAGGAAGATCGTTAGTGGATGTCGGTGGCCTCGACAAAATAGGAATCGATGGAGTGGATATAGGTCATAACGACCGAACCACTATAAAATCTAATTTGCATTTATTCTTGGCTATTTACATTTATTGCAAACTGCCTTACTTGCTTAACTTTCACATTACACTCTTCCATTCACTTTCAAGTTAAACTCACTTTATCGAAATCGATTTTTTATCGTACGAAGATTTTTAAACTGACGCTTTTTTCACTACACTAATTCACACCCCACCCCCTGAACTGCCATTTGCGACAGCAACGAGGGCAACAATAGTTGCTGCCCTTTTCCGCTTTTGCGTCAATGATTTTGACGTCAAAAGCTTTTCCAAAACACAACACACGCAGTTTAAAACTAATCTATCGTACGAACAACCTGGCTCTGATACCACTATTGGGAAAATCTTTGGGTGGCGATATCACATATGCAGCGGAAGAACAAGACAACAAAATCCTCGATTCCCAAAGAGATATTCGTCGTCGTGCGAAGATTGGTGCGCAAAATCCATGAAACTGAAAAATTATGTATAGAATAGATTATGTTACATAGGGAGATCGTATATCCCTGTTTCCTTGCAGATCCTTAGAAGAGGGTGAAGGAGGTCAAGCGTCCTCCTCTCTAGCGGTGATCCATACAACAGGGCTGCGACGATGCTCCTCAAAACTCCAGGCCTGCTCTGAGGTGGAGAGGAGAAGGAGAATATGAGAGGCAAGCAAAGGCTCTAGCTTATGAGGTTTTGAATCCCTCCTATTTATAGAGGTCCCCTATCAAACCCTAATGGATCCTCGCCTAGTGGGTATTGGATCTGCATCCAATAACCCAAGCCTTTTAGATTAGTGGATCTCTATCCAATAATCTCTCATGGGCTCTTATTGGATCTCGTCCATGGGATCTAATAATTCAGGGGCTTATTGGATATCCAATAAGATAAGAGCTTCGTCGGATATCTCATATCCGAACCTCTACTCATCGCAATGCCTACCATATGTGTGTGACCCTTTAGGCCCAATATCGAGCTGGCCATGAGTCATACATGTCAGAACTCCTTCTAACTCAATAAATTATTATCTTTGTAATAATTCACTTGACTCATCGACTACGGACATACTAGGCCACTACGTCGTAGTCTCCAGACGATACAGGGGAATCCAATCAATTAGACCTGTCTGTCCTCAGTTACCGTATACCTATAGTCCCTCATCCATCTAATATCCCAGAGACCGTATATCGAACATGGTGATGTCAGACCCATACAGTTTCTACTCGAGTCTCACTCTAATCGGATTTTCTCGGAGAACTCTTTCTCTCTCAACCTGAATGACCCTAGCTAGGGATTTATCTGAGTAAGAACACATGGGATATTCCTCTCATGATGCCGAGAGTGGATGATCCTCTATCGACACTCAATAGCCCTCGTAAGGTTGACTACCACTCCCAATGACTAATTGTACTAGATCTGAGATAGCCAAACCTATAAGTCTGGTATCAAAGAGTGGAGCACTCATACAGGACATCCTTGGTGTCTCAAGTCTAAGGACCAGATATACCACTAGGACTACGGAATCCCTGTTTGACAATAAGGCATCATCAACCATCTAGCATTCCGTAAGCGGATCAATTAGTGAACTCATTCTCTATTGAGCACCTATACTGTATCCCTAGTATCCCTACACGAGCAGCTATGAGAACCACTGCATCCATCATATGGACGGGTATACAGCACAACAATCTGTCCGATTATCACGATATTCCTCTCGAGTAACCTATGACCGGGATTATTTAGGATATGTGTTTAAAGGTGAATCGATCTCATTTTCGTGATATCATCACTATCTGATTCCCATTGCACAAATCCAAGGACATCACAATATATATATGCATATATGCAATAGTTATAAAGTGAATATGGCAAAATATAATAAGCAAAAAGATTCTGTATCAAGTCACACATGTCATCACTCACGTGATTTGCTTGCTGGGCCTATGACTAGCAGGAAACCCTAGCCACCAAGGAGTCCCTTGTAGCTAGGAAACCCTGGCTATAGGGCAGCCTTGGGTGGCTAGGAAAGCTGGCTGTCTACTTGCCCCATGCGACCAAGAGTCCTGGCTGCCAAGGGCATTTGGGCAGCTAAGAAACCCTAGCCACCTATGGTGCCCCCTATAGCCAAGAAACCTGGTTATAGGGGCTGCCATGCAGCGGGTTGAGAGCAGCCTTGTTGTCTCATTCCTGCTGCTTTTGGCCAGGCCGAGAGTAGCAAATTGGAGCTCTCGGCCAAGGCTGCAAGTAGCCTTCAGCCAACCCAAGGGGCAGCAACAATTGCTACCCATTCTTCCCCTTTTGTATCAATAAATTTGACATCAAAAGCCCTCTCTAAAATACCTCTTAACAATAAGAAAAGGTGGAGCACAAATTTAAAAACTATGACAAAAAATTACAGCAATCGTGTAAAATAATTTTAACGCGATTGAACACAACAACGCAGTTTAAAGTCAATCTTTTTCACGAGCAACCTAGCTCTAATATCACTATTGGAAAATCTAGGGTGACATCACATATGCAATACAAGAATAAAAAATAAAATCCTAGAATTCCCTCAGAAAAAGGTTTCTTATCATCATGCAAAAGTTGGTGTGCAAAAAACTCGCAAAACCGAAAACTACGTATATGAAAGATTTGTTGAATCTCGGATTTTGATGATGAAGTCAATTGTCATTTGTTGTCTAATCTATGTGTTGAGATAAGTGTGTAGGATTAACTACGATGAAAGTTAGACAAGCAGCAGGAGTTACGCCGGAGTCAAGATCATGATCACGTTGGGAGTTCGAGAGTTCGACGAAAATTCGGACAGTCGTCGGAGGTTCTGCGAGAACAGATCCGAGAAGTCCAGAAGCTTGCCAAGCGAAGCTCGTCGGAACTCGCCAAGTGGATCGTCGCAAAGTCCAGGAGTTTGCCGGAAGTCCGCAGAAGAATCACCGAGGGTTCATCGGAGGATCGACGGAAGTTCGCCGGAAGAAGCGATTGATGCATCGGAGCAAAGCTGCAGAAATTGTCTTAGATTTAATCATAGTTAGCACGTTGATTAAGTTGGAAAATGGGAGGTGATCCCATTAGCTTAATCTTGGGGCAATTGGGCCCCTGAAAAGATTGAAATTGGGCCGAATGGAGCTAACCATTCAGACCCTGATTGCACCAGGAGGTGCAACCGCCTAGGCTAAGTCTCCCAGCGAGACTGGGCGGTGCAACTGCCCCAGCCAGGAGGTGCAACCGCCTGAGCTCAGTCTTCGAGCTAGACTGGGCGGTGCAACCTCCCTAACATAGAGGTAGCACCGCCTGAGCTCGGTCTTCGAGCTCTAGCAGAGAGGTGCAACCGCCTCAGTCAAGAGGTGGCACCGCCTGGGGCTCAGTCTCCGAGCCAGACTCAGGCGGTGCAACCGCCCCTGACAGAGAGGTGCAACCGCCTGGGCTCAGTCTCCGAGCTCTGCCAGGCGGTGCAACCTCTCCAGTCAGGAGGTGCAACCGCCTGATCCCGGAATTACGGGATTTGATCATTTTGAGCTCCAAATTTGAACTGGGTTGGGGCCTATAAATACCCCACCCATTCAGCACAGAAGAAAAATAGAGACCTACACCGAAATCTTGATTCTTTCTGTGATTCTAAGAGCTCAAAATTGTTGTAAAGCCTTTAAGTCTCCTCCTTCTGTTCTTTAAGCTTCTGAATTGTAAAAGTGAGGAGAGAAAGGTTCTGTAAGGGTTGTCTCCTGAGCCCATCAAAAGGAGTGAAACTGTAAAAGGGCAGTTGGCCTTCGCCCATTGAAGGAAGGCAGCTAGTTGACGTCGATGACCTCGTCGGAGGAGGAAGCCAAAAGTGGAGTAGGTCAAGACTGACCGAACCACTCTAAATCTCTAGTTTGCCTTTATTTCGAGTACCTTATCATTACTGCAAACCTCCTACATAACTACTGCTCTCTGCGCCTTTACGAACAAATTCTAAGTGCTGATCTTTTCGAATCTTCATTTAGACGTAAATCTGTGTTTTTCGTACGATCAACTTATGTTTATGTTTTGATTCTGCAAAACTGTCTTCTGCGCTTTTTATGAACTAGCTTCTAAGTTTAGATCTCTTTGAAACTGTTTTAGATGCAAACTACGTTTAGACGTAAAACTGCGTTTAGACGCAAACTACGTTTAGACGTAAAACTGCGTTTAAATGTAAACTGCGCAAACTGTGTTTAAACATAAAACTGTGTTTTAGACATAAACTTCTTTTAAACGTAAAACTACATTTAGACGTAAAACTGCGTTTAGACGCAAACTGCGTTTAGACATAAAACTGCGTTTAGACGTAAACTGAGTTTAGACGCAAAACTGTGTTTAGACGCAAACTGCGCAAACTATGTTTGGACATAAAACTATGTTTTAGACGTAAACTACTTTTAGACGCAAACTGCGTTTAGACGTAAAACTGCGTTTAGACGTAAAATTGTGTTTAGACGCAAAACTGCATTTAGACGCAAACTATATTTAGACGCAAACTCAGTTTAGACGTAAACTGTGCTTAGACGTAAATTGCGCTTAATCTTAAGTAATCTTAGAATCGGCTTTTACATCGAAATCGTTTTTATCGGACGAACGCAGCTTTCGTTTTTAAATCGCTGAAAGATTTCCGCTGCACTAATTCACCCCCCCCCCCCCCCCCCCTCTTAGTGCTTTTGATCCTAACAAGATTGTGTTATCTAGGGAGATCATATATCTCTAAATTTCTACAGATCTATAAGATTAGATGAAGGAGTTCAAATGTCCTCCTCTCTAGTAGTAATCTACATGATAGAGGCTGTGAAGATGCTCCTCAAATTGCTGTCCAAAACTCTTCCTCATGCGCACCATTCAATCAAGAAGGGGTTGCCCCTTCTTGCTATCCATATGCCCCAAAGAGCGGCTATAGTTTGAGGATGAGAGGAAGAGAGGAGAATAGAAGGAGATAGCCAAAAAGAACCTAGCTCTAAGACCCTTTGGTTCCTTTCTATTTATAGAGGCCCCTTATCAATTTACCTTAATGGATCCTACTATATTGGGTACCGGATCTCCATCAACTACCCATGCTACTTCGATTGGTGGATCTCTACCCAATAATCTCTCATTGGCACTTATTGGATCTCATCTATAGGATCTAATAATTCAGGGGCTTATTGGATATCCAATAAGATAAGGGCTCAAACGAATCTTTTATATTCGAACCTATACTCATCGCAACACCTATCATATGTGTGTAACCCTCTAGGTTCAATATTGAGTTGGCCGTGAGTCATACCTATCAGAACTTCTTTGGGCTCAGTGAATTATTATCTTCATAATAATTTACTCGACTCATCGACTACGGACGTACTAGGCCACTATGCCGTAGTCCCTTGACGATATAACGAAATCTAATCTATTGGACCTATTTATCCTCAATTACCAAGTCTCTATAGTCCCTTTTCCATCTAGTACCTCAAAGATCATATACTAGGCATGGTGCTATTAGACCTATACGGTTTCTATTCGAGCTTCGCTCTAATCAGATTCTCTTGGAGAACTCTTTCTCTCTCAATTCGAATGACCCTAGATAGAGATTTATCTAAGCAATAACACATGAGATATTCCTCTCATAACATTGAGAACGGATGATCCTCTATCAATACTCAATAGCCCTCGTAAGGTTAGCTACCACTCTCGATGATTGGCTATGCTAGATTTGAAACTTCCAGGCCTATAAGTCTGGTATCAAAGAGTATAGTACTCGTACAGGACATCCTTGGCATCTTAAGTCTAAGGATCAAATACACCACTAGGACTATAGAAATATTGTCTGACAATAAGGCATCATCAACCATCCAGCATTCCATGAGTAGATTAATCAATGAATTCATTCTCCAATGAGCACATGCATTGTATCTCTAGTGTCTCTCTAGAAGCAACTATGAGACCATCCACCTCTATCATATGAACGGGTATACAGTATACCAATTTGTCTGGTTATCTTGATGTCTCTCTAAAGTATCCTATGATTAGGATTATTTAGGGTTGTGTTTAAAGGCGAATCGATTTCATTATTGTGATCTTATCAAGATCCAATTCCCATTATACAGTTCCATGAACATCATAATATATTCATACAATAAGCAATATAAAGTGATAAAATACTAAATAATATAATAAGTAAAAAGAATGTGTTTCATGCTACACGTGCCATCACTCATGTGATTGGCTTGCAGATCATCTATGATTAGAAGAAGGGAGGTGCGTGCCCTCTCTGCTCGAAGGGACTAGAGGTTATAGATCTCATTTAGGGTCTGTGTTTAAGGGCAAATCAGTCTCATTATCATAATATCATCACGATTTAATTCCTATTGCACAGATCCATGAACATCACAATATATTCAAGCAATAATCAATATAAAATGATAAAATATTAAATAATATAATAAGCAAAAAAGAGTACATATCATGTCACACGTGTCATCACTCATGTGATTGGGTTGCAAGGCACCTATGACTAGCAAAAGGGAGGCACATGCTCTTTTTGCTTGAAGGGGCTAGGGGTCGTAGGTAGCGCCTCCTCACCGGAGTGCTTATTAGGAGGAGAAGTAGAAGGATGTTCCTACGATATTCATCCCTCTTTTTAGTGCCAAAATGTTAACACACAAAAATCGTCAATTGGTAAGTCGGCCCGATTGATTCTCTACTGAAAGTGCAGGTCCCTTTTGGTGACTCCTCTTTGCTGACGTGGAGAGCAAGCATTGCGGGCAAGATGAAGAAAGTTGTAGGAAGAGGTGGTTCACTAGGAGCATGGTCCAATCTTCGAGTGGCGAAGCTTGGTTTGGGAGCTAGGCGATCTCCTCTGTTGTGTAGCCTTCTAGCTATGCCTTCGTACCATGGCGATGGCCCTGCATGATAGGCCTGCATTGGGGGTATCTCGACTCGACCCCTCTGATGCTTAAGTTAAGAAAACAAAGGGGGAGAAAGAGAACAATATCAATAGTGAATTAAGAGAGTAAAGAGTCTCTTTCACCTACTTGTCCTATCTTGGCCCGAGGCATGTCTTTTATACCTGGGTATTGGGTGGAGCGAACAAACATCCGTCAAGGCTCCTCTTACCTGACATGACAAAAATATTTAATACGAGCAGCTTGCCGATGTATGCTCCCATGGGCAGCATTTGTGGATTGTTGGGATGACATCTCCAATTGGGCTTCTTTGCTTCTTTAGGTTAGGTAGGGTGTGGTCTTCTTATCTTTCGTCCGAGAAGGAAGATTGGTAAAGCCGGGTCATGCCATCGACCATTAATGCGAAGCCAAGTTTGTTTTCAAGATTACGGGATCAATGAGTGATTCCTGTGAGCCCACTTCAGGAAATCGGGGTAGGTGATGTGACCTCCTATCAACGATCGTAGGGAATAGGTGGCTCCATATCTTCATTTAAGTGTTGCTTAGGAAGCTAAAGGGTATCAAGATTCATCCCTATCAAACCTCTAATAGCTTTGATGCTCTTATGTGGGTGATGATTATGAGAAGGAGGTGATTAAAGATAGATAATTTGTATTTGCCAACCTTCTAACTTAACGTGGAAACACATTTTGCCTTAGGAGAACAGCATAGTGTCACATGGGAGACGATTGATTTACTTGTGTATGCTTATTGATCGCGCCTTAAGTACGGTAGCTTCGACTCATGGGCTTGCTTTTGTTTGTGATTTTTAGTCGCCATGTTTTGTCGTAGTGAATCGTGTGTGTGCTACTTGTATTATATCTATTCTTTTTATTAAAATCATTCTTACCCTTTTATAAAAAAATAACGATCACTATAAAAATGAGGTATCTTTAGAAAAATTTAAAATATGAATTAAAAAAATCGTCCAAATATTTATATAATTTTATAAAAATAATAAAATCGTCAAAATATGAAAAATCGTGTTTCTAATTGCGCCCTGTATATAAAGCTCTCATATTCCCTAAATCACACCCAAGACCCTGGGTTTCCCTTTCCTTTTGCCAAACCCTAGCGGAAGTCCCTCCTGGCCGACATGTCCTCGAAACGCGCTGCTGCTGAAGCCGAGTCTTCTGCATCCGACTTCTCGAACGCTTCCTCTTCATCCGACGAAAAAGGAGAGCAAGAAGAGGATGTGCGCCTCTCGTCTGTTCCTCAGGTACCCAAGCCCATGAAGCCCTCCAAGCACCCTTCCGCTGCCACCTCCAGCCACGACGGTGAAGAAGATGACGACGACAGTAGTAACGAGGAAGACGGCCAAAGAAACAAGCACCAGGGAGACAACGGCAGTGAAGAGGAAGAAGACGACGACGACGAAGGTTCCAGCGATGAAGGATCCGACTCTGATGACGCGAATACAATGAATAAGCCGCTGCCGCCGCCGCCGCCACCACCACCACCACCAAAGCCACAGTTCCAACCACTGCCTAAACCAACGCCTGAGCCGTCGGATTCTGGTTCCTCTGGTGATTCTGACTCTGAATCTGATTCCTCTGACGATGCACCTGTTACCCCTGGCTCCCGCCCATCTCGTGCCGTGGATCCGTCGATCAAGCCCATAAACACCAAGCCTATGGACACCCCTAACAAGCCGAGCAAGCAAGCCAATTCCCCTGCTCCTTTGCAGGACCGAGAATCTCTGAAAAGGAAGCATGACGTGGTGGAGCGCTCTGAGCTGGATAATCATGGTGGACAGAAGCGCCAATTGTTTCAAAGACTGTGGAGCTTAGACAATGAAATAGCTTTACTTAAGGGCCTGGTGGAGTACCGAAGTAAGAAGGGCACTGTTGCTGCTTCTGCCCATGACATGGAAGACCTTCGGAATTTTATCAAAGGTTCCTTCCAAACGGATTTCAGTAACACGCAGCTCGCTGATAAAGTGAGAAGGCTTAAGAAGAAGTTTGAGACAAATAATGCCCGTGCCAAAAATGGTGCAGACCGAACCTTCACCAAACCCCATGAGCAGGATGGGTATAAGCTCTCTAAGAAAGTTTGGGGAGTTAATAGGATAACCTCAGAGCATCTTGATGCTAATAGTGCTGACAGTGAGGACAATGAAGAAAGCGAGAGTGAGATGATGAACATTCGGAAATCAAACGAGCAGCAGTTGACCTCTCTTGTTGTGTCAAAGTGCCATGATGCTATTGTTTGTGAGAGTGGGGATATTGTAAGGGTTAAGATTCAGTTTCCGTACTTGTGGGAGACGGTAACCAAAATGGCAGATGAGTATTTGTGTGGGATAGCCATCAAGAGGGCCCTAGAGATGGTAGATGTTGCTAAGGCAAAATTGATGGAAGAAAAGCTTAAAAAATTAAAAACAACTCAGATGAGGCAGCACTTGCGAAGGATTGATCTGAACAAGGAGACAGTGAAGCTTATTCTTGATGCTATAGGGAGATCAAAGTGAATTGCTTCTTCAAGAACGTGTGCTGCCTACAGCGTAGGGAAGTACAATGAGGTAATTCATTGATTACTCCACATACAACATAGGCTTTTTGATGTCCGGCACTTGTAATGCTGTCATTTTGCTCAATTGCTTCTTGATCTTTTGTTTTAGAATGTTACTGATTGTGAAATGGGTCAAAGACTAGCATAGCAAGTGAGAAGTAGGTTAGTGTTCAGTTATTTCAGGTTGTTAAAGGTACATTAGGTGCTCGTTTGGATGCTGTTTGAAGTTCAAACATATTATTAAATCAGTAGTTGGTTGCTTTGATCTTAGTATATTTTGATTCATGTTGCTCTTTGAGGATGATGCCAAATTTATCTCTTTGTTTGCTGCTTTTAAGCAGTTTTGGATGGTCTAGCTATTTTGTTTGACTAAATGAATTGTTGTCAATCTTTTTATTCTTGGATGTATGTGCATATTTGTAGTTGTTAGTGATTAAAACATTGTTGTTCTTCTTTGTCTGCAGTATTTTGATGTATAAAAGCATGATTTGCTTCACCTTTCTTAGTTATTTGTGCAGAATGAGTTGGTAAGTTTTTTGTGTAGCTTTCTCCGCTAAACTCTCTGTTGGTAGTCAATGTATATGAATTTTGATTTTGAAAACTATGTTCCTATCAATACTCTCTTTGAAATTTTCAATCGTTACTATAATATTTTGTCTAGGTATTAATTCCTTTTTGTGATTTCACCTGTGTAATGAGTCTTGTTGCCAAAAGCCATAAATATTTATTTAATTTGTGTTCTTGACTAATTTTTGTTATTAAATTAGAGTAATTGAATAATTATTAATGCGGAGATTCTTTTCTTAGTGATCGATGTCTTATTGTTCATGTAATCCATCAGATGTTTTTACCCTCTTATGGCATGCAATATAATTGAGAAGGTTCATTAGGCTTTAAAGTTCCATCCATTAAGTTTCTTATTTAATGCCTAAATGATTATATTTTCTATAGACTATATGACCTTTGTTTGCTCAGCATTCATGAATTTCACAAGCAAAAACAGTAACTAGTAATATTGGCAAGAGATGTATAAACGAGATGGGTGGGGAGCAGATCCTTGGGGGCTAGGAACCATGGTATGGTTGCTCAGGGTCTGAGCAAAAAAGAGGAAAAAAAGAAAAAAAGTTGTTCTTGTGGAGGTAAGGTTGCATATATTGAGTCACCCCAAACACCACATTGTTGGGAGTCTTTTGCACATTAATGACCTTTATAATGTGAAGAGGGATGGAGAAAATTTTTTGTTGCAATCTTCCTGTTGCAAAGACTTGGCAAGCCAGCATACAGCAAAAGTCATTATGAGCTTTGTAGGTATATGAGATTGGCAGCTCTTCCAACATAATTCTAATAGTGTCTAGCCAAGTTAAGTTATTATTCAAATGTGATTTTATTTTATCTTTTTTAATGAAAGTGTTATGGATGATTAGAAGCATGTCTTAGATCATACACCTTGTTGATGAAAAGATAACCCAGTCTGTCAATTGAAGCAGCCTGTCTAGTTATGGTTAATGTTGGATCAGTTTGGTCTATTTGAATCTGTGCTAATAGGTTTTTCTCCTTTTCTATGTGATGGAATTTTTTTCTGTGATATTTCTTTATGGGCTTTGAAGGCTATTAAGAGCTTAGTAAATTAAGGTTTGTCAGAGTCTTGGATCTCATGTTCAGGATGAATAAGATTCCAACTGGTGCGTAGTATGCTGGTTGTGATGTGAATAAGGTTTAGGAGATCAAGTAAGAATTTATGTTGAAAAGGTGATTGATTGGTTGTGTTACAATGTTGCTTCTGTTAATAGTAAAGGAAATTGAACTTTATCCACTTCTGTCATTCTTTGATCATGTCTTTGTTGGTACCTACTGTCCCATTTCTTTTCATCCCACTTTTTACTGCATCTACATATTTTCTTCTCTCTTCTTTGTGACCTATGATATTAATTTTTGGTTGCAGTGATGGGAAGATCAATTTAACTGGCCCTTTTATTTTGTGCTTGATGCTGTCAAGGGGAAATGCTGATATGATGCAACCCTTAAGCCATCGTAGGCCAAGGATTGAACTATTGCAATGCTTTGAATGAGGATTGACATTTCGGATAACTGGATCTGTATCTGTCTATCGCCAGACCGGTATGGTTCTGGTCTGTGCTGGTGTACTGGTATGCCAGCTAGTACGTACTATGGTACCATGAGGAGGCAGTTCTTTTCGGCCTTTGGACAAATGGCAAAAACTTAGGCAGAACAATTAGGTTAATCATCCAAAGTTCCTATCCACTAATGCACGTTATCCTTTGGACCTTATTTTTCAACATTTGCATCCATGTTCCTGTTTAGCCTTTTGGGTTTTGCGTTCCTTTGTCCACTATAAAAATTGTGCTCAAAAGGCCTTTGTATTTATTATATGATGTTTGGACCTAGTTTCCGCTTAAAAGCCCTGTTTTCTCATTGTAGTAATAAATAATATATATCAGCTGATAATAGGCATTTCTTAATGGTTTATTATAGCCCCTCGACATCATATTTATCTCGGAACCAATTTACCTTCTTCTTTACATGGTGCTCTTGGAATGTTAGTTTTTATCTTCATATGGAATGTTTAAGTTTTTATCTTCATAATTAGTCCCACATTTGAAAAGGAAAAAAAGGTTGATGATCAATACTTGCCTTTTTTTTTTTTTCCTTTTGGCAATTTGTGTAGATTTTTTTTCGTGTTAGAAAATACAGCTTGAGATTTGTTTCCCAAGCAAGAAAAACTATATTAACACCTTTAAGTATGTACAATATGACCTTTGTGGATATTAGGTGATTAGGGACGATCAAGCTGAGTTTGAGTTGGAACTCCAAATTGATCCTAATCCGTCCGAATCAAGCTCAGGCTCAAGGTTCCAATCCATCCTAACTCAAGTTCAACTCAGCTCAAATTCGAGTTAAAGTACAATTCATATCGATCGAAGTTTGAGTCCTACTTTGATTCAACTCAAATCTGACTGAACCCAACTCGAACTCATTTGCAAGCTCCAACGCCAGGTTCAACCAGCTCGAAGCTATAACAAGACGTAATCTGAGTTGGACTCGGATTAGGTGAGGAGTTGGCAGCTAAGACGGAGGGAAGCATAACAAGGGATGCACAGCGTCTTCAATCATCACAAACCAAAACCTCTTCTGCATCTAGCCGGCCAAAGAAGAATTCTAGCCGAGAGAAGAGGAGAGGAAGAGGAATAGGTGCTGCCATTCTTCTCCCAGCGTTACCTGACCACCTTTGTTCTTTAAATCCTTATAGATTATAAACTTTGCCATTCTTCTCCCAGCTGACCATCTTTTTTTTCTTTAAATTCTTATAGATTATAAATTTGGGGTGGATCTTTCTAGGGGATCGACTTCCTTATAACTCTATAGGGGTTCCTCCCTCCAAGTTACTACTCAAAGATTGCAGAAAAAATTCATCTATTGCTTATCAAAAGAGGAGGAATACATGACTATTTATAAGACTTCTAAACCCTAACTCCTAATAGGACTCCTACTCAAGACTCCTACTTTTAACCAACTTCTAATAGGACTCCTACTCAAGACTCCTACTTCTAACCAACTCCTAATAGGACTCCTACTCAAGACTCCTATTCCTTTACAACTCCTAATTCTTCTCTAAGAAACAACCTCCTAACCCTAGTCGACCTCTTCACCTTTTTAATAGGGGTCGGCTTAGGTACGTTTTACATGAATGCCCCTCTCAATTAGGACTCTCCTAGCTAGAGTCCTACCAGACCCGTCCTCTTCAAATTAGCCTAGTCCTCGAGGCTGACGATTCATGAATTCTGGGAATTTGATCTTCAAGTCATCATAGTTCTCCTGAGTGGCATCTTCTATTGGTAGGTTCACCCACTATATTAGCACTTCAGTAGTGGGTTGTAATCGTCGAGTCACGATCCGTCGATCAATAATGACACTTGGCTGGGTCTGGAGTTCTCCTTGTGCAGTCATATTTGGTGGGTGGCTTTGGGTTGTCTCCAAGCACCTATTTACAACTTCCGTCTGGTCGTCGATTTGTAGGTGATATGCCGTACTCCTTTTCAATTTAATACCGGAATAATTTTGTCCAAAATCTGCTCGTGAAGATGCAAATAGAATTTGTCATAAGCACAATGCATCCCTTATAATGTAATTCTTTTGTGTCCCAATTGTAATGAGCCATAGAGCTTCGTGCTTCCTCCATTTTTTTTATAATCTTACTGGTCTCCGAATCTTCTTGCCATTCCATCTTAATATCCTCAAGGAAGTCACTAGTCGAAAGTGAAATAGCAAAAAATTCAGCTTGCTTAGGTAGCCGTAAAAGCGCATCTGCAACAACATTCTCTTTCCCCTTTTTGTAAGTTATTTCATAATCATATCCAAGAACTTTTGTTACCCATTTTTGCTGCTCAGGGGAAGATATCTTCTGCTCCAAGAGATATTTTAGGCTTTTATGGTCGATCTTGATTTGAAAGCATCGCCTGATCAAGTACGATCTCTATCTCGTTATTGCGTGCATAATGGCGAGCATCTCCTTATCATATATTAACATGTTTTGATAGGGGGGAGACAATGCCTTGCTAATGTATGTGAGTGGTCGACTATCTTGCATGAGAACGCCTCCCATTCTGTCTCCAGATGCATTGGTCTTAATGATGAAGGGTCGATTGAAATTTGGTAGCGCTAGCACCGGCATTGTCGTCATGGCTGCCTTAAGTTTGTCGAAGGTAGTGGAGGCTTTGTCCGACTATTAGAAGGTATCATTTTTCAGTAGAGAAGTGAGTGGTGCACTGATCTTTCCATAGTTTTTCACGAACTTATGGTAGTAGCCTGTTAAACCCAGAAAGCCATGTAGTAATTTTATGTTCCTCGAGGTCGACCAGTTTTGCATTTCTCCAATTTTGAAGGGGTCCACTGCCACACCTTCCTCTGATATGATATGCCCAAGATATTCCACCTTCTGTTGAAGAAAGCAAAAATTCGTAGTGGTTGTTGTGTGTTCAAAAGGTGGTTTTCGGTATATCTTCTTCGTACACTCATATTTGATGATACCCGGATCAAAGGTCCAGCTTTGTGAAGATTTGTACTCCCTTTCATCTAGAAATTCATCTACTATTGTAATAGGGTATTTGTCCTTGATGGTTATGCCATTGAGAGCTCGATAATCAACACATAACCGCCATGTTTCATCCTTCTTTCGTACGAGGAGCACCGGTGAAGAGTAGGGGCTGCAACTTGGCCGAATAACTCATATTTTGAGCATCTCTTTTACAATCCTTTCTATTTTATCTTTCTGGAGATGTGGATACTGATATGATTGAGTATTTGCTGGAGATTTGCCTCGAAGAATCGTTATACAATGATCATGCCGACGGGTAAGAGGTAGGTTGCGCGGTTCGTCAAATATATCTGATAATTCAGCAAGCAAAGAAAGTAGATTTGAATCTTCAAATTCTGTTGGCTCTCCCTTAGTTTGCTGCTCAAGTTGTACCAAAAAGCCGCTACATGCTTTATGCAAAACCTTCTCCATTTGTTGTGTGCAAATCATCGTTACGTCGCCCCCACGTTTCCCGTGCAGTATCACTTGTTTCCTGTAAAATTTC
Source organism: Musa acuminata AAA Group (assembly GCF_036884655.1). NCBI lineage: Eukaryota > Viridiplantae > Streptophyta > Magnoliopsida > Zingiberales > Musaceae > Musa > Musa acuminata. Next base: position 26,715,272 of record NC_088346.1, read on the forward strand.
ATAATTAGTTTCATAAAATTCCAAGAAACATCATCTAATGTCGTCAACAATTCAATTCTGTGCATGGCCTCATGATCATCAAGAGGGAGGAGGAAGAAATATGTAATTATCTCTTGGTCCTGCAGCAACAGTTTCACTCGCGGGCGCCTACGATTATATTTCAAAATCCATCCGTCGGCAACCTTAATGTCAAACCCGCTGCAATTCTCGATAGGTAAGGCCATTTGGACAGCAACCTTACTATTTAGAAAGTTATTAGTACTGCCCGTGTTGATGAGAACTATGATCGGTTGTTGTTTGAGAAGGCCTCCAACTTTCATCGTTTGCGGGTTTGAGTAGCCGGCTAGTGCATGTACCGTAACTTCGGTCGGTTGCGGCTCTTCTTCCACATCTTCTTCTTCATGTTCAAGGCTCTCTTCTGGATGTTCATGTTGAATCTCGTATTTTGATGATGAAACTACTTGATATATGATTTAATCTGCGTTTTGAGTGACGTAGGATGCTTCGATCAGGATGAGACAATTAAAGCAGGAAAATCATGTTGTGCCGAAGGAACATGTCAGAAGATTGGACGTCGGGCCGGTGGATCGGTCGACGTATCGACAGAAGGCTTCGGGCCGTGGACTCGGGCATCGGGCCAAGAAGAGCGGGTATTGTGCCAAGGATATCGGAGTTGCGGAGTCAACTGGCCGATTGGGCAATAGGCTGCAGGAGAGGACGATGCGCCGAAGAATCGGACGAAGCGTCGAAGGACCAATGACATGCCGGACAACTTGGTTAAATTGTTTAGGATTAATTGTCTCGATCGAAGTTTTGTTTTAATTATGCAGGATTGACTATGATAACGATGAAGACATAAAGCGAAACAAAGTGTTGGAGTCAAGCGCGAAGGATTTGTTGCGAGTTCGAGAGTTCGACGGAAGTCCGAAGGTTCGTCGGGAATGCTATCGGAGCTCGCCGAGAAAGATCGGAGCTTGCCGAAGAAGCTCAATGGAACTTGCTAAGATCAAATCGTGAAGTCTAGGAGCTTGCCGAGAGTCCGCAGAATGGTTTCCGAGAGTTCATCGGAAGACCGCCGGAAGTTTGCCGGAAGCTCGCCAGAAGAAGTCTTGACTTGCGGACTTTGTAATAGCTTAGAAAATGTCTTTAAATTCATAGTTAGCACGTTAATTAGGGTTAGGATTAGGTGTTAATCCTATAACTCAAGTAGGGGCCAATTAGGCTCAAGTTCGGACTGGTTTGGGCCAAGTTTGGAGCCAAACCAAGTGAGCTGAAATAGTGAAAGAGGTGGCACCGCCAGGGTTGGAGGTGGCACTGCCCAGGAGAGGATCTCCCAGTGAAGCTGGGTGGTGCAACCGCCCCAGGCAGGAGGTGGCACCGCCTGGGCTCAGTCTCCGAGCGAGACTGGGCGGTGCAACCTCTCCTGACAAAGGTAGCACCGCCTGAGCTCGGTCTTCGAGCTCTAGCAGAGAGGTGCAACCGCCTCAGTCAAGAGGTGGCACCGCTTGGGGCTCAGTCTCCGAGCCAGACTCAGGCGGTGCAACTACCCCTGACAGAGAGGTGCAACCGCTTGGGCTCAGTCTCCGAGCTCTGCTAGGCGGTGCAACCTCTCCAGTCAGGAGGTGCAACCGCCTGATCCCGGAATTCCGGGATTTGATCGTTTTGAGCTTCAAATTTGAATTGGGTTGGGGCCTATAAATACCCCACCCATTCAGCACAGAAAGAGTAAGAGACCAACACCGAAATCTTGATCTTCTCTGTGATTCTTGAGCTCAAAATTGTTGTAAAGCCTTTAAGTCTCCTCCTTCTGTTCTTTAAGCTTTTGAATTGTAAAGTGAGGAGAGAAAGGTTCTGTAAGGGTTGTCTCCTGAGCCCATCAAAAGGAGTGAAACTGTAAAAGGGCAGTTAACCTTCGCCCATTGAAGGAAGGCAGCTAGTTGACGTCGGTGACCTCGTTGGAGGAGGAAGCCAAAAGTGGAGTAGGTCAAGACTGACCGAACCACTCTAAATCTCTGGTTTGCTTTTATTTCGAGTACCTTATCATTACTGCAAACCTCCTACATAACTACTGCTCTCTGCGCCTTTACGAACAAGTTCTAAGTGCTGATCTTTTCGAATCTTCATTCAGACGTAAATCTGTGTTTTTCGTACGATCAGCTTACGTTTGTGTTTTGATTCTGCAAAACTGTCTTCTGAGCTTTTATGAACTAGCTTCTAAGTTTAGATCCCTTTGAAACTGTTTTAGACGCAAACTACGTTTAGACGTAAAACTGCGTTTAGACGCAAACTGCGTTTAGACGTAAAACTGCATTTAAACGTAAACTGCGCAAACTGTGTTTAAACATAAAACTGTGTTTTAGACGTAAACCTCTTTTAAACGTAAAACTACGTTTAGACGTAAAACTGCGTTTAGACGCAAACTGCGTTTAGACGTAAAACTGCGTTTAGACGTAAACTGAGTTTAGACGCAAAACTGTGTTTAGACGCAAACTGCGCAAATTGTGTTTAGACATAAAACTGTGTTTTAGACGTAAACTACTTTTAGACGCAAATTGCGTTTAGACGTAAAACTGCGTTTAGACGTAAACTGAGTTTAGACACAAAACTGCGTTTAGACGTAAAACTGTGTTTAGACGCAAAACTACGTTTAGACGCAAATTCTATTTAGACGCAAACTCAGTTTAGACGTAAACTATGCTTAGACGTAAACTGCGCTTAATCTTAAGTAATCTTAGAATCGGCTTTTACATCGAAATCGTTTTTATCGGACGAACGCAGCTTTCGTTTTTAAATCGCTGAAAGATTTCCGCTGCACTAATTCACCCCCCCCCTCTTAGTGCTCTCAATTCTAACAGTTCAATGACCTCTTCTTCTATTGGTTTAATCATAAGAAATCTCCCTTTACTACAGCGATGCTCACGGCTCCACGGCTCATCACAATGCCAACATAACCCCTTCGCATATCGCTCCCGAAGCTCTTCTCTTGTTAACCTCTTTGGTGTAGGGACTCGGTCGATAGTAGGAGGGGCTGAGGGCTTCAATATTGTTGGTTGAGGAGAGACCCTAGTCCTCTGAGCTTCATGGTTCAATTGCTCCTCTTGATGTCGTGCGAAAGAGATGGCTGCCATAAGCGTGTACGATTTTCGCGCTTTAACTTCTCCTCGGATCTCCGGCTTCAAGCCCTCAATGAAGGTCCTCAATAGCTGTTTCTAAGACTAATCATGAGTTTGATTAGATAACCTTTCAAACCTGGTTTGGTACTCCTGAATGGTGGAGGTTTGTTGGATCTTTGCTAGTTGTCCATCAATATTCTCGTAATCGGTTGGTCTGAAGCGGATCAGCAGTCCTTCTTTGAATTGTCACCATGAAAGGACTCCATAAGTGTGTTCAAACTAGTCAAACCACTATATGACGTCCTCTTCAAGATGTATAGCTGCAATTTTCACTATAGATGTGTCCGCGGTTTTGTGATACCGAAAATATCGCTACGCACGCGAAATCCAACCAATCGGGTCTCCTTCTTCCCATCTAGGGAAGTCCAATCTCATGCGTGGATAGTTTGGGTCGGTCATAGAGCCTCCCATCCCTTAGAATTCATCTCTTCGGGCTTGGTGCGATTGGGCAAAGCTCTCTCCTTGATATGATTTCTTCGGGCTTAGTGGTCGACCTAATCTGAGTTCGGTAAAGAGTGTCCGAATCTTATCTTTCATTCGCACCTCCAAGGCTTCGAATTTAGCATTGATTGCCTCCTTAGATGCTATAGTATATGCCTCCAAATCTATAATGTTAATATCTCTCTTTTGTTGTTGGGTTAAAGGCATATATAGGTTAAGAGAAGTGATGATCGAAATGGTTGGTGGATTGGTGGATGTAGGTTGCGGTTTAGGCTCGTTTTGTAGCTGTTTTGGGTGTAGTTTGAGAGTGTGGTTTGATGGAGTTTTAGGGCTGTGGATGAAAGTTTTAGATCTGTGGTAGATGACAGCAAAGGTTTGATAGAAATCAGTGGAAGTTTGCTGTAGAATTGTGTTGTCTTGTAAGAGCAGAATTATCGTCGAAGAAATAGCGGTTTTTCGATGAAATTTCTATCAAAAACTTGAGAGAATTGAGGAGGGAATTGATAGCAAAATCACAGTTTATATGACAGCAAGGATGTCTAATTTAATCAAGAAAATTTTGGCAGTATAACAACAAGGAAATTAGTGCAAGTTGCGATAGCAGAATTCTCGTCGAAAAATTTCAACAGTTTGCGATAAAAAATTGTAGCAACACAAAATCATTTTTAGAGATGCATTTCTTAATAGATCAATATTAGATGGAAGCCAAGATAATCTATGAAGTGTATAAGAAATTTCAATCAAAAAAGATTGCAAATAGATGGGTTAAGGCAATGATATGCGGTTGAAATTTTCTACGGCACAGATTTTCAAGTGTAACAGATTGGACAAAAAAAATCAATGATTTATATTAAGAATTTTTTGACGAAACCAAAGAAAAATCCACTTTAGGAAGTGTCAAAGCTTTCATAAAAATTTCAGAGAGATTTTGATAGAAAAAATGTTGTATCAAGATCAAACAAACAGTGCTACGCGGTTGAAATTTTACAATGCAGATTTTCAAGTATAACAGATTAGACGTAAAAGATCAATGGTTTATATTGAGAATTTTTTGACAAAACTAAAGGGAAATATGCTGTTAGGAAGTGTCAAAGATGTTATAAAAATTTCCTAGAAATTTGGATAGAAAAAACACAGTAGCAAGATCAAATAGATAGTGCTATGCGGTTGGAATTCTGCAATGTATCTTTCGTCGTAGAGATGAAAACTTTGTGACGAAAAATTTATGCAGCAATATAGGAATATTTTTTTTTGGATTTTCGAATAAGGATAACTAAATTGCAGTAGTAGTAAGGTAGGAAACCAGAACCTGTTGCAATTCACGGGGAGATCAAAGGATAATCCGCGATGGTGGAGATGATGGCAGAATTTAGCGACGATCTTTTAAGCAATTATGGGAATTACTTTGGGCGGTTGTGGAGGGCTGATGGATGGCAGTGGAAGGGCAGTGAGACATCAAGAACGCTGCTCTGATACCAAGTGTTAGAACCCTTGCAGATTCTAAACTTGGGGTTGATCTCTTTAGGGGATCGGCCTCCTTGAAACTCTATAGGGGTTCCTCCCTCCAAGTTGCTGCTCAAAGGCTGCAGAAAAGATTCATCTATTACTTATCAAAAGAGGAGGAATACATGACTATTTATAGGGCTTCTAAACCCTAACTCCTAATAGGACTCCTACTCAAGACTCCTACTTCTAACCAACTCCTAATAGGACTTCTACTCAAGACTCCTATTCCTTTATAACTCCTAATTCTTCTCTAAAAAATATCCTCCTAACCCTAGCTGGCCTCTTCACCTCTTTAATAGGGGTCGACTTAGGTACGTTTTACATGAATGTCCCTCTCAATTAAGACTCTCGTAGCTAGAGTCCTAACACCCTCTCAAAGTCCCAACCGACCTTGGAGCAGCAGCCCCAGTCAAGAGAAGAAAATGAAAATGAGAGCTACAACAACAACTTCCCTAAGTTGCATCTCGGTGCAGCATTGTCTTCCAGTAGTGACTGATAACGACAATTCATGCTCTCAGCACCAACTACTCTAGCGGTTGTTGATTCCTACTGCAACCTCAGGAAGAGGTCCTTGCAGTTGAAAATAGAGTAGAGAAAGGGAGAGGGTTATAATATAATACAACCCGAGCAATCTATGCTTGTGTGCAAGAAGTCTGAGTAGCGCTTGATGCACATCAAATCTTCCAATTAGTTCCATGTTTAGGTACTTTTATTTCAAGGCAAAGTAGATCGATTTCCCCTTTCGAATTTTAGTTTTCTATACTAAAGATAACTTCTCCATAGGGATCAAATGGTATCAGAATAGCGATCCTCGCTTATGATTGGTCATCTTTAAACATAGATCCTAAATCATTCCGGTCATAGGTTACTCGAGAAGGACATCGAGATAATCGAATAGATTGGTGCACTGTATACTCGTCCGTATAATGGAGATGACTGGTCTCATAGTTGCTCGTGTGGGGACACTAAAGGTATAGTGCAGATGCTCATTGGAGAATGAGTTCATTAATTGATCTGTTTATGGAATGCTAGATAGTTAATGATACATGACGTTAGATAGCGATTCCGTAGTCCCAATTGTGTCTAGTCCTTATACTTGAGACACCAAAGATGCCTTGTATGAGTACTCAATTCTTTGACGTCGGACTGATAGAACCCTTACAGATTCTAAACTTGGGGTTGATCTCTTTAGGGGATCGGCCTCCTTGGAACTCTATAGGGGTTCCTCCCTCCAAGTTGCTGCTCAAAGGCTGCAGAAAAGATTCATCTATTGTTGATCAAAAGAGAAGGAATACTTGGCTATTTATAGGGCTTCTAAACCCTAACTCCTAATAGGACTTCTATTTAAGACTCTTACTTCTAACCAACTCCTAGTCAAGACTCCTATTCTCTTACAACTCCTAATTCTTCTCTAAGAAAACACCTCCTACATGAATGCACCTCTCAATTAGGACTCTCCTAGCTAGAGTCCTAACAGAATGTCCCTCTCAATTAGGACTCTCCTAGCTAGAGTCCTAACAGAATATCCCTCTCAATTAGGACTCTCCTAGCTAGAGTCCTAACAGTTTACATGAATGTCTCTCTCAATTAGGACTCTCCAAGCTAGAGTCCTAACAGACTCGCCCTCTTCAAATTAGCCTTGTCCTCAAGGCTGATGATTCGTGAATTTTGGGAATTTGATCTTCAAGTCGTCATAGTTCTCCCAAGTGACATCTTCTATTGGTAGGTTCGTCCACTGTATTAGCACTTCAATAGTGGGTCGTCGTCGTCGAGTCACGATCCGTCGATCAATAATGGCACTTGGCTGGGTTTGGAGTTCTCTTTGGGTAGTCATATTTGGTGGGTGGCTTTAGGCTGTCTCCAAGCACCTATTTAAAACATCCGTCTGGCTGTTGGTTTGTGGGTGATATGTCGTACTCCTTTCTAATTTAGTACCCTGCATATGGAATAACTTTGTTTAAAATCTGCTCTTGAAGATGCAAGTAGAATTTGTCACAAGCACAATGCGTCCCTTATAGAATAATTCTTTTGAGTCCCGATTGTAATGAGCCACGGAGCTTGGTGCTTCCTCTAATTTTTTTTGTATCTTACTGGTCTCTGAATCTTCCTGCCATTCCATCTTAATATCCTCAAGGAAGTAGCTGGTTGGAAGTAAAACGACCGAAAATTCAGCTTGCTCAGGTAGTTGCGAAAGCGCATCTGCAACAATATTCTCTTTCCACCTTTTGTAAGTTATTTCATAATCAAATCCAAGAAGTTTTGTTGCCCATTTTTGCTGCTCAGGGGATGATATCTTTTGCTCCAAAAAGTACTTGAGGCTTTTATGGTCGGTTTTAATTTGAAATCATCGACCAATCAAGTAGGGTCTCCACCGCGTTGCTGCGCGCACAATAGCGAGCATCTCCTTATCATATGTTGACTTATTTTGATAGGAGGGAGATAATGTCTTGCTAGTGTATATGAGTGGTCGACCATCTTGCATGAGAAAGACTCCAATTCTGACTCCAGATGTGTCGGCCTCAATAATGAAGGGTCGGTTGAAATCTGGCAGTGTTAGCACCGGCGTCGTCGTCATGGCTGCCTTAAGTTTGTCGAAGGCAGCGGAGGCTCTATCAGACCTTTGGAAGACATCGTTTTTCAGTAAGGAAGTAACTGGTGCACAAATCGCTTTATAGTTTTTCACGAACTTGCAGTAGTAGCCTGTTAAACACAAATTGCATTGCTCCAATTTTGAAGGGGTCTACTGCCACACCTTTCTCTAATATGATATGCCCAAGATATTCCACCTTCTTTTGAAGAAAGCAAAAATTCATAGTGGTTGTTGTGTGTTCAAAAGGTGGTTTTCGGTATGTCTTCTTCGCATACTCGTATTTGATGATACCCGGATCGAAGGTCCAGCTTTGTGAAGATTTGTGCTCCCTTAGCAACTCATCTACTACTGGAATAGGGTATTTATCCTTGATGGTTATGCCATTGAGAGCTCGGTAATCAACACATAATCGCCATATTCCATCCTTCTTTCGTATGAGGAGCACCGGTGAAGAGTAAGGGCTGCAACATGGCCGAATAACTCCTGTTTTGAGCATCTCTTTTACAATCCTTTCTATTTCATCCTTCTGGAGATGTGGATACTGATATGGCTGAGCATTTGCTGCAGATTTGCCTGGAAGAATCGTTATACAATGATCATGCCAACGGGTAAGAGGTAGGTTGCACGGTTCGTCAAATATATCTGAAAATTCAGCAAGCAAAGGAAGTAGATTTGGATCTTCAAATTTTGTTGGCTCTCCCTTAGTTTGCTGCTCAAGTTGTACCAAAAGGCCACTGCATGCTTTATGCAAAACCTTCTTCATTTGTTGTGTGCAAATCGTTGTTATGTCGCCCTCACGTTTCCCGTTCAGTATCACCTGTTTCTCCTTACTGTAAAATTTCATAATTAGTTGCATAAAATTCCAAGAAATATCACATAATGTCGTCAACCATTTAATTATGAGCATGGCCTCATGATCATTAAGAGGGAGAAGGAAGAAATCTGCAATTATCTCTTGGTCCTACAGCAATAGTTTCTCCTGCGGGCGCCTACGATCACAATTCAAAATCCGTCCGTCGACGACCTTAACGTTAAACCTGTTGCAATTCTTAATAGGTAAGGCCATCTGGATAGTAACCTTACTATTTAGAAAGTTATTAGAACTACCCGTGTCGACGAGAATAGTGATCGGTTGTTGTTTGAGAAGGCCTCTAACTTTCATCGTTTGCGGGTTTGAGTAGCCGGCTAGTGCATATACCGTAACTTCAGTCGGTTGTGGGTCTTCTTCTGCATCTTCTTCTTCATATTCAAGGCTCTCTTCTGGATGTTCAATGACCTCTTCTTCTATTGGTTCAATCATAAGAAGTCTCCCGTTACTACAGCGATGCTCACGGCTCCACGGCTCGTCACAATGCCAACATAACCCCTTCACATATCGCTCCCGAAGCTCTTCTCTTGTTGACCTCTTTGGTGTAGGGACTTGGTTGATAGTAGGGTGGGCTGAGGGCTTCAATATTATTGGTTGAGGAGTGACCCTAGTCCTCTGAGCTTCATGGTTCAATTGCTCCTCTTGATGTCGTGCGAAAGAGATGGCTGCCATAAGTGTATACGGTTGTCGCGCTTTAACTTCTCCTCGGATCTCCGGCTTCAAGCCCTCAATAAAGGTCCTCAATAGCTATTTTTGCGACCAATCACGAGTTTGATTAGATAACCTTTCAAACCTGGTTTGGTACTCCTGAATGGTGGAGGTTTGTCGGATCTTTGCTAGTTGTTCGTCAATATTCTCATAATCGGTTGGTCTGAAGCGAATCACCAGTCCTTCTTTGAATTGTCGCCATGAAAGGACTCCATAAGTATGTTCAAACTAGTCAAACCACTGATAGCATCCCCTTCAAGATGTATAGCTGCAATTTTCACCATAGATACATCCGCGGTTTTGTGGTACCGAAAATATCGCTCCGCGCGCGAGATCTAACAAATCGGGTCTCTTTCTTCCCATCTAGGGAAGTTCACTCTCATGCATGGATAGTTGGGGTCAGTCATATAGCCTCTCCTCCCTTGGAAGTCGTCTATTCGGGTTTGGTGTGATTGGGCAAAGCTCTCTCCTTGATTTGATTTCTTCGGGCTTAGTGGTCGGCCCAATCTGAGTTCGGTAAAGAGCATCCGAATCTTTTCCTCCATTCGCACCTCCAAGACTTCGAATTTAGCATTGATTGCCTCCTTAGATGCCATAGTATATGCCCCCAAATCTCTCTTTTGTTGTTGGGTTAAAGGCATGTATAGGTTGAGAGAAGTGATGGTTGAAAGGGTTGGTGGATTAGTGGATGTAGGCTGCGGTTTAGGCTTATTTTGTGGCTATTTTGGGTACAGTTTGAGGGTGTGGTTTGGCAGAGTTTTAGAGTTGTGGATGAAAGTTTTGGATCTGTGGTAGATGTTAGCAAAGGTTTGACAGAAATTCGTAGAAGTTGCAGCAAGTATGTGCTGTCTTGTAAGAGTAGAATTGTTGTCGAAGAAATAACGGTTTCTCAACGTAATTTCCACCAAAAACTTAAGAGAATTGAGGAGGGAATTGATAGCAAAATCACAGTTTATATGACAGCAAGGATATCTAATTTAATCAAGAAAATTTCGGCAGTATAACTGTCACGCCCCCACAAAATATATCGATAATATTTAAAATCTTCATCACAACTAACCCAGGATCCAAACACACATTTGAGGTCACTAAGAAAACATTCAGATCAAAATTTTCACTTCTACAATCTACCACTTCATAACCCTGTGCAATTCATAAACATAGCACACATCACTCGATAATTCATACAATCTGAACTCAACTCATCAAAATAAAAACCACAGTGTAAATCCACAAGTGGGGAATTCTATGCAGTCACCACAAACAACGATTTATCATAAGTTCATATCATTACACGAATTTAATTTAACATTCCAAAACCCTATACATGAGGGATCCATTAACTTACACAAAATCCACAAGTTTAGATTCATAGTCACACTTCATTAGATGCAAGGTAGCTTATACACAACTACATGTATGCTAACAAAAGTTCTGCCCAACGTCTTCTAAACTTTCCACTGCCTCAGCCCATACTTAACATTTAAGCAAGCGATACGCTATCCTAAAAAATTTATCAACAAACGGGGTGAGCATAAAGAGCTCAGCAAGTGACTAACATATCCATATCAAAATAGTACAATTTCCAAAGAGATACAGTTTCAAAACACAAAGCAGAATATACGATTTCGTAGACATAATATCATTAGGAGCAGAATCACAATTTGTCCTTTCAATCATGTATATTTGGTTCCTGACAGATGGAGCATAGAGTAATTTGGAGCATATCAGAAACAAAGGAAACATATTGGAGCTTTTCAATGGCATACAGAATGTTTCGAAGCATATCAACGGCATATGGAACATTTCGAAGCAAAATCATCAGTGAATGAAGCCTTTCAGAGCATATAGGTACGCATATCGTACAAGAGCTCAAACGTCGTCCTTGACGTTGCAATCATATCAATCTTATCCAGAGTACGAACAGAAATAACTCACCAAAACTCTGGATGTCATATCAAACATATAGAGGGTGTAGTGGGATCTCAGTTAGAATGTGATTCATCCATTTCTGAATGACCACCTGACAAAAGTCTCCCACGTCCGGGAGCTCCATCCACCCACGTCTAGGTGAAGTCAAAGGGGGCCGGCAGAGCATCGCAGGCTTTAATCACATACCCACAAAGCGGGCAACAAGCGCATACCCTTTACCATTTCTGGCAAAGGTCCAGAATATCCCACATAACGGGACCCCACAAAGCGGGCAAATAGCGCATACCCTTTACCATTTCTGGCAAAGGTCCAGACAATCCCACACACTAGAGTACAAAAGGGCAGTTTCAACAATAAGTAGCATATATCGGAAGCACACGCGGAACAACGAAGCTTACATGTGCCTTTTTAAAAACAAATGACGCAAGGACACAAATCTCTCACAAATGTATTCATTTTAGAAAGGAAAATGGAAGCAAGAGTGTACAGGGAATCCAATTATAGTTAGCTCAATTCAAATAAGAAGGTTAGACGAATTCAAGTATCCAAAGGAATGGAGCAGAATACGCGAAATCGACCAAAGCTCGATTTCGGACAGAATTCCAGTGGCACATCAAACAAATATTTCAGAATAACAATTATGCTCCAATACCCATAAGAAGACTATGGTCGAACCATATATCAATCTATATTCGGATGGAACAGATTTCATATGAAACAGGGCTCCCAACACAGAGTTACCTCAGATTTGGTAACACAAGGTCAAAATCACAATCACTGTTTTGCAGAATTTATAGGGTCGGGACTCAACAGATAATAGGGTAGGCAATTGAATTCCAAAATTTCCAAACTGTATGTCAAAAGAAAGATTTTCAAATCTAGTTTCAAATAAAATCAATTTAGTACAAAATCGGATTGAAAAAAATGTTTAGTCTATAGTCTAATGTTTTACAGCGTCTATAGTCTCATTTGAAAAAAATGTTTGGGTAAGTATTCGGTGTCCAAATTCTACAAAATCGGTGTCAAAAGAAAGACATAAGAGTCTAATTACAAACAAAATAGTTCCTGCCTGAATTCACATGTTGTGTTAAATCTTATAGCCGAAACAGTGTATAGGGGTCAGTATACCGAAAATATTTCAGAATCCATGGTTTTAAGTCCAAAGAGAGACATATCAGTTTCTAAATAGAAATCTTCCAATTTATTTTGAATCAACATAAAAACAGAGTCTAATACTTCTGTAGGATGGGGTTAGAACACTTGCCTTTGAGAATTTTGACCCCCAATGAAAAGATTAAAGCAAGAACCCAAAAAGCCCCAATTTTTGTTACTCTTCTTCTTCTTCTTCTTCTTCTTCTTCTTCTTCTTCTTCTTTCTTTCTTTCTTTCCCTGATCACCCACGAGCTGCCTTCTCTGCTTCCTTAAGAATGAAGGCAGAGAAGCTTAAGCGGTGGGATTTGTCATTTGGTGTATTTTACAGATTAGTCCTTGTTTTTATCATATTCACGATTAGGTCCTTAGGGTTTATATATAGGTCCTCAGATTCTTTTTTTTTTTTTTGAACAGATCTCCCAAATCTTAAAAATAAGTTACCTCTAATCCATACTCTATCTCTTTTGTCAATTAAAATAGATGCTTACATTATCACCAAAATTATACGAACATTCGGAAATGAGGGGTGTTACAATAACAGCAAGGAAATTGGTGCAAGTTGCAATTGCAGAATTGTCGTCGAAAAATTTCAACGGGTTACGATGAAAATTTGTAGCAACATAAAATTGTTTTTAGAGATGAATTTCTTAATAGATCAATCTTAGATAGAAGCCAAGATGATCTATGAAGTGTATAAGAAATTTCATTCAAAAAAGATTGCAAATAGATGGGTTAAGGCAACGATATGTAGTTGAAATTTTTTGCAGCATAGATTTTCAAGTACAGCAGATTGGACATAAAAGATCAGTAGTTTATATTGAGAATTTTTCGATGAACCAAAGGGAAATCCACTGTTAGGAAGTGTCAAAGATGTCATAAAAATTTCGTAGAAATTTGGATAGAAAAACCACAGTAGCAAGATCAAACAGATGGTGCTATGCGGCTTGAATTCTGCAATTCAAGTGCAGCTGATTGGACGTAAAAGATTAGTAGTTTATATTGAGAATTTTTTGATGAAACCAAAGGGAAATCCACTGTTAGGAAGTTTCAAAGATGTCATAAAAATTTCGTAGAAATTTGGATAGAAAAAGCACAGTAGCAAGATCAAACAGATGGTGCTATGCGGCTGGAATTCTGCAATGTATCTTTCGTCGTAGAGATGAAAACTTTGTGACGAAAAGTTTATGTAGCAATATAGAAACAATTTTTTTTTTTTTTTGGATTTTCGAATAAGGGTAACTAAATTGCAGCAGTAGTAAGGTAGGAAACCAGTACCTGTTGCAATTCACGGGGAGATCAAAGGATGATCCGTGGTGGTGGAGATGATGGCGAAATTCGGTGACGATCTTTTAAGCAATTGTAGAAATTGCTTTGGATGGTTGTAGAGGGTTGATGGATGGCTGTGGAAGGGCAGCGAGACGCCAAGAACGCTGCTCTAATACTAGGTGATAGAACCCTTACAGATTCTAAACTTGGGGTTGATCTCTTTAGGGGATCGGCCTCCTTGGAACTCTATAGGGGTTCCTCCCTCCAAGTTGCTGCTCAAAGGCTGCAGAAAAGATTCATCTATTGTTGATCAAAAGAGAAGGAATACATGGCTATTTATAGGACTTCTAAACCCTAACTCCTAATATGACTTCTATTTAAGACTCTTACTTCTAACCAACTCCTAGTCAAGACTCCTATTCTCTTACAACTCCTAATTCTTCTCTAAGAAAACACCTCCTACATGAATGCACCTCTCAATTAGGACTCTCCTAGCTAGAGTCCTAACAGAATGTCCCTCTCAATTAGGACTCTCCTAGCTAGAGTCCTAACAGAATGTCCCTCTCAATTAGGACTCTCCTAGCTAGAGTCCTAACAGTTTACATAAATGTCCCTCTCAATTAGGACTCTCCAAGCTAGAGTCCTAACACGGACTTATAGATTTGAAGGTTCCAAATATGGTACAACCGGTTTTCGAGAATGATAGCCAATCTTACGAAGACAATTGAGTGTCAATAGAGGATCATCCACTCTCGGTATTGCAAGAGAAATATCCTGTGTATGCTCGGTCATACAAAATCCCTAGTTAGGATCGTTCGGATTGAGAGAGGAGTTAACTAGGAGAATTAGATTAGAGCGAGACTCGGATAGGATTTCATATGGGTCTGACGTTACTATGCCCAACAGAGTCTTTGGGATATTAGATGAATGAGGGACTATAGACACATGGTAACTATAGACAGATAGGTCCGATGAATTATATCCCCTTGTACCATTTGGGGACTATGGTGTAGTAGCCTAGTACGTCTATAGTCGATGAGTCGAGTAAATTCGTGCCATGAGTTTGGGTATTGGGCCTAGAAGAGTGGACATTGCGCCAAGGAGATCGGAGTTGTGGAGATCAACATGCCGATTAGGCAAAATGTCGAAAAAGAGGACGATGTGCTGAAGGATTGGACGAAGTGCCAATAAACCAATGACATGTCAAAAAATATTTGTTTAACGCTTTGTAATAATTATCTAGATCGAAGTAGTGTATATTTGTAATTAGGTTGGAATTAGGCCAATTAGGGGGCTATTGGGCCTAAGTTAGGGCTGAGTTAGGCCGAATAGAAGGCCTACTCGACCACTTGGAGCCATGCTAAGCGGTGGCACCGCCTAGGGTGGGCGGTGGAACCACCTGAGGCTCAGCTTCCAAGGAGGTATAGGCGATAGTACTGCCTAAACTAGGCGGTGGGATCGTTGGCCATACAGGTTGTTAGGCGGTGGTATCGCCAGAGCCTAGTCTCCGAGGCTCTGTCAAGCGATAGTACCATCAGACTAGGTGATGGTACCATCTAGTGTAACTATACATGCAGTGATATCACCCAATAATGGCCGTGGTATCATCAGTACCACAAAAACCGAGGATGTGACATTTTTTTACTCCAATTCTGAAGCCAATTAAGGGCTATAAATACCCTTTCGTAGTTGGTAAAGCACAGGGAAGTGATAAGAATTGAACCGAAACTATAGTGAAATAGCTTGCAAAAGTTGAGAGCTCACCTCCATCATTTCTAAGTGTGAAAGTTTGTAAAATGAGAGTGAGTGACTTGTGAAAGTTTTGTAAAGGGGTGATTGATCTTTACCCTTCAAGAAAGATCAATAGTGGAAGTCGGTGGCCTTATTGGAGGAGGTATCGGGAGTGGATATAAGTCGATTGACTGAACCACTATAAAATTGGTGTGTTCTTTTCTGCTAGTCATATGTGCTTTGCAAGCCAATCACGTGCGTGATGACACGTGTGATTTGACACGTAGTCTTTTTGCTTATTATATTTTGATATTTATCACTTTATATTACTTGTTGCGCGCGCGCGCACACACACAAACATGAATATATACATATACATATACATATACATATATACATATATTTATATATATACATATATATATTTATACATATATACATATATACATATATACATATATATATATATATATACATATATACATATATATATATATATATACATATATATATATATATTTATACATATATACATATATATATACATACATATATACATATATGTATACATGTATACATATGTATACATGTATACATATATATAAATGTATACATATATACATATATATTTATATATATATACATATATATTGTGATGTCCTTAGATCTGTGTAATTAGAATCGGATCATGATGAGATCACGATAATAAGATCGATTCACCTTTAAACATAGCTCCTAAATAATCCCGGTCATAGGTTACTTAAGAGGGACATCGAGATAATCAGATTGGTGTGTTGTATACCCATCCATATGATGGACGTAGTTGGTCTCAAAGCTGCTCGTGTGGGGACACTAGGGATACAATACAAGTGCTCATTAGGGAATGAGTTCACTGATTAATTCGCTTACGAAATGCTTAATGGATGATGATGCCTTATTGTCAGACAACGATTCCGTAGTCCCAATGGTGTATTTGGTCCTTAGACTTTAGATACCATGGATGTCATATATGAGTGCTCCACTCTTTGATACCAGACTTATAGGTTTGAATGTCCCAAATCTAGCACAGTCGGTCATCGGGAGTTGTAGTCAACCTTACGAGGGCTATTGAGTGTCGATAGAGGATCATCTACTCTCGGTGTCATGAGAGGAATGTCATATATATTTTTACTCAAACAAATCCCTGGCTAGGGTCATTCAGATTGAGAGAGAAAGAGTTCTTCGGGAGAATCCGATTAGAGCGAGACTCGAGTAGAAACCGTTTGGGCTTGACAGCACCATGCCCGGTATATGGTCTCTGGGATATTAGATGGATGAAAGACTTTAGGTACACGATAATTGAGGATAGATAGGTCCAATGGATTCCCCCTGTATCGTTTGGGGACCATGGCATAGTGGCTTAGTACGTTTGCAATCAATGAGTCAAATGAATTATTATAGAGATAATAATTCACTGAGCTAGAAGGAGTTCTGACAGGTATCACTCACGGCCAGCTCGGTATTGGGCCTAGAGGATCACACACATATGGTAGGCATTGCGATGAGTATAGTTTCAGATATGAGATATCTGTCAGAGCCCCTATCTTATTGGATATCCAATAAGCCCTTGAATTATTGGATCATATGGATAAGATCCAATAAGAGCCAATGAGAGATTAATAGATAGAGATCCACTAATCTAAGAGACATGGGTAGTTGGATAAAGATCTAATATCCAATAGGGTAGGATCCATTAGGGTTAAGTTGATAGGGGACCTTTATAAATAGGAGGGATTCCATAGTTTATAGGCTAGAGCTTTTTGCTTCCTCTCCTATTCTCCTCCCCCTCTCCACCTCAAAGCAGGCATGGAGTTTTGAGGAGCGTCATCGCAGCCCTATTATGTGGATCACTGGTTAAGAGGAGGGTGCTTGACCTCCTTCACCCTCTCCTAGAGATCTATAGGGATTCGGGGATATACGATCTCCATAGGTAACATAATCTATCTCATACGTGGTTTTCTGTTTTGCGGGTTTTTACGCACCAATCTGCGTATGATGACTAACATATATTTTGGAATTGAGGATTTTTTTTCTTCTGTTCTTAAGTTGTTGTAGTGGTAGCCACCTCCGCGTGGGCACTGCGCGCGCAGGCACGATTGCTTACAGCAGTGCCCACAAGCAGTGCCATAGGGACGACAGCTATCTACGCGCGAGCAATGGGCTCGCATGTAAGGGCGGTGCTTGTCGTTGCTGGACCCGTGTGCGAGCCGCCAGCAGCGGCGGTAGTGTGCCCCAATGGGCGGCTGTCACGCCCCTCAAAATATCGATAATATTAAAACTTTCATCGCAAACCAATCCAGGATCCAAACACACATTTGAGGTCACTAAGAAAACATTCAGATCAAAATTTCACCTCTATAATCTACAAATTTATAAACCCTGTGCAGTTCATAAACATACAACACATCGTTCGATGATTCATAGAATCTGAACCCAACTCACCAAAATAATAACCACAATATAAATTCACAAGTGTGGGAGTCTATACAGTCACAAATCCAACGTTTATCATAAGTTCATATCATTACACGAATTAAACTTAACATACCAGAATCCTAAACATGAGAGGTCCTTTAAACTTATACAAAATCCACAAGTTTAGATTCATCGTCAACATTTCATTAGATGCAGAGTGTGCTTATACAACAAAACACATATACTAATAAAGATCTGCCCAAAATCTTTTAGCTTTCCACTACCTCAGCCCAATCTTAACATTTAAGCGAGCGACAAGCTATCCTGAAAAATTTATACAGCAATGGGGTGAGCATATAAAGCTCAGCAAGTGACTAACATATCCATGGTAAAAGAGGAAAATTTTCAAACAAATAAGGTTTCATAATGCAAGGCAGAATATAAGAATCCATAGACATAATCTCATTAGGTGTAGAATCACAAATATCATTTCAATCAAACATATTTGGTTCATAACAGATGGAGCATAGAGTAATTGGAGCATATCAATAGCATATAAAATGTTCCGGAGCATATCAACGACATATGAAACATTTCGAAGCATAACAATAGCAAATGAAACATTTTGGAGCATATCAAAGGCGTACGAAATGTTTCGGAGCATATCAATGATAAATGAAATATTTCGGAACATATCAATGGCGTATGGACCATTTCGGAGCATTTCAAAGATGAATACGAAACAAAAGCTCAAACGTCGAATTTGACCTTGCATTCATATCATTCTTATCCAAAGCATGTATAGAAACACATAACCAAAGCTCTGGATACCATATCAAACATACAGAAGGTGAAGTGGGACCATAACATAATATGGTACATCCATTTCTGAATGACCACCAAACATAAGTCTCCCACGTCTGGGAGCTCCATCCACCCACGTCTGAGTGAAGTCATAGGGGCCGACAGAGCATCTCAGGCTCTATGCATAACTCCCTTCACCATTTCTGGTGAAGGTTCACAATATCTCACAAACACCAGAGTACAAAAGGATAGTATGAACAATGAATAGCACATATCGGAAGCACACGCGGAACAACAAAACGTACATGTGCCTTTACGAGTCAATACGAAGTAAGCAATAATCTTTCAAAATTATATTCAGATTTGAAAGGAAAAGAAAGCAAGGGCACACATGGAATCCAAGCAATCACGTACAACTCAATTTAAATAAGAAGGTTAGATGAATTCGATATCCAAAGGAATGAAACTAGAATAGGCACACATCGAAAGCAAATGCGGAACAATGGATTATACATGTGCCTATATAAGTCAATGTGATATAGTATAAATGTTACATAATATGTTCAGGAATGGTAACAATTTATAGTCAAGAGCAAACGAGAATTCAAACATTAATATAAGCCACAATTGAGTAAAGGGAACTGAACAAAATCTATTTCCAAACGAACGAAAACAGAAGATGCGAAATTGATCAAAGCTCGATTTCTGACAGAATTCGAGAGGCTCATTGGATAAATACTTCAGATTGTCAATTATGCTCCAATACTCTTAAGAAGCCTATTGTTGAAGGATATATCAATCTATTTTCTATTGAAATAAGTTTCGTACAAATCATGGTTTCCAACAAGGAGTTACCTTTGATTTGGTAACACAAGGTCAAAAACAAAATCATTGTTTTACAAAATTCATAGGGTCGGATTCAACAGATAATAGGGTAGGCATTTGAATTCCAAAATTTTCAATCTATATGTCAAAAGAAAGGTCTACAAGTTTAGTTTGGAACGAAATCAGTTTGGTACAAATCAGAATTTCCAACAGGGACTTATAGGTATTTTAGTATCGAAAGGTCAGAAATTTTGATCCCTGTTCTGCATCATCTATAGGCTCATTTGAAACAGACGTTTGGGTAAGTATTCGGTGTCCAAAATCTACAAAATCAGTGTCAAAAGAAAGATATAAGAGTCTAATTTCAAACGAGCTAGGTCCTGCCTGAATCCACATTTGGTGCTAAAAATTATAGCTGAAAAAGTGTACAGGGGTCAGTTTACCGAAAAAATTTCAGATCATTGGTTTTATGTCCAAAGAGAGAAATATCAGTTTCTAAGCATAAATCTTTCAGAATCAATATAGGAACATAGACTAATACTTCTGTAGGATGGGGTTAGAACACTTGTCTTTGAGAATTATGACCCCAATTGAGAAGATTTGAGTAAGAAACCTCAAAGCCCCAATTTTTTCTTCTTCTTCTTCCCCCTTTTTTTTTCCTTTTCTTCTTTCTTTCTTTCTCTGTTCATCCACGTAGCTGCCTTCTCTGGTTCCTTAAGAACGAAGGCAGAGAGGCTTAAACGATGGGATTTGTATTTTTGTGCATTTTGCTGTTTAGTCCTTGTATTATTATATTTACGATTAGGTCCTTAGGGTTTACATATAGGTCCTCAAAACTTTTTTTTTTTTGAATAAATACCCCAAATCTTATGAATAAGTTCTCAGATTCATACTTTGGCTCTTTTTATCAAATTTAAAATAGATACTTACATTATAACTAGAAACTTATACGAAAATTTCGATAACGAGGGATGTTACACTCTCCCCCCCTTAAAAGAAAAATTTAGTCCTCTAAATTTATCATACCTCTATCGATGAAAAGATGGGGGTACACCTTTTTCATTTCCTCCTCTAGCTCTCAAGTTGTTTCCTCTCCAGAATGATGTCTCCAAATTACTTGCACTAGAGTGATGACCCGATTCCTTAAGATCTTTTCCTTCTTATCAATAATTTGAGTGGGCTCTTCCACATAAGATAAATCTTTATCAATCTCCATCTGCTCATACTCAATGATATGAGAAGGATCAGGTATATATTTCCTAATCATCGAAACATGAAATATATCATGGATATGGCACAATGCTGGTGGCAAGGCAATCCTGTAAGCGACAGAACCAACCCTCTGAAGAACCTCAAAAGGTCCAATAAATCTTGGGCTTAACTTTCCTTTCTTCCCAAACCTTATAATGCCTTTGGAAGGGGAGACCTTTAAGAATACAAAATCTCCGATTTCAAACTCAATATCTCATCTTCTATTGTCAGCATAACTCTTTTGACGACTCTGAGCAGTTTTTAACCTTTTCCTTATAACTTGAATTTTCTCGGTAGTTTCTTGTACTTTGTCCAGTGCTAACAACTTTCTGTCACTAACTTCCTCCCAACATATAGGTGTTATGCACTTTCGCCCATATAAAGCTTCATAAGGAGCCATCTGAATACTTGAATGATAACTATTATTATAAGTGAACTCAATAAGTGAAATATCTTTATCCCATTCACCTTTCCAATCCATAACATAGGCTCTAAGCAAATCCTCAAGTGTTTGAATTGTTCTTTCTGACTGACCATCAGTTTGAGGATGATATGCAGTAGTACTAAACTTGACTTTAGTGCCCATAGATTCCTGTAATCTTCTCCAGAATCTAGAGAGAAATCTGGAGTCTCTATCAGAGATAATCTCCTTTGGAATACCATGAAGTCTTACTATTTCATTAACATATAAATCTACAAGTCTATCAAGCGAATAAGTCATATTAATTGGTAGAAAATGTGTAGATTTTGTTAACCTATCAATGATAACCCAAATAGCATCATGCTTCTTAGAGGTTCTGGGTAGTCCTGAAACAAAATCCATAGTAATACATTCCCATTTCCATTTAGGAATATCTAAAGGTTGCAACAACCCTCTAGGTCTTTGGTGTTCTACTTTGATTTGCTGACAAGTCAAACATTTTGAAACATACATTGCAATTTCCTTCTTCATGCCTTCCCACCAATAATGACTTTGAAGATCTCTAGAAGAATCAAATCAGCAAGAAGTTCGTGTTCTCCAATAGAGATCAAACAAGATGGGTAAACCAAGTTAGTTGCCAAAGAAGACAACACACACTCGAAATCTTGATCTTTTTCTGTGATTCTTAGAGCTCAAAATTGTTGTAAAGGCCAAAAGTTCTCCCTCTGTTCTTTAAAGTTTTGAGTTGTAAAGAGAGGAGAGAAAATTTCTGTAAGGGTTGTCTCCTAAGCCTGTCAAAAGGAGTGAAACTGTAAAAGGGTGGTTGACCTTCGCCTATTGAAGGAAGGCCTCTAGTTGACGTCGGTGACCTCGTCGGTGGAGGAAGCCAAAAGTGGAGTAGGTCAAGATTGACCGAACCACTCTAAATCTCAGTTTGCATTTACTTTGAGCATTTTATCTTTACTACAAACCTCCTAAATAGCTACTGCCTTCTGCGCTTTTACGAACGAGTTTCTAAGTTCAGAACTTTCCGAATCTGCGTTTAGAAGTAAATCAACTTTTTCGTACGATCATTACATTTCAGTTTACGTTTACGTTTTGATTTCAATCATAACTGCAAACTGCCTTCTGCGCATTTATAAAACGTATCTCAAAGTTCAGTATCCTCAAAATTGGCATTTAGACGTAAACCGGTTTTATCGTATGAACGTCGCATTTCAGTTTGCGCTTGCATTCTGATTTTTATCATAAACTGCAAACTGTCTTCGTAGATTTACTATAACGTCATCTCGCTTAATCATAAGTTAAAGTAATTTTAGAATCGGCTTTTACATCGAAATAGTTTTTATCAAATGAACGCAGCTTTCGATTTTAATAGTGAAAGATTTCCGCAGCACTAATTCACCCCCCTCTTAGTGCTCTTGATCCTAACAATTGGTATCAGAGCGGGGTTAACTCTCAAACGGATTAAAACCCAAGAGAGATGGCTTACGTCGGAAACCAAGAGGGCCATTCTATTACACGTCCACCCATGTTCAATGGGACGGACTACACCTATTGGATGACCCGAATGAGGATCTTTCTTATTTCTATGGATTTTGAACTTTGGAATCTTGTCGAAAACGGTTTTTCGAAGTCTTCTCTTCCAATGATCTATTGGAATGATTTGGAGAAGAAGGCTTTCGCTCTTAATGCAAAGGCTATGAATGCCTTATTTTGTGCACTTGATAAAAACGAGTTTAATCGTGTTTCGATTTGTTAAACCGCATTTGATATTTGGCACACACTCGAAGTGACTCATGAAGGCACAAGTAGAGTGAAAGAGTCAAAAATCAAACTTTTGTTACACTCTTTTGAACTTTTCCGGATGAAACCGAGTGAGACTATTGGCGACATGTTTACCCGTTTCACGGATGTCGTCAACGGTCTAAAAGGACTCGGAAAAAGTTTTTCAGATTTTGAGCTCGTAAATAAGATTCTAAGATCCCTTCCTAAAAGTTGGGATCCTAAAGTCACTGCTATTCAAGAGGCGAAAGATCTAAACAACTTCCCTCTTGAAGAACTAATTGGGTCATTAATGACCTACGAGATGACTTGCAAAGCTCATGAAGAGCAAGAAGACATCCTTCCAAAGAACAGGAAGGATATGACACTTAGAACTTCAGAAGACCACTTGAGAGAAAACTCAAGTGATGAGGACTGTGACGATACCTTAGCATTTCTAACAAGAAAATTTAAAAAATTCATTAAAAGAAACAAGTTTAAGAATGACACAAAAAACAAACTTGAACCCAAAAAGGACCAAGTCATTTGCTATGAGTACAAAAAACCGGGACACTACAAGAGTGATTGTCCCCAAATCAAAAAGAGAACACCAAAGAAGAAGGCACTCAAAGCAACATGGGATGATTCGAGCGCATCCGAAGAGGAGGAGTCCAACACCAAGCAAGTTGCTCATTACGTCCAAATGGCCATCAGAGAAGAGGTAACTGATTTAATTGATGCAAATTTACTTTATCATGAATTATTAAATGCTTTCCATGAATTATTTGATGAATGTAAGACAATTAGTAGAAAATATAAATTGTTAAAAAAGGAACATGATAGTCTTATTTGTAATTTCGATAAGTTAAAAGCTGAATATCATGATAGTTTAAGCTCATGCATAAAATGTCATGATCTAGAAACTCTCCAAAAGGAAAACTTGCTACTTAAGGACACCTTGAAGAAATTCGAGGTTGGTAGCAAGTCATTAAACATGATCCTTGCAAACAAGGGTCACGTTCCCAAAAGAAGTGGAATTGGATTTGTGAGAAGTCCTCACCAAAATCCAACCACCTTCATAAAAGGCCCCATCTTACATGTTCGACACAAAAGCAAATGTAACTTTTGTTGCAAATTTGGACACAAGACGCATTATTGTCAATTCAAGAAAATTAGTCCAAACAAATTGATTTGGGTCCCTAAAGGAACCATGATAAACTCTATGCAACATTATAAACAATGTAGATCTATCTTTGAGGCACCCAAAAGCAAATGAGTACCTAAAAATCATCCTTTCTTGTAGAAACCCATACCATCGCAAGCTAGGAGCAATAGATGGTACCTTGATAGTGGATGCTCAAGGCATATGACCGGAGATCCATCTCAATTCTCTAAGCTCACTAGCATAGACGAAGGCTATGTCACCTTCGGAGACAACAACAAGGGTAAAATCATTGGCAAAGGAACCATAGGTAACAAATCCAACTTCTTTATTGAAGATGTTTTGTTAGTTGATGGTTTAAAACATAACCTCTTGAGCATTAGTCAATTATGTGATAAAGGATACATTGTTAGATTCGAATCTAATGCTTGTATCATTGAAAAACCACACAAAAACATGTCTATGATTGCATTAAAACAAAATAACGTATACGCTATTGACATCAATGATTTGTGTAATGAAATGTGTTTTTCGGTTTTGAATGAGGATGCTTGGCTATGACATAGAAGATTAGGTCATGCTAGCATGAAACTAATCACTCAAATATCATCTAAAGATCTTGTAAGAGGAATTCCTCATATCAAGTTCATCAAAGATAATATATGTGATGCTTGCCAATTAGGTAAACAAATTAAGGGTAGTTTCAAATCTAAGAATTAAATAAGCACCTCTAGGCCCTTACAATTGATCCATATGGACTTGTTCGGACCAATGTCTACATCAAGCCTAGGAGGTAGCAAATACGCCTTCGTCATTGTGGATGACTATAGTAGATACACATGGACTTACTTCTTGAAACAGAAAAATGAATGCTTTAGATCTATTACCAAGTTTTGTAAACTTGTTCAAAATAAGAAGGGTTCTATGATTTCGTCAATTAGAAGTGATCATGGTGGAGAATTTCAAAACCATGATTTTCAAGAATTCTGTGAACTCAATGGATACAACCATAATTTCTCTACTCCAAGAAATCCTCAACAAAATGGAGTAGTAGAAAGAAAAAATCAAAATTTACAAGAAATGGCAAGAACCATGTTGAATGAACATAGCCTACCTAAATATTTTTGGGCTGAAGCCGTAAACACTGCATGCTATATTTTGAATAGAGTTCTAGTTAGACCCTTACTCACCAAAACTCCTTATGAGTTATGGAACAACAAAAAACCCAATGTTTCATATTTTAAAGTCTTTGGGTGTAAGTGCTTTATCTTGAATGAAAAAGATAACTTAGGAAAATTTGATGCTAAATCCGATGAAGGAATCTTTCTTGGTTATTCTTCGGTTTCTAAAGCTTTTTGTATCTTCAATAAAAGAACATTAATTATTGAAGAATCCATTCATGTTGTTTTCAATGAGATTTTCGAAATTAGGAAAAACGATTTTGATGATGATGTTAATTTTGATTCCTTGAATTTAAATGAAACCCCGTCTCCAACTAGAAACTTGAATGCATCCACTTCCGAAACATCCTTACCCAAGGATTGGAAGTATGTAGATGCTCATCCTAAGGAGCTAATCTTAGGAGACACATGAAAGGGGGTTCAAACACGATCCTCTCTTAAAAATTTTTATGCCAACACCGCTTTTCTCTCCCAAATTGAACCCAAATGCGTTGACGAAGCCATGAAAGATGATTCATGGATTATCGCAATACAAGATGAACTAAATCAACTTGAGAGAAATGTGGTGTGGAAGCTTATTCCTAGGCCAAATGACCATTTAGTTATTGGTACTAAATGGGTCTTTAGAAATAAGCAAGATGAAAATGGTATCGTGGTTAGAAACAAGGCTAGACTAGTGGCCAAAGGTTTCAACCAAGAAGAAGGTATCGATTACGAAGAAACCTTCGCTCTTGTGGCTTGATTAGAAGCCATAAGGATGCTCCTTGCCTACGCTAGTAGTAATAATTTTAAGCTGTTTCAAATGGATGTTAAAAGTGCTTTTCTTAATGGTTTTATTTCTGAAGAAGTCTATGTTGAACAACCTCCTGGATTTGAAAATAATAGTCGCCCTAAGCATGTGTTTAGATTAACTAAAGCTCTCTATGGTTTAAAACAAACTTCGAGGGCTTGGTATGAGAGACTTAGTTCTTTTCTTATTGAAAATAATTTCATAAAAGGCAAGGTTGATACTACATTATTCATCAAGAATTTTGAAAATAATTTTCTCATTGTTCAGATTTATGTTGATGATATTATCTTTGGTTTCACGAATGAATCTCTTTGTAAATCTTTTGCTAAAACTATGAGTCTTGAATTTGAAATGAGTTTAATTGGAGAGTTAACATTCTTCTTAGGTTTACAAATCAAACAACTAAGCAATGACATCTTTATTAGTCAAACTAAATATGCTATGAATTTACTAAAAAAGTTTAATATAAATAACTCAAAAGCTATTAACACTCCTATGAGCACATCCACTAAGTTAGAAATCGATGAAAGTGGAGAAAGTTTCGATCAAAAAACTTATAGGGGTATGATAGGAAGTTTACTTTACCTCACTGCAACTAGACCAGACATCATGTTCAGTGTAGGACTTTGTGCTAGATTTCAATCAAACCCTAAGATATCTCATCTCAAAGCAGTTAAAAGAATACTTAGATATCTTAATGGTACCACAAATCTAGGATTATGGTACCCAAAATCAGAAAATCTTGAGTTAATTGCTTATGCTGATGCAGACTTTGCTGGCTGTAGACTAGATAGAAAAAATACATCAGGAACATGTCAATTTTTAGGACATGCCCTTGTTTCCTGGTCATCTAAGAAACAAAACTCGGTTGCACTATCAACAATCGAAGCTGAATATATTACAGCAAGTGCATGCTGTGCACAAATTGTATGGATGAAAAACACTTTAGAAGATTATAAAGTTCATCTTAAAAACATTCCCATTAAATGTGATAATACAAGTGCAATATGCTTAACAAAGAATCCTATACAATACTCAAGAACAAAACATATTGATATTAGACATCACTTTATATGAGATCATGTTACTAATCATGATATAATCATAGAGTTCATTGACACTAAACATCAACTAGTCGATATTTTTACAAAACCTCTAAGTGAAGAACAATTTGATTTCATAAGAAGAGAATTAGGAATGTTGATGTGTCCGAATACATAAACTAGTTAAAATTATCTTTCAGACTTTATTGAATGATTATATCACTTGACTGCCATTACATGCCTAAATAACATATTGGAAATTATGTGTTGAATACAAAAATGTTTTGTCTTTTGATTGTATTTGAAAATCTGTAGCATAGTCTTGTCTGAATGCATGAAAGAGTTAAGTTCATTTTCGGATTCGCTTAACAATTGGAATGCTAAAAATCGGATTTTCTCGTACACTCTTATGAAAAATATTTTTCTGAAATGGATTTGATAAAATGATTCTATCTTGAAATATGGATGATAGTATTTCTATTTACAAAAAGTTGTTTCACATATCTTGACTCAAAGCAAACTCAAAAATAGCATGAATCAAAGCAATCAACATATCATGTTTTCCTTTATGTGCTTGAACAATTAATTTCCTATCAGTTACTATTGGAAATAACATGAATCAAGTAAAAGCATGAAACAATCATCGCACGTATACTCAAAATTTACTTGTATTGCTCTCCTGATATCACAACTACCATGCTTTTTGTTGATGACAAAGGGGGAGAAATATATGAATTGATGCTATAAACACTGATGCTATAATTATGCCATGCTTGCATCACCAAGAGATATATGAATAAATGCTATGATTTGCATTATGCCTTGTATCGTGTCAATATATCAAACAAAAAACTTGCATCGTAATTTTACGAGTTGATATCTTACCGTGTGATGAAATGCAATACTTGCTAAAATATTTGAAATATGTACTTGTAATGTGTACATCATGTAATGATATCAAAATCTTACTTCACAGTTTTACATGCTGATATCTTACAATATGATGAATTGTTACTATTACCATCATTCAAACTTGTAATGTAAAATTTGAAAATGAATGTCAAGCCTTGACATCATCATCAGAGAGATACATCATGATAGGAATCATGATGGAAATATTGATAAGTTCAAATGATTTTAACTTATCAATATGTCTCTTGAATTCTTAAGGTTTTGAATTCAAGAATGACTTATCTCAAGTATGGCATATAGATAGGGGGAGTTAAGGTTAACTCCATTATCAATTGATTGTCATCATAAAAAAGGGGGAGATTGTTGAATCTCGGATTTTGATAATGAAGTTAATTGTCATTTGTTGTTTAATCTATGTGTTGAGATAAGTGTGCAGGATTAACTACGATGAAAGTTAGACATGCAGTAGGAGTTGCGTCGGAGTCAAGACAATGATCACGTTGGGAGTTCGAGAGTTCGACGGAAGTTCGAACAGTCGTCGGAGGTTCTGCGGGAACAAATCCGAGAAGTCCATAAGCTTGCCAAAGAAGCTCGTCGGAACTCGCCAAGTGGATCGTCGCAAGTCCAGGAGTTTGTCGGAAGTCCACAGGAGCATCACCGAGGGTTCATCGGATGATCGACGGAAGTTCGTTGGAAACTCGCCGGAAGAAGCGATTGACGCACCGGAGCAAGCTGCAGAAATTGTCTTAAGATTTATCGTAGTTAGCACAATGATTAAGTTGGAAATGGGAGGTGATCCCATTAGCTTAATCTTGGGGCAATTGGGCCCCTAAAAAACCCAAATTGGGCCGAATGGATCTACCCATTCGGACCCTGATTGCTGTGGGAGGTGCAACTGCCCAAGCCAGGAGGTAGCACCGCCTGGGCTAAGTCTCCCAGGGAGACTGGGCGGTGCAACCACCCCAGCCAAAGGTGGCACCGCCTGGGCTCAGTCTCCGAGCGAGACTGGGCGATGCAACCTCTCCTGACAGGAGGTAGCACCGCCTGAGCTCAGTCTTCGAGCTCTGGCAGGCGGTGCAACCGCCCTAGTCAGGAGGTGCAACCTCCTGAGCTCGGTCTTTGAGCTCTGGCAGAGAGGTGCAACCGCCCCTGACAAAGGTGGCACCGCCCAGAGGCTCAGTCTTCGAGCTTTGCCAGGCGGTGCAACCGCCCTAGTCAAGAGGTGCAACCGCCTGATCCCGAAATTCCGGGAATTGACAGTTTTGAGCTCCAAATTTGAACTGGGTTGGGGCCTATAAATACCCCACCCATTCAGCACTGAAAGAAGACAACACACACTCGAAATCTTGATCTTTTTCTGTGATTCATAGAGCTCAAAATTGTTGTAAAGGCCAAAAGTTCTCCTCCCTCTATTCTTCAAAGTTTTGAGTTGTAAAGAGAGGAGAGAAAATTTCTGTAAGGGTTGTCTCCTAAGCCCGTCAAAAGGAGTGAAACTGTAAAAGGGTGGTTGGCCTTCGCCTATTGAAGGAAGGCCTCTAGTTGACGTCGGTGACCTCGTCGGTGGAGGAAGCCAAAAGTGGAGTAGGTCAAGATTGACCGAACCACTCTAAATCTCAGTTTGCATTTACTTTGAGCATTTTATCTTTACTGCAAACCTCCTAAATAGCTACTGCCTTCTGCGCTTTTACGAACGAGTTTCTAAGTTCAGAACTTTCCGAATCTGCGTTTAGACGTAAATTGACTTTTTCGTATGATCATTACATTTCAGTTTACGTTTACGTTTTGATTTCAATCATAACTGCAAACTGCCTTCTGCGCATTTATAAAACGTATCTCAAAGTTCAGTATCCTCAAAATTGGCATTTAGACGTAAACCGGTTTTATCGTACGAACGTCGCATTTCAGTTTGCGCTTACATTCTGATTTTTATCATAAACTGCAAACTGTCTTCGTAGATTTACTATAACGTCATCTCGCTTAATCTTAAGTTAAAGTAATTTTAGAATCGGCTTTTACATCGAAATAGTTTTTATCAAACGAACGCAGCTTTCGATTTTAATAGTGAAAGATTTCTGCAGCACTAATTCACCCCCCTCTTAGTGCTCTTGATCCTAACAATTATTTAGTAGTCTTGCATGATGATGATTTATACATGTGATGTATGATATATGGACGGATGATCATGGACCGTGTGATGTGTGTACTTGTGATTATTATTATTGGGGCCTACGAGCCTCTATTTTATTTCTCGTTTATTGTCAGGCCCACGTGCATATGATTAAGTTGTAATCACACGAGGAGGTACAATGGGAGTGTGGATGCAATAGCGGGACCCATGAGACGGACGATCGTGATGCATGGAGATGCGTTGAGATGTCGACGGAATCGACGAGGACAAGATGGACGATCATAGGGCATGGAGTGTAACATCCCCCATTTTTAAAAATTTAGTAAAAGGTTTGTTTGTAAAAATAAGGAATATTTAATAATTATTTTATATTAAATGATATTATATTAAAAGTTTATGGCTAAGGACCTAAGAGTAAATTTTAGAAGTTTGATATAATTTATGAAAGATTCAGATTTAAGTTAAAAAATATATATATATAGTGGACATGTGTCACTAGCTAACCTAATGGTGCCACTTATGTTTACTCTAAAGATGACACCTAGCCCCTTTCATGCATGCATGACACCTTGCAACTTTTGCATTAGCCAAAACCCAAAAAAAAAAAGAACTAGATGAAAGGTTAAAGAAAACAAACCTGAAGAGTTGTAGCCAACGTGAGTTTGAGAAGAGAAGGGAAGAAGAAGAAGAAGAAGAAGAAGAAGAAGAAGAAGAGCTTGAGGTTTTTCATCAATTTTCTCACATTTGGGATTCAAATAATTTGAAGGCCAGTGTTCTAACCCCATCCCACAGTAACCTTAATCTCTGTTTCCATTTTTATTCTGCAAAATTCGAAAGATTTCAACTGAGAACCAGACCTTCTTTCGTTTTGATACAAAGCTAGGAATCTATAATTTTTCGGTAATCTGACCTCTATGCAATGTTTTGGTCATAACATTTTGTAATAAACTCTAATTTAGACAAAACCTATTCTATTTGAAAGTAGACAAAAAAAATCTTTATTTTGATACTAAGATCGAATGATTTGGAGTTTAAATGCCTAGTAAGACTTCTGTTTAAATTAACCCTACAGATTCTGCAAAACAGGGACTGAAATTTCTGACCTCTTATTGCTTAACTACTTATAACTTTCTGCTGTGAATTCAGATTCATACAAAGTATGATTTATTCAAAGCTAGACTCAAAATGCTTTTTGTGTATTCCTGATTTGAAATATTTGGAGTATAATTACTAACTGAAACATCTGCTTTCATCAACCTTATGGATTTAGTAAAATACAGCTAATATTTTCAGACCTTTCACTATGAAATTATCTGTAACTCTCTGTTGTAAATTCCAATTCTTGTAAAACTTGATTTGCCTAATACTAGATTGACAAAGCTTTCTAATGACACCTATTTTGTATAAATTGGAGCATAATTGGTTATCCAAATAGTTCATACAATGTTCCTATCAAATTCTACCAGAATCGAGCTTTGGTCGATTTCGGCTTTCCTTGTCTCTTCTCTTTGGAAATCAATTTCGGGAAACACTCTTACTTCAGTTAAGCTTTACATTATTACCTTAAATTCTTGTATACTTTTGTCATTTATTTATTTGTACATCTGTAGCTATCATCTAAAGTTCATGTTTGCATCGTAATGATTCGGCACATGCATCCCATTATTCCGCATTTGCTTTCGATATGTGCCTCTTCCAGTTTCATTTCTTTGGACATTGAATTCATCTAACTTTCTTATTTCAATTGAGCCATATGTGATTTCTTGAAATCTTTGTATACTCTTGCTTTTGTTTCCTTTCAAATCTGAATACATTTGTGAAATATTATGTTTGTATCGTATTGACTCGAAAGGCATATGTACATTTCGTTGTTCCGCATGTGCTTTCAATATATGCTAATTTCATTATTCATACTGTCCCTTTGTACTCTGGTGTTTGTGGGATAAATGTGAACCTTTGCTAGAAATGGTAAAGGGAGTTATGCTTAGAGCCCGCAATGCTTTGCCGGCCCCTCTATGACTTCACTCAGACGTGGGTGGATGGAGCTCCCAAACGTGGGAGACTTATGTTTGTTGGTCATTCAGAAATGGATGGACCATATTATGTTATGATCCAACTTCACCTTTTATGTGTTTGATATGATATCTAAAGCTTTGGCTATGTTTCTATGCATGCTTTGGATAAGAATGAAATGAATGTATCGTCATGTGACATTTGAGCTTCTATTCATGTTTTGTTCTTTGATATATTTCCGAAATGTTATAAGTCTTTGTTATACGTTGAAAACTACCATATGTCATCGATATGCTCCTTATGCCAATGATATGCTCCAATTACCTTTCCTCGATTGTATGAATAAAACGTGCTTCGAACGATACGACATTGTAATTCTACATTCATACAAAATATGCTACTATTTCATATTGTATCTCTGCTTTGTATTTTGAGACCATATTTGTTTGAAACCTGTCCTCTTTGCTATGGATATGTTAGTCATTTGCTGAGCTTTATATGCTCACCCTAGTGGAAGACTAGAAGATTTTGGGGTAAATATTTTGTACTTGATAGGTTGATGTTGTATAAGTTCTTTTTGGATGTAATGAAATATCAATGACAAATCTAGATTGATGTATCTTGTAAATATTTGAAAAGTACCTCTTACGTGAGGATTTTGGAAATGTTACGTATAAACTGTGTACTGATATAAATATGTAGTACATGTTGGTTTTGTGATTGCATTAATTACCGCGCTTATGGATTTATGATATAGTTATGGTTTAGTTAAGTTTCTTTTGGATTTTAAGAATCATCTAGTGACATGATGTATGATTATAAACTGCACAGGTTTTGTGAATTGTGGATTGTAGAGGTGAATGACTTGAATGTTTTTCTTAGTGACCTAAAATGTGTGATTGGATCCTGGATTGTTTGTTGAATTATAATATTATCAATCTTGAATTAGGTTCACACCTCCTAAATGAGAATTAAATTCGGGAGGGGCGTGACATGGAGATACATCGCTGCACACATGGATCTTGATGTGAGTGATTAGGCCTATTGGCTCAGGGTTGATCACATTAGGCTGTGGTCCATGATCATCTGGTGTCATTGCTCATGTGATGTGTGATTGTTTATACACCTACTATATATATATATATATATATATATATATTTTCATGTGATGTAGATATATATTAAATATGTATATGTGTGACATATCATATTAGGAGACTAAATAAAAAAAACCCCTCTCTCGACAATATTATGTCGGTAAATGTGAGACAATTAGATTGACCGACATGACTTTCCATCGTTATAGGTAAGGACCAATTCTCGGTGTAGGTTGAGTTGGTTGAGTCCCTCAAGGCTCACCTATATCGCGATTGTGCTAACTTGCCTACTATATAGAGATGTTACCGGTGACCTAAGGACATGGTATGTTTGGTCGAGTCCTTCGAGAGTATATCATCGAATCATACTCATCTTGTAACAATGGTGTTGACTTAACCGAATATCATGGTTGGTCGAGTCTCTCGAGACCATGGTGATTCAGAGGTCGAACAGGACAGGAATCACAAGTAGTTGTGATCAATAAGAGTTGTCCACCTTTCAAGCTTAGTGTGATTAGTCGAGTCCCTTGAGGTTAACTAAGACGCTGATTGGATCTTGATCCCTACTAGAAGTCTACCGGAGAGTTTTATTTTATATGCTGAGGGTGTCGCATGACTCACCAATAAAATAGTGGGAGCATATTAAGATAGAAGTTCATATCTTGATTATTTATTTTTTTGTAAATTCAACATGTTATTTATTTTTGCTGCATCTTTATTTTCAAAAATATCGCTTTCAAATTTCTTACGTGGTATACTTGATGTCAACCGCTTCACTAGTCCAAGTTATACGAATTGGCTCCACAACGTGAGAATTGTTCTCACGGCGGAGAAAATCACATTCATCCATGATATAGTGATGCCTACGCCCGTGGAAGGGGCAAGCGAGGATGAGATCGCTTATTACGTGAAGTACATTAATGACTCCACTTTTGCTCAGTGTTACATGTTGGGCTCCATGACTCCTGAGTTACAAAGACAACATGAAAAGATGGATGCCAGATCCATTCTCCTACATGGTCGTAAATTGTTTGAGGAATAGGGAAGGACTCAACGATATGTGATATCTAAGAGACTCTTTCGTGCTTGGATAACTGAGGGGAAACCGGTTCAGAACTATGTCCTAAAGATGATTGAGTGGATAGAGAAACTCACAGGTCTAGGAATGGTCCTAAAGGATAACATGTGTGTGGATCTTGTGCTTCAGTCCCTACCAGATTTTTTTTCACAGTTTATAATGAATTTTAATATGAACAAGCTTGAGGTAACTCTCTCAGTGCTCCTCAATATGTTGAGGGAGGTAGAGAGCACTCTCAAGAAAGAGAAGCCAATTCTATACAATGGTGAGACCAGAAAGAAAAAAGGAAAGTAGAAAAGTCTCTTAAGAAGGGCAAGGGCAAGGGCAGACTAGGTAAAGCAAAGGTTGCTAAGAAAGACATAATAAAGGACATAAGCCAGTGCTTCCACTACGGAAAAGATGGGCACTGGAAGAGAAACTACAATGAGCACCTTGCAGAGAGGGCGAAATAAAAGCTTGGAGATGCTTCAAGCACACTCATGATCAATCTCCAATTATCAGATTTTTGTGATATTGCATTGGTATTGGATACCGGTATTGCTTATCACATATGCAATTTGTTATAGATTCTAGCAAAGCCGAGGAGATTGGCGAGAGGAACATTGCATAATAGTTTGTTTATGCTAAACACTATTCCACATATCATGAATATAAGTGTGTCTAAGAGGAGATGAGATGAGGTGGACTGTGCATACTCGTAACATTGTAGGCTAGGTCACATCCATGAGGAAAGAATCCAAAAGTTGCTAAAGGATGGATATCTAGATCCATTCAATTATGAGTCATACGCAACTTATTAACCTTGCCTTCGTAGAAAACTGACCAACTCTCCATTTAGTGGAACTGGAGAAAGAGCCACTGAGCTACTAGTACTCAAACATAGTGATGTATGTGGAACCATATCAACTCTTGCCAATGGTAGTTACTCCTACTTTATTACCTTTATTGATGATTTCTCAAGGTATGGACATGTGTACTTAATGAAGTACAAGTCTGAGGCCTTTGAGAAATTCAGAGAGTATAAGAATGAAGTGGAGAACCAGACTAGAAAGTGTTGAATCTCGTATTTTGATGATGAGACCAATTGATAAGTGTTTATGATTTGATCTGCGTTTCGAGTGATGCAGGATGCTTCGATCAGGGAGAGACATTTAAAGCAGGAAGAATCATGTTGGGCCGAAGAAACATGTCAGAAGCTTGGACGTCGCGCCGAAGGATCAGGCGATGTATCGACATAAGGCTTCAGGCCATGGATTCGGGCATCGGGCCAGGAAGAGTGGATATTGCGCCAAGGATATCGGAGTTGCAGAGGTCAACTGGCCGATTGGCCAATAGGCCACAATTGAGGACGATACGCTGAAGAATCAGACGAAGTGTTGATGGACCAATGACCTACCGAATAACATGATTCATGCTTAGTATTAATTGTCTAGATCGAAGTATGTTTTATGTGTGCAGGATTAACTACGATAGCAAGGCATAAAGCAAATGAAGTCCTAGAGTAAAGAACGCGATTTCATTTGGAGTTCGAGAGTTCGTCAGAAGTCCAAACGTTCATTGGAAGTTCTGCTTGAACCTACCGAGAAGTCTAGGAGCTTGCTAAAGAAGCTTGTTGAAACTATCCAAGAAGATCATTATGAAGTCCAGGAGCTTACCGGGAGTCTATTAGAACATTGTCGAGAGATTATGGAAAGATCTCCAGAAGAAACTAGACTTACGGACTTGTTTAACTTAGGAAATGTCTTAACATTCGTAGTTAGAACATAATTTGGATTAGAATTGGGCCAATCCATTTAGGGGCCAGTTGGGCCCATGTAAGAACTGTGTTGGGCCCAATGAAAAGGCCCAAAAGTTCCCCAAGAGGTGACACCGTTATGACATAGTCTCCGAGACTATGTTAAGCAATGGTATTGCCCAGACATAGCCTCCGAGAGGCTGCAGGCGGTGGTACTGCCCAAACTAGCGGTGGTACCGCCCAATGGCAGGGCGCCAAGCGATGGCACCGCCCTTGTTAGGCGGTGGTACCGCCTAGTGTTAGACTAACACTATCGATGGTACCGCCTAGCACAAGTGGTGGTACCGCCTAGTGTCAGACTAACATTGGCGGTGGTACCACCCAGCACAAGCAGTGGTACCGCCCGTACCCAGGAAACCCATGATGAGATATTTTTAGGCTCTAAGTTTGAATCAACTTGAGGCATATAAATACCCCTCTCATCCCTGGTTAAACAACACAAGACTTGAGAGTAAAAAAGGAAAGAAACGCTGCTACAATCTTATATGAACTCCTCTCCTTCTTCTAAGTGTTAGAATAGTTTGAGAGAAGAGTAAGTGGGGCTGTAAGGGTTATCTCCTAAACCCGGTAAAAGGAGAATCGAGTTGTAAAAAGTGGTTGGTCTTCGCCCATTGAATGAAGACCGATAGTGGATGCTAGTAGCCTCGACGGAAGAGGAATCGGTAGAGTGGATGTAGATCACGACGATCGAACAACTATAAAAATCTGGTTTGCCTTGACTTTGAGCAATTTACTTTAAACTGTAAACTGCCTTCTCTTTACTTGCTACGCTCTTCCGTACGCTTTCAATCTAAGCATATTTCTGGAATCGGTTTTTAACGTACGAAGAATTTTCAGAACCGACGTTTTTACCGCTACACTAATTCATTCACCCCCCCCTCTTAGTGCCGACTCTTTTCCTAACAGTTGGTATTAGAGTCTCATTATTTCTC
Organism: Musa acuminata AAA Group; assembly: GCF_036884655.1. Lineage (NCBI taxonomy): Eukaryota > Viridiplantae > Streptophyta > Magnoliopsida > Zingiberales > Musaceae > Musa > Musa acuminata. The sequence goes on from NC_088346.1 coordinate 26,752,289, forward strand.
ATTTGGTTTAACACCTAAGAGAAATAGCTCTTTTCGGCTTTCAAGAGGGACTTTCTCTCATTCGTCCTCCCTTTTTCATTAGAACGGACTACACATATTGGAAAACACGAATGAGAGTTTTCTTACTTTCTTTGGATTTAAATTTATGAAATATTATTAAAAATGGTTTTCAAAGGTCTTCTACTCCAATGAAAGAATGGAATGATTTAGAGAAGAAAAAGTTTTCCTTAAATGCTAGAGCTATGAACGTTCTATTTTGTGCTTTAGATAAAACCGAGTTTAATCGTGTTTCTATGTGCGAAACGACTTTCGATATTTGGCACACTTTTGAAATCACATACGAAGGCACTACTAGAATTAAAGATTCTAAAGTCAATCTTTTAATGCACGATTTTGAACTTTTTCGAATGAAGTTGAGCGAAACCGTTGTTGACATGTACACCTATTTTATGGATGTCGTCAAAGGTTTAAAAGCTCTTGGCAAATGCTTTTCTAATTTTGAACTCATTAACAAGATTTTACGATCGCTTTCTAAAACTTAAGATTAAAAAATAACGGTTATTTAAGAATAAAAAAAATTGAATATTTTTTTGATCGAAGAACTTATCGGGTCTCTAATGACCTATGAAATGACGTGTAATGCACATGAATAACTTAAGAACCACCTTTCAAAGAACAGAAAGGATTTCAGACTACGAACAATTGAAGACGACTCGAGCATAAGCTCAAGTGATGGTGAACTTGAACTCATCACTATGAAATTTAAAAAGTTTATAAAACAAAAATTAAAGAACAAAAAGAATGCAACTACATACTATGAATGCAAGAAGAGGGAAGGACTTTGGGATGAATCAAGCTCCTTCGAAGACGAGGAGAAAATCAACAAAGGCGAGGTGGCAAACTACGCCTTAACGACTTTTGACGATGACGTAAATGAAACTCTTTTAATTTATTTCAAAATTACATAATGCTTCTCAAGAGTTATTTTTAATTTAGTTTAGAATAATTATTTTTCTTGAAAATTGCATGTGTAATAAATGAAAATACAAAAAATTAGGAATCATGCTTATCTAGTAATTTTGAAAATAATCATGAAAATTGCATGTGTTATGATAAAGGAACAAAATGTTAGACTTAAATCATGCTAAATGTTTTAATGATAATGTGTATCTTAATTATTTTCATATTACTTTTTATTGAAAACACTTTATGAAATCATGCTTGATGAAATCATGTAATGATGCATAATGATAGTGCTTAATGAGTTTATTTTTTGAAATTATGCATGATGATTCTTGCGATTTATGCCTTATTGATCTTTGATGCAATAAATCTTGCACTTTCGATTTTAAACGTTGATGCATTTATTTATTTGGCATAAGTGAAATAAATCACATGAATTGAAACAACTAAAAAGAGGAAAGGTTTCTCCTTGAAAAATTTATTTTTCCCTTCTTTATTGATTTTTCTAAAAAGGAGATTAATGAATCTATTTATATCACTTTTATGAATCTCTTGAAAATGATTTTGATGTGACGATTTGAATTTGAATGAGCTTTATCTTGATTTTTCGAGATTTATAATATGAAATCTTTTATGAATCAAGATTACTTATTTGATCTTTTATGTTTCTCTTTGCCATTTACTAAAGAGTAAAATAATTCAATTCATGATCTTGATTTCTCGATATTTGATACTTGAAATCTTTCTATGAATGAAGATCATTTTCTCCTTGTTTCTTTTTGCTATCTACTATCTAAATGAATAATAATTTTTTAAAATTATAATTTTTATGATTCATAATGAATTGAGAGATTTTATATGCATGAATTGAGATCTTGTTCTCCTACAAGATTAAATGAATTTTATCTATATTATGATCTCCTAAGAATTCTTTTCGGTAATTATTTAAGAGGAGATTTGTTAAAATGAATCATGGGTTCTCTTGATTTCTCGAATTTTAGACTTATCTTTCATTTTTTATGATTGAAATGATTGAAATATTTTACACTATTATGTTCTTCCCATATTCTTTCTTTTTTACAATGATAAAAAGGGGCAGAAGTTATGCTCATGCATGGTAGGTAGTAATTTGACAAATTGATACCATCATGATGTGAAATATTTATGATTTGGAATAATGCATACATATGATTTGAATCATGATTAAAATTGCTTTGATTTAAATTCAAGGTTTATTTCAATTATTAATTGATATTTTGAAATAAGAATGATTACTTATCTTTGTCATACTTTGAAAATTATTGTAAAAAGAAAAAGGGATACAAAATTATATTTTTTCCTTCTTTTTGACAATGACAAAGGGGTAGATAGCTAGCTTGCACATGTCAAGAAGATGCAAAAACATGTTAGCTTGCTTATCTCAAAAGAGAAGCAAGAGTTGCCTTCTTGAACATCTTAAAATTTGCTAGCTTGCATATTCTAAAATGATGCATTGCTATCTTGCTAGCTTGCTATCTTGCATTCTTTTTCAAAAATTTGTTAATCTTTATACTTCAAAGTGAAGTAACACTTGCCAAATTGCTAGCTTCCATGTTGTAAAATAATGTGAAAATTTTAAAATTAAATGATGATTTGGTGATTATGCATGTTGTAAGGAGATAAACAAATATGCTAGCTGTAGGTTGTAATACTTGCATATCGTAAAAATTGCTAGCTTATAATCTAAAGAGAAGCAAAAAGTTGCTATCTCAAGAAAAACAAACATGCTAAACTTGCACATCTTTAATTATTGCTAGCTTGCATAATGATAAAACTGAAAATTATGTTTATTATGCAATGATATGATCTTGTATGTCTAAACACTTGAAAGTGGAACTTCTTTTTTTCGTTGATGAAAAATGGGGAGAAGTATGATCATGTTATGCATGATGACGTGTTGCAAATATTCATGATGAAATTTGTAATGACTTGAATTCAGCTTGAATTCAAGGTTCTATCAATATAACACATTGATAGGGGGAGTTAAGATTAACTCTGTCATCAATTGGTTGTCATCATCGAAAAGGGGGAGATTGTTGAATCTCATATTTTGATGATGAAATAAATTGATAAGTATTTATGATTTGATTTGTGTTTGGAGTGACGCAGGATGCTTCGATTAGGGAGAGACATTTAAAGTAGGAAGAATCATGTTGGGCCGGAGAAACATGTTAGATGATTGGATGTCGCACCGAAGGATCAGTTGATGTATCAACATAAGGCTTCGGGCCATGGATTCAGGCATTGGGCCAAGAAGAGCGGATATTGCGCCAAGGATATCGGAGTTGCGGATGTCAACTGGCCGATTGGCGAATAGGCCGCAAGAGAGGACGATGCGCCGAAGAATCGGACGAAGCGTCGATGGACCAATGACATACCGGACAACATGATTCATACTTAGTATTAATTGTCTAGATTGAATTATGTTTTACATGTGCAGGATTAACTACGATAGCAAGGCATAAAGCAAAATGAAGTCCTGGAGTCAAGAACGCGATTTCGTTGGGAGTTCGAGAGTTCGTTGGAAGTCCAAACGTTTGTCGGAAGTTCTGTTTGAACCAACCGAGAAGTCTAGGAGCTTGCCAAAGAAGCTTGTCGGAACTCGTCAAGAAGACCATCGTGAAGTCCAGGAGCTTGTCGAGAGTCCGCTGGAACATTGCCGAGAGATCGTTGGAAGTTCGCCGGAAGATCGCTGGAAGAAACTAGACTTATGGACTTGTTTAGCTTAGGAAATGTCTTAGAATTCATAATTAGCACATAATTGGGATTAGAATTGGGCCAACCCAATTAGGGGTCAGTTGGGCCCATGTAAGAATTGTATTGGGCCCAATGAAAAGGCCCAAATAGTGCCCCAAGAGGTGACACCATCGTGGCATAGTCTCCGAGACTGTGTCAGGCGGTGGTATCGCCCAGACACAGCCTTTGAGAGGTTGCAAGCGGTGGTAACACCTAGACTAGGTGGTGGTATCGCCCAGTGGCAGGGCACCAAGCGGTGGCACCGCCCTTGTCAAGCGGTGGTACCACCTAGTGTCAGACTGACATTGGCGGTGGTACCACCCAGCACAAGCAGTGGTACCACCCGTACCCAGGAAACCCATGATGAGATATTTTTAGGCTCCAAGTTTGAATCAACTTGAGGCATATAAATACCCCTCTCATCCCTGGTTAAACAACACAAGACTTGAGAGTAAAAAAGGAAAAAAACGCTACTGCAATCTTGTGTGAACTCCTCTCCTTCTTCTAAGTGTTAGAATAGTTTGAGAGAGGAGTAAGTGGGGGTGTAAGGATTATCTCCTAAACCTAGTAAAAGGAGAATCGAGTTATAAAAGGTGGTTGGTCTTTGCCTATTAAAGGAAGAACGATAGTGGATGCCGGTGGCCTCGACGGAAGAGGAATCGGTGGAGTGGATGTAGGTCACGACAATCGAACCACTATAAAAATATGGTTTGCCTTTACTTTGAGCAATTTACTTTAAACTGTAAACTATCTTCTCATTACTTGCTACGCTCTTCCGTACGCTTTCAATCTAAGCATATTTCCAGAATCGATTTTCAATGTACGAAGAATTTTCAGAATCAAAGTTTTTACCATTGCACTAATTCACCCCCCCCCCCCTCTTACTACCGACTCTTTTCCTAATAGAAAGTGTATCATCGATCAGATCAAGGAGGTGAGTACTTAAGTACAGAGTATACCCAGTTCCTCTAGGATCATTGGATTATATCCCATTAGACACCTCTTTGTTGAATCTTGGATTTTGATGATATAATCAATTGGTGGGTTAATTGATCTAATCCATATTATTGAGTTAAGTGCGCAGGATTAACTACGATAACCAGAAAACATAAAGCAAGGATACCGGAGTCGAGCTCGATGGACGTTTAAGAGACCGAAGAATCATCGGAGATGCTGCCGGAACCATCCGAGAAGAAATCGGGAACGTGTCGGAAGTTCGCCGAAGAAATCGTCGGAGGCTCGCGGAGATCACCGAGAAGGCTCGGCTACTCGTTAAAAGTCATCACAAAGATTGGGAGCTTGCAGGGAGTCCGTCGGAAGAAGTTCGTCGGAAAGCTCGCCGGAACAAGACTCGACGTTCGCGGTTGAAAATTTGCTTAGGATGTGTTTTGGTTATGTAGTCCACTTGTAATTAGGATTAGGATTAAGAGATAATCCTATATCCTGGTTAGGGGCCAACTGGGCCCAAAGTCAGAGTTAGTTTAGGCTAAAAATTAAGCTAAACCAGCGAACTAGAGAGCCAAGATTGAAGCCCAACTAGTGGCTGAAAACACTGTAGTTGGGCTGAAAACACTGTAGGCGGTGGCACCGCCTAGTTGGGCGGTGGAACCGCCCAGCACCCGAGTGCTGGGCGGTGACACCTCCTTGGCTGGGCGGTTGCACCGTCCAGTACCCGAGTGCTGGGCGGTGGCACCGCCTGGCTGGGCGGTGGAACCTCCAGCACCGGGAACCCTAAAAGAATTCAAATTTTGAAACCCAAAATTTGAATCCTCTTGAGGCCTATAAATACCCCTCAAATCTCAACTGAGGTTACAACTTTTGAGAAGCATTTTGATTGAGAGAAAAGTCTTAGAAAGTCTTAGCAAGTCTTGTTTTCAATTTGCTAGAGAGTTCTCCTCCTTCTTTCTTATTGAAAATTTGTAAGAGGTTGAGCTGCTTGTAAAAGGTTGTAAGAGGGGTGTTTACCCTTCCATTTCAAGAGACTTGCTAGTGGAAGGTGGGAGCCTCATCGAAGAGGAGCCTTGCAAGTGGAGTAGGTCATTTGACCGAACCACTCTAAAAATCGGCGTAATCTCTGGTTTGCTTTTTATTGTTGTCATTTACATTACTGCAAATCTTCTTACTGCTTTAGTTTGTATTACTCTTGCTGCGCAACTTTAAGAATACGCCTTCAAGTTAAATTTCTCAAGTTTCGTTCTTAACGTACGAAAGATTTTGATTAAAATCGAAGTTTTAATCCGCTGCACTAATTCACCCCCCCCCTCTTAGTGCCGCTCCGATCCTAACACTCTTTATACACCTTAGCTCAATGGTGTATTTGAAAGGATGAATCATATGCTATTATACATGGTACGATCCATGATGAGTTTCGTTGGCCTACCCATCTCATTCTGGGGTTATACACTAGAGACCGCAGATTATCTTATGAACATAGTTCCAACTAAGTCGGTCGTGTCTACACCATATGAGATATGGAAAGGGAAGAAGCCCGATCTTAAGGTTGTTAAGATTTGGGGCTGCCCTGCCCACGTTAAAAGATACAACCCCGATAAGTTGGAATCAAGGATGGAGCGGTGCAAGTTCGTGGAATACCACAAGAAAACTTATGGGTATTATTTCTATCATCTCGAGGACCAAAAGGCCTTTATAGCCAAGAGAGCAGTGTTCCTTAAGAAGGAACACATTCTTGGCAGAGACAGTGGGAGTTTGATAGAGTTAAGCGAGGTTGGAGAACCTAGCTCAAGCACCACTCTACAGCACGAGTCTATTTAGGTACCTATCACACAAGTTCCAACTTTATGTAGGTCTAGTAGAGTATTGTTAGAACCCTTGCAGATTCTAAACTTGGGGTTGATCTCTTTAGGGGATTGATCTCCTTGGAACTCTATAAGGGTTCCTCCCTCCAAATTGCCGCTCAAAGGCTGCAGAAAAGATTCATCTATTGCTTGTGAAAAGAAGAGGAATATATGACTATTTATAGGGCTTCTAAACCCTAACTCATAATAGGACTCCTACTCAAGACTCCTACTTCTAACCAACTCCTAATAGGACTCCTACTTAAGACTCCTATTCCTTTACAACTCCTAATTCTTCTCTAAGAAACAACCTCCTAACTCTAGCCGGCCTCTTCACCTATTTAATAGGGGTCGGCTTAGGTAGGTTTTACATGAATGTCCCTCTCAATTAGGACTCTCATAGCTAGAGTCCTAACAGACCCGCCCTCTTCAAATCAGCCTTGTCCTCGAGGCTGACAATTCATGAATTTTGAGAATTTGATCTTCAAGTCGTCATAGTTCTCCCAAGTGGCATCTTCTGTTGGTAGGTTCACCCACTATATTAGCACTTTGGTAGTGGGTCGTCGTCGTCGAGTCACGATCCATCGATCAATAATGGCACTTGGCTAGGTCTGGAGTTCGCATTGGATAGTCATATTTGGTGGGTGGCTTTGGGCTGTCTCCAAGCACCTATTTATAACTTCTGTCTGGCCGTCGATCTGTGGGTGATATGCCATACTCCTTTTCAATTTAGTACCCTGCATATGGAATAACTTTGTCCAAAATCTGCTCGTGAAGATGTAAGTAGAATTTATTATAAGCACAATGCATCCCTTATAGTATAATTCTTTTGAGTCCCAATTGTAATGAGCCACGGAGCTTGGTGCTTCCTCCAAATTTTTTATGATCTTACTATTCTCCAAATCTTCCTGCCATTCTATCTTAATATCCTCAAGGAAGTCACTGGTCGGAAGTGAAACGATCGAAAATTCAGCTAACTCAAGTAGTTGTGAAAGCGCATCTGCAACAACATTCTCTTTCCACTTTTTGTAAGTTATTTCATAATCAAATCCAAGAAGTTTTGTTATCTATTTTTGCTGCTCGGGGGAAGATATCTTCTGCTCCAAGAGATATTTTAGGCTTTTATGGTCGGTCTTGATTTGAAAGTATCGCCTGATCAAGTACGATCTCCACCTCGTTGCTGCATGCACAATGGCGAGCATCTCCTTATCATATGTTAACATGTTTTGATAGGGGGGAGACAATGTCTTACTAATGTGTGAGTGGTCGACCATCTTGCATGAGAACGTCTCCCATTCTGTCTCCAGATGCATCGACCTTAATGATGAAGGGTCGGTTGAAATCTGGTAGCGCTAGCACCAGCGTCGTCGTTATGGCTGCCTTAAGTTTGTCGAAGGCAGTGGAGGCTCTGTCCAACCATTGGAAGACATCTTTTTCCAATTAGGAAGTAAGTGGTGCACTGATCTTTCCATAGTTTTTCACGAACTTATGTTAGTAGCCTGTTAAACCCATAAAGCCATGTAGCAATTTTATGTTCCTCGGGGTAGGCCAGTTTTGCATTGCTCAAATTTTGAAGGGATCCACCATCACACCTTCCTCTGATATGATATGTCCAAGATATTTCACTTTTTGTTGAAGAAAGTAAAAATTCATAATGGCCGTTGTGTGTTCGAAAGACGGTTTTCGGTATGACTTCTTCATACACTCGTATTTGATAATACCCGGATCGAAGGTCCAGCTTTGTGAAGATTTGTGCTCCCTTTCATCTAGCAATTCATCTACTACTGGAATAGGGTATTTATCCTTTATGGTTATGCCATTAAGAGCTCGGTAATCAACGTATATTCGCCATGTTCCGTCCTTCTTGTGTACAAGTAGCACCGGTGAAGAGTAGATGTTGCAACTTGGCCGAATAACTCCTGTTTCGAGCATCTCTTTTACTATCCTTTCTATTTCATCATTCTAGAGATGTAGATACTAATATGGCCGAGTATTTGCTGGAGGTTTGCCTGAAAGAATCATTATATAATGATCATGCCGACGGGTTAGAGGTAGGTTGTGTGGTTCGTCGAATATATCTAAAAATTCTGCAAGCAAAGGAAGTAGGTTTAGATCTTCAAATTCTATTGGCTCTCCCTTAGTTTGCTGCTCAAGTTGTACCAAAAAGCTGCTGTATGCTTTATGCAAAACCTTCTCCATTTGTTGTGTGCAAATCGTCGTTACGTCGCCCCCACGTTTCCCGTTCAGTATCACCTGTTTCTCCTTATTGTAAAATTTCATAATTAGTTGCATAAAATTTTAAGAAATATCACATAATGTCGTCAACCATTTAATTCTGAACATGGCCTCATGATCATCAAGAGGAAGAAGGAAGAAATATGCAATTATCTCTTGGTATGGCCTCATGATCAGCAATAGTTTCACTTGCGAGTGCCTTACGATCATACTTCAAAATCCATCCATTGGCGATCTTAATGTCAAACCTATTGCAATTCTCGATAGGTAAGGCCATCTGGATAGTAACCTTACTGTTTAGAAAGTTATTAGTACTGCCCGTGTTGATAAGAACAGTGATCGGTTGTTGTTTGAGAAAGCCTTCAACGTTCATCGTTTGCGGGTTTGAGTAGCCGGCTAGTGCATGTACCGTAACTTCGATCAGTTGTGGCTCTTCTTCTACATCTTCTTCTTCATGTTCAAGGCTCTCTTCTGGATGTTCAATGACCTCTTCTTCTATTGGTTCAATCATAAGAAGTCTCCTTTTACTACAACGATCCTCACGGCTCCACGGCTCGTCACAATGCTAACATAACCCCTTCGCATATCGCTCTCGAAGCTCTTCTTTTGTTAACCTCTTTAGTGTAGGGACTTGGTCGATAGTAGGGGGGCTGATGGCTTCAATATTACTAGTTGAGGAGTGACCCTAGTCCTCCGAGCTTCATATTGCTCTTCTTGATGTCGTGCGAAAGAGATGGCTGCCATAAGCGTATACGATTGTTGCACTTTAACTTCTCCTCGGATCTCCAGCTTCAAGCCCTCAATGAAGGTCCTCAATAGTTATTTTTTTGACCAATCATGAGTTTGATTAGATAACCTTTCAAACCTAGTTTGGTACTCCTGAATGGTGGAGGTTTGTCGGATCTTTACTAGTTGTCCGTCAATATTCTCATAATCGGTTGGTCTGAAGTGGATCAGTAGTCCTTCTTTGAATTATCGCCATGAAAGGACTCCATAAGTATGTTCAAACCAGTCAAACTACTGTATAGCATCCTCTTCAAGATGTATAGCTGTAATTTTCACCATAGACGCGTCAACAGTTTTGTGGTACTGAAAATATTGCTCCGCACATGAAATCCAACCAATCGGGTCTCCTTCTTCCCATCTAGGGAAGTCAACTCTCATGCATAGATAGTTGGGGTCAGTCATAGAGCTTCCCCTCTCTTGGAAGTTATATCTTCAGGCTTGGTGCGATTGGGCAAAGCTCTCTCCTTGATGTGATTTATTCGAGCTTAGTGGTCGGCCCAATTTGAGTTCGGTAAAGAGCGTCCGAATCTTATTCTCCATTCGTGCCTCGAAGGCTTCGAATTTAGCATTGATTACCTTCTCATATGCCATAGTATATGCCGCCAAATCTGTGATGTTAAGATCTCTCTTTTGTTGTCGGGTTAAAAGCATGTATTGGTTGAGAGAGGTTATGGTCGATAGGGTTGGTGGATTGCTGGATGTAGGCTACGGTTTAGGCTTGTTTTGTGGCTATTTTGGGTGCAGTTTGAGGGTGTGATTTGGTGGTGTTTTAGGGCTGTGGATAAAAGTTTTGGATCTGTGGTAGATGGCAGCAAAGGTTTGATAGAAATCAGTGGAAGTTGCAGCAAGTATGTGCTGTCTTATAAGAGTAGAATTGTCGTCGAAGAAACAGCGATTTCTCGATGAAATTTCCACCAAAAACTTAAGAGAATTAAGGAGGGAATTGATAGCAAAATCACAGCTTATATGACAGTAAGGATGTCTAATTTAATCAAGAAAATTTTGACAGTATAAAAGCAAGGAAATTGGTGCAAGCTGCGATAGCAGAATTCTCGTCGAAAAATTTCAGCGGTTTACGACGAAAATTTGCAGCAATACAAAATCATTTTTAGAGATGAATTCCTCAATAGATCAATATTAAATGGAAGCCAAGATGATCTATGAAGTGTATAAGAAATTTCATTCAAAAAAGACTACAAATAGATGGGTTAAGGCAACAATATGTGGCTGAAATTTTCTACAGCATAGATTTTTACGTATAGCAGATTAGACGTTAGGAAGTGTCAAAGCTATTATAAAAATTTCGTAGAGATTTGGATAGAAACAATGTAGTATCAAGATCAAACAAACAGTGCTATGCAGCTAAAATTTTACAGTGCAGATTTTCAAGTATAGCATATTAGATGTAAAATATCAATGGTTTATATTGAGAATTTTTTGACAAAATCAAAGGAAAATCTGCTGTTAGGAAGTGTCAAAGATGTCATAAAAATTTCATAAAGATTTAGATATAAAAAATACAGTAGCAAGATCAAACAGACGGTGCTATACGGTTGGAAATTGTTAAGACTCTAGCTTGGAGAGTCCTAATTGAGAGGGACATTCATGTAAAACCTACCTAAGCCGACCCCTATTAAAGAGGTGAAGAGGCCGGCTAGGGTTAGGAGGTTGTTTCTTAGAGAAGAATAAGGAGTTGTAAAGGAATAGGAGTCTTGAGTAGGAGTCATATTAGGAGTTGGTTAGAAGCAAGAGTCTTGAGTAGAAGTCCTATTAGGAGTTAGGGTTTAGAAGCCCTATAAATAGTCATGTATTCCTCCTCTTTTTATAAGCAATAGATGAATCTTTTCTGCAGCATTTGAGCAGCAACTTGGTGGGAGGAACCCCTATAGAGTTCCAAGGAGGCCGATCCCCTAAAGAGATCAACCCCAAGTTAAAATCTGCAAGGGTTCTAACAGCTGATATCAGAGCAGCATTCTTGGCATCTTGCTACCCTTCCACAGCCATCCATCAACCCTCCACAGCCACCCAAAGCAATTCCCATAATTGCTTAAAAGATCGTCGCCAAATTCCGCCATCATCTCCACTACCACGGATCATCCCTTGATCTCCCCGTGAATTGCAACAGGTTCTGGTTTCCTACCTTACTGCTGCTGCAATCTAGTTATCCTTATTCAAAATTTCAAAAAAATTGTTCCTATAATTGCTGCATAAACTTTTCGTCACAAAGTTTTCATCTCTACGATGAAAGATACATTGCAGAATTCCAACCGCATAGCACCATCTGTTTGATCTTGCTACTGTGCTTTTTCTATCCAAATTTCTATGAAATTTTTATGACATCTTTGACACTTCCTAACAGTGGATTTCCCTTTTGTTTCATCGAAAACTTCTCAATATAAACTATTGATCTTTTATGTCCAATCTGCTACACTTGAAAATCTATGCTGCAGAAAATTTCAGCCGCATATTGTTGCTTTAACCAATGTATTTGTAATCTTTTTTGAATTTTCAGATATACTTGACGATCCAAATCTACTTTCTTTGCTTGCCGAATTTTCAAATATATTTGACGAACTACGCAACCTACCTCTTACCCGTCGACATGATCATTGTATAACGATTCTTCCAGGCAAATCTCCAATAAATGCTCAGCCATATCAGTATCCACATCCCCAGAAGGATGAAATAGAAAGGATTGTAAAAGAGATGCTCAAAATAGGAGTTATTCGGCCATGTTGTAGCCCCGACTCTTCACCGGTGCTCCTCATACGAAAGATGGATAGAATATGGCGATTATATGTTGATTACCGAGCTTTCAATGGCATAACTATTAAGGATAAATACCCTATTCCAGTAGTAGATGAGTAACTAGATGAAAAGGAGCACAAATCTTCACAAAACAAGACCTTCGATCCAGGTATCATCAAATATGAGTATGCGAATAAGACATACCGAAAACCACCTTTTGAACACACAACAACCACTATGAATTTTTGCTTTCTTCAAAAGAAGGTGGAATATCTTGGGCATATTATATCAGAGGAAGGTGTGGCAGTAGACCCCTTCAAAATTTGAGCAATTCAAAACTGGCCGACTCTGAGAAATATAAAATTGCTACATGGCTTTCTGGGTTTAACAGGCTACTACTGCAAATTCGTGAAAAACTTTAGAGAGATTAGTGCACCACTTACTTCGTTACTGAAAAAAGATGTCTTCCAATGGTCAGACAGAGCCTCCGCTGCCTTCGACAAACATAAGGCAGCCATGACAACGACGCTGGTGCTAACACTACCAGATTTCAACCGACCCATCATTATTGAGGTCGACGCATCTATAGTCGGAATTGGAGCCATTCTCATGCAAGATGGTCAACCACTCACATACACTAGCAAGGCATTATCTCCCTCCCATCAAAATAAGTCAACATATGATAAGGAGATGCTCGCCATTGTGCGCGCAGCATGAGGTGGAGACCCTACTTGATTGGCCGACGATTTCAAATTAAAACCGACCATAGAAGCCTCAAGTACTTTTTGGAGCGAAAGGTATCATCCACTGAACAACAAAAATGGGTAACAAAACTTTTTGGATTTGATTATGAAATAACTTACAAAAAGGTGAAAGAGAATGTTCTTGCAGATGCGCTTTCGCAACTACCCGAGTAATTTGAAGTTTCGACCATTTCACTTCCGACCAGCGACTTCCTTGTGGATATTAAGATGGAATGACAGGAAGATTCATATACTAGTAAGATTATAAAAAAATTGGAGGAAGTACCAAGCCCCATGGCTCATTACAATTGGGACTAAAAAGAATTACACTATAAGGGACGCATTGTGCTTATGTTAAATTCTACTTGCATCTTCACGAGCAGATTTTGGACAATGTTATTCCATATGCAAGGTACTAAATTGAAAAGGATTATGACATATCACCCATAAACCGACGGCCAGATGGAAGTTGTAAATAGGTGCTTGGAGACAGCCCAAATCCACCCACCAAATATGACTACCCAAGGAGAACTTCAAACTCAGCCAAGTGCCATTATTGATCGACGGATCGTGACTTGACGACGACGATCCACTACTGAATTGCTAATACAGTGGGCAAACCAACTAATAGAAGATTTCACTTGGGAGAACTATGACGACTTGAAGATCAAATTCCCAGAATTCATGAATCATCAGCCTCGAGAACAAGGCTGATATGAAGAGTGCGGGTCTGTTAGGACTCTAGTTTGGAGAGTCCTAATTGAGAGGGACAATCATTTAAAACCTACCTAAACCGACCCTTATTAAAGAGGTGCAGAGGCCGGCTAGGGTTAGGAGGTTGTTTCTTAGAGAAGAATAAGGAGTTGTAAAGGAATAGGAGTCTTGAGTAGGAGTCCTATTTGGAGTTGGTTAGAAGTAGGAGTCTTGAGTAGGAGTCCTTTTAGGAGTTAGGGTTTAGAAGTTTTATAAATTGTCATGTATTCCTCCTCTTTTTATAAGGAATAGATGAATCTTTTTTGCAGCCTTTGAGCAGCAACGTGGAGGGAGGAACCCCTATAGAGTTCCAAGGAGGCCGATCCCCTAAAGAGATCAACCCTAAGTTTAGAATCTACAAGGGTTCTAACACCTTAAATCAGAGCAGCGTTCTTGGCGTCTCGCTGCCCTTCCATAGCCATCCATCAACACTCCATAGCCACCCAAAGCAATTCCCACAATTGCTTAAAAGATCGTCGCAAAATTTCGCCATCATCTCCACTACCATGGATCATCCCTTGATCTCCCTATGAATTGCAACAGGTTCTGGTTTCCTACCTTACTGCTGTTGCAATCTAGTTATCCTTATTCAAAAATTCCAAAAAAATTGTTCCTATATTTGTTGCATAAACTTTTTGTCACAAAGTTTTCATCTCTACGACGAAAGAAACATTGCAGAATTCCAACCGCATAGCACCATCTGTTTGATCTTGCTACTTTGCTTTTTCTATCTAAATTTCTACAAAATTTTTATGACATCTTTGACACTTCTTAACAATGTATTTCACTTTAGTTTCATTGAAAAATTCTTAATATAAACTATTGATCTTTTATGTCCAATCTGTTAGGATCGGAGCGGCACTAAGAGGGGGGGGTGAATTAGTGCAGCGGATAAAAACTTCGATTTTAATCAAAATCTTTCGTACGTTAAGAACGAAACTTGAGAAATTTAACTTGAAGGCGTATTCTTGAAGTTGCGCAATAGGAGTAATAAGGAACTAAAGCAGTAAGAAGATTTGCAGTAATGTAAATGACAATAATAAAGAGCAAACCAGAGATTACGCCGATTTTTAGAGTGGTTCGGTCAAATGACCTACTCCACTTGCGAGGCCCCTCTTCGATGAGGCTCCCACCTTCCACTAGCAAGTCTCTTGAAATGGAAGGGTAAACACCCCTCTTACAACCTTTTACAAGCAGCTCAACCTCTTACAAATTTTCAATAAGAAAGGAGGAGAACTCTCTAGCAAATTGAAAACAAGACTTCTAAGACTTTCTAAGACTTTTCTCTCAATCAAAATGCTTCTCAAAAGTTGTAACCTCAGTTGAGATTAGAGGGGTATTTATAGGCCTCAAGAGGATTCAAATTTTGGGTTTCAAAATTTGAATTCTTTTAGGGTTCCCGGTGCTGGAGGTTCCACCGCCCAGCCAGGCGGTGCCACCGCCCAGCACTCGGGTACTGGGCGGTGCAACCGCCCAGCCAAGGAGGTGTCACCGCCCAGCACTCGGGTGCTGGGCGGTTCCACCGCCAAACTAGGCGGTGCCACCGCCTACAGTGATTTCAGCCCAACTACAGTGTTTTCAGCCACTAGTTGGGCTTCAATCTTGGCTCTCTAGTTCGCTGGTTTAGCTTAATTTTTAGCCTAAACCAACTCTGACTTTGGGCCCAGTTGGCCCCTCACCAGGATATAGGATTATCTCTTAATCCTAATCCTAATTACAAGTGGACTACATAACCAAAACACATCCTAAGCAAATTTTCAACCGCGAACGTCGAGTCTTGTTCCGGCGAGCTTTCCGACGAACTTCTTCCGACGGACACCCTGCAAGCTCCCAATCTTTGTGATGACTTTTAACGAGTAGCCGAGCCTTCTCGGTGATCTCCGCGAGCCTCCGACGATTTCTTCGGCGAACTTCCGACACGTTCCCGATTTCTTCTCGGATGGTTCCGGCAGCATCTCCGATGATTCTTCGGTCTCTTAAACGTCCATCGAGCTCGACTCCGGTATCCTTGCTTTATGTTTTCTGGTTATCGTAGTTAATCCTGCACACTTAACTCAATAATATGGATTAGATCAATTAACCCACCAATTGATTATATCATCAAAATCCGAGATTCAACAATCTCCCCCTTTTTGATGATGACAATCAATTGATGACGGAGTTAAACATAACTCCCCCTATCTATATGCCATATTATGAGAAGATAAAAAAAAAAAAAAAAACACTTGAATTCCATCCCATTGGATTCAAGCATAACCCGATAAGTTCTAATCGTAGAACTCTATCGTTATCCTCATTAAACAATAGTAAGTACGAAACTTTGATGAAAATCTTTTTCAAGTCGAAAGATAAGAGACAAATTTTACTATGACAAGAGATAAAGATTTTCAACTTGAATTGCATGATTATACATTTTAGACATGCATTCAATATGATCAATCAATCTTACGATATTTTCAAGGATTTTGCAAGGCATATAAGATAATCATCGATCGATCACTTTTCTCAAGGATTTTGCAATTCATATTTTGTCATGCTATTAAGAATGATATAAGTCATCACTTTTCTCCCCCTTTGTCATCAACAAAAAGGAAAATGAGACTTGAAGCACATATTTTGTCATACAACGATTTTATCATTGAAAATTAAGTATGCAAAAATATTTACGCAGAGTTTATTTTAGAGGAAAATTCAGCATGCATTCATATTATCTAATCTCTTCTTTCTATGAATAATAGAAATTGTAGATGTATAAGAGAGAGATTGGGATAAAAAATTCAAGTAGTAATTTCACGAAGTCAAGATCATAATTCGAATACAAACTCATTCAAATCGTCAAATTCATGAAAATCTCAACATTACTTTTTAATCATCACATAAGGCATTTAAAGAATTTTTGAAACATAGGAGAATGATGAATTTAAGCATACAATGTTTCAATCAAATTCAAGTCATGAATGCCAATACTTTCATATTTGTAAGTATCAATTCATGAATGCCAAGTGATATTATTTGTGATTCCAATTTTGCAAGATCAAGATTATGATTTAGATAAAACTTATTTAAATCAAATCGCTAACTTGAAATTCATAATCAAGTCATCAAAGTCGATTTCGAGATTTCACAACATGTCATATGGAATTTGAAGGAGAATGAGAGATGGAAAGAAGATGAAAAACTTTACGGAAAATCCAATCAAACAAGTTTATTGTTTAGGGACAATTTAACATACCTAATTCCCTTCTAATGAATTCAAATTGGTCTTCATTCAAAGCTTTTGTAAATATATCTGCTAATTGATGCTTTGTGTCAATGAATTCTAGAACAACATCATTGTTAAAAACATGATTGCGTATGAAATGATGCCTAACGTCGATGTGCTTAGTTCTAGAGTGCTGAATTGGATTTTTAGTAAGGCATATGGCACTAGTATTATCACATTTTATGGGAATATTTTTAAAGTGAATTCCATAGTCTTCTAATGTATTTTTCATCCAAATTACTTGTGCACAACATGCACTTGCAGCAATGTATTCGGCTTCCGCCGTAGATAGTGCGACTGAATTTTGTTTCTTAGAAGTCCAAGAAACAAGTGCATGTCCTAAAAATTGGCATGTTCCGGATGTACTTTTTCTATCTATCCTGCATCCGCCAAAATCGGCATCTGCATAAGCTATTAGATCGAATTTTTCAGATTTTGGATACCACAATCCTAAATTTGGAGTTCCTTTGAGATATCTAAATATTCTTTTAACACTCTTAAGATGAGATAATTTAGGATTAGATTGAAACCTAGCGCAAAGTCCTACACTAAACATAATATCTGGTCTAGTCGCAGTGAGGTAGAGTAGACTACCTATCATTCCCCTATATGTTTTTTGATCGAAACTTTCACCATTTTCATCCATATCTAACTTAGTCGTAGTACTCATAGGGGTGTTTATTGCTTTTGAATTATCCATGTTAAATCGTTTTAACAATTCTAATGTATATTTCGATTGGTTAAGAAATATACCATCACTAAGTTGTTTGATTTGTAATCCCAAAAAGAAAGTTAATTCACCCATTAAACTCATTTCAAATTCTAGACTCATACATTTGGCAAATGATTCACATAGTGATTCATCCGAAGAGCCAAACACAATATCGTCAACATAAATTTGCACAATAAGAAAATTATTTTCAAAATGTTTAATAAACAATGTAGTATCAACCTTGCCTTTGGTAAAATTATTTAAAATAAGAAAGGAACTAAGCCTTTCATACCAAGCTCTAGGAGCTTGTTTTAAGCCATAGAGAGCTTTAGTCAATTTGAATACATGATTAGGAAGAAGAGAATTTTCAAATCCGGGAGGTTGTTCGACAAATACTTCTTCGGAAATAAAACCATTCAAGAAAGCACTTTTAACATCCATTTGAAATAGTTTAAAATTATTACTACTAGCATAGGCAAGGAGCATCCTTATGGCTTCTAATCGAGCCACGGGAGCGAAGGTTTCATCGTAATCGATACCTTCTTCTTGGTTGAAACCTTTGGCCACTAATCTAGCCTTGTTTCTAACCACGATACCATTTTCGTCTTGCTTGTTTCTAAAGACCCACTTAGTACCTATGACTAAGTGGTCACTTGGTCTAGGAACAAGCTTCCATACCTCATTCCTCTCAAATTGGTTCAATTCTTCTTGCATTGCAATGATCCAAAAATCATCTTTTAAGGCTTCGTCAATGCATTTAGGTTCAATTTGAGAAAGGAAAGCGGCGTTAGCACAGAAATTTTTGAAAGAAGAACGAGTTTGAACCCCTTTTGATGTATCTCCTATAATTTGCTCTTTTGGATGAGCATCTACATACTTCCATTCTTTTGGTAAAGAAATTTCGGAAGAAGATGCATTCAAAAGGCTATTTTGAGGAGAGGGTTCATTTAAATTCAAATTATCAAAACCAAGATCATCATCAAAATCATTTTTCTTTAAATCGGAAATTTCATTAAAAACTACATGAATAGACTCTTCAATTACTAAAGTTCTTTTATTAAAAACCCGAAAAGCTTTAGAAACGGAAGAGTAACCAAGAAAGATGCCTTCATCGGATTTAGCATCAAATTTTCCTAAAGCATCCCTTTCATTTAAAATAAAGCATTTACAACCAAAAACTTTAAAATAGGAGATGTTTGGTTTTTTATTATTCCATAATTCATAGGGAGTTTTGGATAAGGATGGTCTTATTAGGACTCTATTCATGATGTAGCAAGCCGTATTTACGGCTTCGGCCCAAAAGTACTTAGGTAAACTGTGTTCATTCAACATAGTTCTTGCCATTTCTTGTAGGTTTCTATTTTTCCTTTCAACTACTCCATTTTGTTGAGGATTTCTTGGAGTTGAGAAGTTGTGATTGTACCCATTACTTTCGCAAAAATTTTGAAAGTCACGGTTTTGGAATTCACCACCGTGATCACTCCGAATTGATGAAATCATGAAGCCTTTTTCATTTTGAGTGAGTTTACAAAATTTAGAGAAACACTTGAAGCAATCACTTTTGTGAGCTAAGAAATAGGTCCAAGTGTATCTAGAGTAGTCATCCACAATCACAAAGGCATATTTGCTTCCACCTAGACTTGTTGTATCAATTGGTCCAAATAAGTCCAAATGGATCAATTGTAATGGTCTAGTAGTGCTAATTTGATTTTTTGGTTTGAAGCTTGTTTTTATTTGTTTGCCTAGTTGACATGCATCGCATACTTTGTCCTTAATAAACTTCATATTTGGAATTCCTCGTACTAATTCTTGAGATGAGATCTTAGATATTGTTTTCATGCTTGCATGGCCTAATCTCCTATGCCAAAGCCAAGCATCATCATTTACGACGGAGAAGCACATTTCATTACTTAGTTCATCAAGATTGATGGTATAGACATTATTTTGTTTTAAAGCAATCATAGTCATATTATGATTTGGTTTTTCAATAATGCACATATTTGATTCAAATCTAACAATGTAACCTTTATCGCATAGTTGACTAATACTCAAGAGATTATGTTTCAATCCATCAACTAGTAAGACATCATCAATGGAAAAATTAAATTTGTTACCAATAGTTCCCTTGCCAATGATTTTGCCCTTGTTGTTGTCTCCGAAGGTAACGTACCCTTCTTCTTTGCTAGTGAGCATAGAGAAATGAGATGGATCTCCAGTCATATGTCTTGAGCATCCACTATCGAGATACCATCTCTTGCTCCTAGCTTGTGGGTTTGTCTACAAAAGAGGATGATTTTTAGGTACCCATTTGATTTTGGGTGCCTCAAAAATTGACCCACTAACTTTGTTATTTATGATTGAATTCTTTATAGTTCCTTTAGGAACCCATATTAATTTTTGTGAACTAATTTTCCTAAATGGGCATTTGTAGGCAATATGTCCAGATTTGCAACAAAAGTTGCATTTCACATAAGAGGAAACATGTAATGTAGGTCCTTTTACGAAAGTGGTGGGATTTTGATATAATCCTTTTACAAATCCAATTCCATTTATATTTGCGATGTGACCCTTGTTTGCAAGGATCATATCTAATCCTTTGCTACCAACCTTAAACTTGTTTAAGGTTTCCTTAAGAAGCATATTTTCATTTTTTATTGCTTCTAAGTGCTCACACTTAGAGCATGGAGGAGTTTGAAGACTATCAAACTTATCTTGTAGCAAAGCATGCTCTTTCTTTAAGATACTTAACTTCTTGCTAACAGTTCTACATTCATCAAATAATTCATGAAAAGCAATAGACAGTTCTTCAAAAGATAAATCTTCATTAAATAAATCACATACCTCTTCTCCTAACGCCATTAGCGCGTAATGAGCAACTTGCTCGGTGTTGGACTCCTCTTCTTCGGATGCACTTGAATCATCCCACGTTGCCTTGAACGCCTTCTTCTTTGATGTCCTCTTTTTGGCTTGAGGACAATCGTTCTTGTAGTGTCCCGGTTTTTTGCATTCATAGCAAATCACTTGGTCTTTCTTTTGTTCAAATTTATTTTTTGTATTATTTTTAAATCTGTTCTTTCTTAAATATTTTTTAAACTTTTGAGTCAAAAGTGCAATGTCATTGTCACTGTCCTCATCACTTGATGTTCCTTTCAAGTGGTCTTCTTGTGATTTGAGTGCCATATCCTTCCTGTTCTTTGGAAGGGGGTTCTCGAGCTCGTCATGAGCTTGACATGTCATTTCGTAGGTCATTAGAGACCCAATGAGTTCTTCAAGAGGGAATGCTTTAAGGTCTTTGGCCTCTTGAATGGCCGTAACTTTTGGATCCCAACTTTTAGGGAGGGATCTTAAGATTTTAGTTACTAGTTCAAAGTTAGTAAAATCTTTACCAAGAGCTTTGAGTCCATTGATGACATCCGTAAACCGGGTGTACATGTCTCCGATGGACTCACTTGATTTCATTCGGAAAAGTTCGTAAGAGTGCACAAGGATGTTGATTTTGGACTCTTTCACTCGGCTAGTGCCTTCATGAGTGACCTCAAGAGTTCTCCAAATATCAAAAGCCGAATCACACATTGAAACACGATTAAATTCGTTTTTGTCTAGTGCACAAAACAAGGCATTCATAGCCTTTGCATTTAAAGCAAAAACCTTCTTCTCCGATTCATTCCATTCGCTCATCGGAAGAGAAGATTTTTGAAATCCATTCTCGACAATAGACCAAAGCTCAAAGTCCATAGAAATGAGGAAGATTCTCATGCGAGTCTTCCAATATGTGTAATCCGACCCATTAAACAAAGGTGGTCGTGCAATAGAATGGCCCTCTTGCATGCCGGAGTAAGCCATCTCTCTTGGGTATTAAACCAAATATGAGAGATAACCTTGCTCTGATACCACTTGTTAGGATCGGAGCGGCACTAAGAGGGGGGGGTGAATTAGTGCAGCGGATAAAAACTTCGATTTTAATCAAAATCTTTCGTACGTTAAGAACGAAACTTGAGAAATTTAACTTGAAGGCGTATTCTTGAAGTTGCGCAATAGGAGTAATAAGGAACTAAAGCAGTAAGAAGATTTGCAGTAATGTAAATGACAATAATAAAGAGCAAACCAGAGATTACGCCGATTTTTAGAGTGGTTCGGTCAAATGACCTACTCCACTTGCGAGGCCCCTCTTCGATGAGGCTCCCACCTTCCACTAGCAAGTCTCTTGAAATGGAAGGGTAAACACCCCTCTTACAACCTTTTACAAGCAGCTCAACCTCTTACAAATTTTCAATAAGAAAGGAGGAGAACTCTCTAGCAAATTGAAAACAAGACTTCTAAGACTTTCTAAGACTTTTCTCTCAATCAAAATGCTTCTCAAAAGTTGTAACCTCAGTTGAGATTAGAGGGGTATTTATAGGCCTCAAGAGGATTCAAATTTTGGGTTTCAAAATTTGAATTCTTTTAGGGTTCCCGGTGCTGGAGGTTCCACCGCCCAGCCAGGCGGTGCCACCGCCCAGCACTCGGGTACTGGGCGGTGCAACCGCCCAGCCAAGGAGGTGTCACCGCCCAGCACTCGGGTGCTGGGCGGTTCCACCGCCAAACTAGGCGGTGCCACCGCCTACAGTGATTTCAGCCCAACTACAGTGTTTTCAGCCACTAGTTGGGCTTCAATCTTGGCTCTCTAGTTCGCTGGTTTAGCTTAATTTTTAGCCTAAACCAACTCTGACTTTGGGCCCAGTTGGCCCCTCACCAGGATATAGGATTATCTCTTAATCCTAATCCTAATTACAAGTGGACTACATAACCAAAACACATCCTAAGCAAATTTTCAACCGCGAACGTCGAGTCTTGTTCCGGCGAGCTTTCCGACGAACTTCTTCCGACGGACACCCTGCAAGCTCCCAATCTTTGTGATGACTTTTAACGAGTAGCCGAGCCTTCTCGGTGATCTCCGCGAGCCTCCGACGATTTCTTCGGCGAACTTCCGACACGTTCCCGATTTCTTCTCGGATGGTTCCGGCAGCATCTCCGATGATTCTTCGGTCTCTTAAACGTCCATCGAGCTCGACTCCGGTATCCTTGCTTTATGTTTTCTGGTTATCGTAGTTAATCCTGCACACTTAACTCAATAATATGGATTAGATCAATTAACCCACCAATTGATTATATCATCAAAATCCGAGATTCAACACAATCTGCTACACTTGAAAATCTATGTTGTAGAAAATTTCAGCCGCATATTGTAGAAAATTTCGGCCAGGTTGCAGCCCCTACTTTTCACCGGTGCTCCTCATTCGAAAGAAGGATAGAATATGACGATTATATGTTAATTACCGAGCTCTCAATGGCATAACCATCAAGGATAAATATCCTATTCCAGTAGTAGAGGAGTTGCTAGATGAAAAGGAGCACAAATCTTCACAAAACTAGACCTTCGATCCGGGTATCATCAAATACGAGTATACCAAGAAGACACACTGAAAACCACCTTTTGAACACATAATAACCACTTTGAATTTTTCAAAAGAAGGTGGAATATCTTGGGCATATCATATCAGAGGAAGGTGTGGCAGTAGACCCCTTCAAAATTGGAGCAATTCAAAACTGGCCGACCCCGAGAAATATAAAATTACTACATGGCTTTCTGGGTTTAACAGGCTACTACTGCAAGTTCGGGAAAAACTATGGAGAGATCAGTGCACCACTTACTTCCTTACTGAAAAAAGATGTCTTCCAATGGTCGGACAGAGCCTCCGCTGCCTTCGACAAACTTAAGGCAGCCATGACAACGACGCCGGTGCTAACACTACCAGATTTCAACCGACCCTTCATTATTGAGGACGACGCATCTAGAGTCAGAATTGGAGCCATTCTCATGCAAGATGGTCGACCACTCACATAAACTAGCAAGGCATTATCTCCCTCCCATCAAAATAAGTCAACATATGAGAAGGATATGCTCGCCATTGTGCGCGCAGCAACGAGGTGGAGACCCTACTTGATTGGCCGACGATTTCAAATTAAATTCGACCATAAAAGCCTCAAGTACTTTTTGGAGTGAAAGGTATCATCCCCTAAGCAGCAAAAATGGGTAACAAAACTTCTTGGATTTGATTATGAAATAACTTACAAAAAGGGGAAAGAGATTGTTCTTGCAGATTCGCTGTCGCAACTACCCGAGCAAGTTGAAGTTTCGACCGTTTCACTTCCGACCAGCGACTTCCTTTAGGATATTAAGATGGAATGGCAGGAAGATTCATATACTAGTAAGATTATAAAAAAATTAGTGGAAGCACCAAGCCTCATGGCTCATTACAATTGGGACTCAAAAGAATTATGCTATAAGGGACGCATTGTGCTTATGATAAATTCTACTTGCATCTTCACGAGCAGATTTTGGACAAAGTTATTCCATATGCAGGGTACTAAATTGAAAAGGAGTATGGCATATCACCCACAAACCGACGGCCAGATGAAAGTTGTAAATAGGTGCTTGGAGACAGCCCAAATCCACCCACCAAATATGACTACCCAAGGAGAACTTCAGACTCAGCCAAGTGCCATTAATGATCGACGGGTTACTTGACGACGACGATCCACTACTGAATTGCTAATACAGTGGGCAAACCTACTAACAGAATATTCCACTTAGGAGAACTATGACGACTTGAAGATCAAATTCCCAGAATTCATGAATCATCAGCCTCGAGGACAAGTCTGTTAGGACTCTAGCTTGGAGAGTCCTAATTGAGAGGGATATTCATGTAAAACCTACCTAAGCCGACCCCTATTAAAGAGGTGAAGAGGTCGGCTAGGGTTAGGAGGTTGTTTCTTAGAGAAGAATAAAGAGTTGTAAAGGAATAGGAGTCTTGA
Organism: Musa acuminata AAA Group; assembly: GCF_036884655.1. Classification (NCBI taxonomy): domain Eukaryota; kingdom Viridiplantae; phylum Streptophyta; class Magnoliopsida; order Zingiberales; family Musaceae; genus Musa; species Musa acuminata. Next base: position 26,776,916 of record NC_088346.1, read on the forward strand.
GTAGGAGTCCTATTAGGAGTTAGGGTTTAGAAGCCCTATAAATAGTCATGTATTCCTCCTCTTTTTATAAGCAATAGATGAATATTTTCTGGAGCCTTTGAGTAGCAACTTGGAGGGAGGAACCCCTAGAGAGTTCCAAGGTGGCTGATCCCCTAAAGAGATCAACCCCAAGTTTAGAATCTGCAAGGGTTCTAACACCTGTTATCAGAGCAGCGTTCTTGGCAACTCGCTGCCCTACCACAGCCATCCATCAACCCTCCACAGCCACCCAAAGCAATTCCCACAATTGCTTAAAAGATCGTCGCCAAATTCCGCCATCATCTCCAGTACCACGGATCATCCCTTGATCTCCCCGTGAATTGCAACAGATTCTGGTTTCCTACCTTACTGCTACTGCAATCTAGTTATCCATATTCAAAAATTCCAAAAAAATTATTCCTATAATTGCTGCATAAACTTTTCATCACAAAGTTTTCATCTCTACGATGAAAGATACATTGCAGAATTCCAACCGCATAGCACTATTTGTTTGATCTTGCTACTGTGCTTTTTCTATCCAAATTTCTAAGAAATTTTTATGACATCTTTGACACTTCCTAACAGTGGATTTCCCTTTAGTTTCATCGAAAAATTCGTAATATAAATCTTTTATGTCCAATCTGCTACACCTGAAAATCTATGCTGCAGAAAATTTCAACCGCATATTGTTGCTTTAACCCATCTATTTGTAATCTTTTTTGAATGAAATTTCTTATACAATTCATAGATTATCTTGGCTTCCATCTAAGATTGATTTATTGAGAAATTCATCTCTAAAACCAATTTTGTGTTGCTGTAAATTTTCATCGTAAACCGCTGTAATTTTTCGACGACAATTCTGCTATTGCAACTTGCACCAATTTTCTTGCTATTATACTGTTGAAATTCTCTTGATTAAATTATACATCTTTGTTGTCATATAAACTGTGATTTTGCTATCAATTCCCTCCTTAATTCTCTTTTGTTTTTGGTAGAAATTACATTGAGAAACCATTGTTTCTTCGATGACAATTCTACTCTTACATGACAGCACATACTTGCTGCAACTTCCATTGATTTTTATCAAACCTTTGCTGCCATCCACCATAGATCCAAAACTTTCATCCACATCCCTAAAACTCCACTAAACAACACCCTCAATCTGCATCCAAAACAGTCATAAAACAAGCCTAAATCGTGGCCTACATCCACCGATCCACCAACCCTTTCGAGGCATATGCTATGGCATCTAAGGAGGTAATTAATGCTAAATTCGAAGCTTTGGAGGTGCGAATGGAGGATAAGATTCGGACGCTCTTTACCGAACTCAGATTGGGCCGACCACTAAGCCCGAGAAAATCATATCAAGGAGAGATCTTTGCCTAATCACACCAGGACCGAAGAGATGAGTTCCAAGGGAGGGGAGGCTCTATAACTGACCCCAACTATCCATGCATGAGGGTAAATTTTCCTAGATGGGAAGAAGGAGACCCGATTGGTTGGATCTCATGCGCGGAGCGATATTTTCGGTACCATAAAACCACGGATGCATCTATGGTGAAAATTGCATCTATACATCTTGAAGGGGATGCTATACAATGGTTTGACTGGTTTGAACATACTTATGGAGTCCTTTCATGGTGACAATTCAAAGAAGGACTGTTGATCTTCTTCAAACCAACCGATTATGAGAATATTGACGGACAACTAGCAAAGATCCGACAAACCTCTACCATTCAGGAGTACCTGTAATATCCCTCACTTTTGAAAATTTATTAATAATGATTTATATGTAAATTGGAGGACCTATATGTAAATATATAAATTTTAAGGACTAAACTGTTAAGTTGCAAAAAGAAAAAAAAAATAAAGAAAACTGAAAATTTCGGTTTTATCCCACCGAGAAACAGAGAGAGGAGCGGTGGGGCGTGGGGAGAAGAAGAAGAGAAGTTGAGGGAGAAGAGAAGAAAAGAAGAAGAAGAGGGAAAGAAGAGAGGAGGAAGAAGAGGAAGAAGAGGAAGAAGAGAAGAAAATAAGAAGAAGAAGAATAGAGGGAAGATTGAGAGGAGAGAGAGAGAGGCAGCAGCTGTAGCTAGGGCTATAGCACCTCTGTTTCCCGCAGGTGGAAACAGAGGAGAGGATGTGTGGGGCGTTGGGGAGGAGAAGGGCAGAGGAAGAAGAAGAAGAAGAAGAAGAAGAAGAAGAAGAAGAAGAAGAGAGGAGGATAGCTGTGGCAAGGCTGCAGCAAGGAGGTGTGTGGCGTTGGGGAGGAAAAGGGAAGAGGAGAAGAAGAGAAGGAGAAGAAGAGAGAAAAGAGAGGGAAGAGGGAGAGGAGCGAGAGGTGGCAGCAGCTAGGGCTGTAGCACCTCTGCTTCCTGTAGGTGGAAACAGAGGAGAGGTGTGGGGCGTTCGAGGAGGAGAAGAAGAAGAAGAGGAAGAGAAGAGGAAGAGGAAGCAGGAGAAGAGGTTGTGATACCTCTGTTTCCTGCAGAGGAAACAGAGGAGAGGGTGTGTGTGACGCCGGGGAGGAGGAGGGAAGAAGAAGAGGAGAAGAAGAAGAGAAGGGAAAGGAGGAGCTGCGGCTGCGGCGGTGGAAGCTGTAGTTGGAAGAGAAGGAGAGGAAGAGATGGTGAGGAAGAAGAGAAGAAGTAGAAGCAGGTGAAGAGGTGGCACCTCTGTTTCCTGCAGGAGGAAATAGAGGAAAGGAGGTGCTGTTTGTCAGGGAGAAGAAGGGGAGGAAGGAGAAGAAGAGAAGAAGAAGAAAGGAAGGAGAAGGAAGAGGAGAAGGGAAAGAAGTAGCTGCGGCTGTGGCTGCGGCTATGGCAGCTGCTGCTATGGCAGGGAAAGAGGAAGAGGAAGGAAGAAGGGAAGGAGAGGAAGAAGAGAAGGGGAAGAAGGGGCTGCGGCTGCTGCGATGGCAACTGCAGTTGGAAGAGAAGAAGAAGAGGAAGATGAGCAGGGGAGGAAGAAGAGGCTGTGGTCGTGGTTGAGGCTGCGACTGCAGCTGTGCAGCTAGGAAAGAAGAGAAGGAAAGGAAGAAGAAGAGAAAGGAAGAAGGGAAGGAGAGGAAGAAGAGAAGGGGCTGCGGCTGCGGCGATAGAACCTGCAGTTGGAAGATAAGAAGGAGAGGAAGATGAGTAGGGGAGGAAGAAGAGGTTGCAGCCGTGGCTGAGGCTGCGACTGCAGCAGTGCAGCTGGGAAAGAAGAGTAGGAAAGGAAGAAGAAGAGAGAGGAAAAGGGAAGAAGAGAGGAAGAGGAGAAGGGGAGGCAGCTGCGGCAGGGGCAGCTGTAGCTGGAAGAGAAGGAGAGGAAACACAACAGGGGAGGAAGAAGAGGTTGCGGGTGTGGTGGCTGCGGCCGTGGCTGCGACTGTGACTGCGGTTGCGACGTTGGCTGTGGTAGCTGCGACAGCGGTGGTGGCTGCAGTAGCTGCTTTTGGGAAAGAGAAAGGAAAGGAAAGGGGGAAAAAAAAGGGGCTGCGGACGGGATTGCGACCACAGCGGTAGAGACTGCGTACGCAGCAATTGTGTCTGCGAAAGAAGGGGAGGAAGAAGGCAGTGCGATGGAAAGGGCTACGACTATGGCAGCGGCAGCGGCAGTGGCAGCGGCGGTGGTTGTGGCAGCTGCGTTTGGGAAAGAAAAAGAAGGAATGAGAGTAAGAGAGAGCAGGTGATTGTGCCTCGATGTTCGGCACGAGTTGTAGTTGCAGAGAAAGAAAGATAACGAGTGTAGAAAATGAAACAGGGAGAGGAGACGGAGGAAAAGTAGAAAAATGATTCGAGCGTACACCTTCTTCGAATCTTTAGATCAAAACATTCGAAATGCAAGTTTCCCGATCGTTTCTCTTGTTATTGGTCTAATCTTTCCTATTGCAAGTGTCCTGATCTTTCCTCACTGCAATTTTATCTCTACATTTGCTTTGAATATGAGGAACATTGAATTGTTCTAGCCTTGTATTTGATATATCTCCTATTTAGACGTAATGATTCGAATCTGTGCAACTTCAGAGATTCTGACCTTTCTACCTTGTTATGATTATAACTTCATGTATTGACCTCTGATTTGGACAAAAATTATTTGATCAGAATATAGACTCATAAACCTTTCTTTTGATAGCTTTTTTGAGTAAAATTGGAGCACGATTGATAGTTTGATTCATTTGTTCAATGTGCCTCTTGTATTCTGCCAGAAATCAAGCTTTGGTCAATTTCTCATATTCTGGTATCATTTATTTGAAAATTGATATCCTTTAGCTTTCTTATTCAATTGAGCTTTATATTACTGCTTTGAATTCTTGTATGCTCTTGTCCTACATATTTTTGGATACCTAAATCTGTTATGTAAACTTCATGTTTGTAACGTAATATTTCATAAAGGCACATGTACATTTCGTTGTTCCGCATGTGCTTCCGATATGTCCCAATTTATTGTTCACAATACCCTTTTGTACTCTGGTGTTTGTGGGATTATTTGGACCTTTGCCAGAAATGGTAAAGGGTATGTGCTTAGAGCCAACGATGCTCTAGATTATGTTTGGTGGGTATTCAGAAATGGATAGACCATATTATATTTGGAATCCCACTTCACCTTCTATCTGTTTGATATGAAATTCAGAGCCGACCTAGCACATGGACAGGGTGAGAGGGCTCGAGTAGGAAAGGGCTACCCGTGGATAGAGTCGAGAACTCATCACGGCGTGGAGCCACCACTGAGTTAAACCTCACATGCACTATGCTAGGGTACGACGTCTAAGCTTCTGTTTCGTATTTTGTATTGATATGCTCCAAAATGTTTCCTATGCCATTGATATACATCAAAATGCTTCGCATACCATTGATATATTCCGAAATATTTCATTTGTTATTGATATGCTCCGAAACATTTCATACGCCTTTTTTATGCTTCGAAATATTTCATTTGTTATTGTTACGCTTCGAAATGTTCCATATGTCATTGATATGCTCCGGAACATTTCATACGCTATTGATATGCTCCAATTACTTTGTGCTCCATTTGCTATGAACTGATATATTCTGAAATGTCCTATTTGCCATTAATATGCTCCAGATCATCTCGTACGCTTTTGATAGGCTCCAATTACTCTATGCTCCATTTGTTATGAACCAAATATGTTATGAATGAAATGACATTTGCGATCCTGTATCTAATGAGATGATATCCTTGAATCTCTTGAATTCTGTTTTGCATTGTGATATCTTGTTTGTTTGAAACTGTCCCTTCTCATGCTATATATGCTTTGTTACTTGCTGAGCTGTTTTTAGCTCACTCCGTTGTTATATAAATCTTTCAGGTCAGCTTGTCACTCTTTGAGATGTTTGAATTGGGCTGAGGTAGTGGAGAGCTATTCTGAATTATGGGCAAGTCTTGTTGGATATTATGTTATTGTTGTATAAGCATATTTTGTATGTGATGAAATGTTGTCGATGAATCGAAATGGATATATCGTGTAAAAGTGTTAGAAAATCTCTCTTATTTGAAATTTTGGAATGTTAAGTCTAGTTTACGATGATATGAACTTGTGGTAAATGGTTGGAGTTTTGATTGTATAAATTACATAGCTTGTGGATTTATAAATGTTGTTCATGTTTGTTAAGTTGGCTTGGATTGCCATAAATGTGAATTATCGAGTGATGTGATATATGATTATAAACTGCACAGGTTTTATATATGTGAATTTGATAGAATGTTTTTCAGTGTTCTCAAATGTGTGTTTGGATCCTGGATTGGTTTGTGATGATGAAAAATTTTAATATCATGGATATTTTTTTGAGGGCCGTGACAGAGGCGGTATTAGAGCATAGTTTGAGGATCACTGAAATATTTGATATGTTGACGTGCAAAATATATTGAGGTCTAGTGAACTATAGTGATTGGTGGAAATTTTCTTTGATGTATTTTAGGAATCAAGGATGATGAGGTAATTTGGACCTCCTACTTCATCTGGTTTTGATTAATTAAGTGTGATGAAAGGGGTAATCGGGGATATTGAATTAGAGTGGCGCAATAGAAGTATGGTGCACCTAATTTCATTGGTGGTAGAAAAATGGATGATGCGAATGGAGAAGATATTTGATGTACAAAATTGTTCTGATGATAAAAAAATTTCTTTTGTCACCTTATATTAGAAGTGGAGGCTGATCATTAATGGGAACAATGAAAAGAATTTTTGAAGATCAGTGGCAAGAATGATAAGGACAAGTTTACCAATAAAAATATGATTGGAAATGAATTAGAAAGTGATAACAAGTGAGTCAAAACATTTGGATTTGAAATGGGAAGTCACCGCAAAAGACTCAATCACGTGTGAATTGCAAGTTAAATTATGAAACAAGTTTGTGTTTTCAGGTGACTGGAGTCTATTTTTCTTGTGGAAAGTTGGATCATAAAATAAAAGACTGCCCTTTGAACAAGAAGAAAGAGTCATTACCTCCAAACGTGACTTTGCTTTTGATTTGGTCCTTGGGACAATCCCAATATCTAAGTCTCTCTACATAATGATATCATTGAGTAAGTGGAATTGAAAAAGCAACTATAAGGACTATTAAATAAGGATCTTATTTAGCTTAATATTTCATCATGGGGTGCTCCGGTATTAGTTAAAAAGATGGAGGGAACATGAGGCTTTGTATTAATTATAGACAATTGAATTACGTGACCATAAAAAATGAGTATTCTCTAAAGTGACGACCTATTTGATTAACTGCAGGGTGCACAAGTATTTTCAAAGATTAATTGAAGGTCGGGTTACCATCTATTGAGGATCAAGGAGGAGAATATTTCGGTCACTCTTGGAAAATTGGGTAATTGTATTGTATTGATAAAATTATTTGAGAGTAGGAGGAGGAAATAAAGAAATCCTAATCCTCATCTTTTCATCGATTGAGCTATGACCAATTTAGAGGACTAAATTTTCTTTTAAGGGGGGGAGAATGTAATATCCCTCAATTTTGAAAATTTATTAATAAGGATTTATATGTAAATTGGAGGACCTATATGTAAATATAGAAATTTCAAGGACTAAACTGCTAAGTTGCAAAAAGAAAAAAAAAATAAAGAAAACCAAAAATTTCGATTTTATCCCACCGAGAAATAGAGGAGCGGTGGGGTGTGGGGAGAAGAAGAAGAGAAGTTGAGGGAGAAGAGAAGAAAAGAAGAAGAAGAGGGAAAGAAGAGAGGAGGAAGAAGAGGAAGAAGAGAAGAAAAGAAGAAGAAGAATAGAGGGAAGATGGAGAGGAGAGAGAGAGAGGCAGCAGCTGCAGCTAGGGCTGCAACACCTCTGTTTCCCGTAGGTGGAAACAGAGGAGAGGATGTGTGGGGCGTTGGGGAGGAGAAGGGAAGAGGAAGAAGTAGAAGAAGAAGAAGAAGAAGAAGAAGAAGAAGAGAGGAGGATAGCTGTGGCAAGGTTGCAGCGAGGAGGTGTGTGGCGTTGGGGAGGAAAAGGGAAGAGGAGAAGAAGAGAAGGAGAAGAGGGAAAAGAGAGGGAAGAGGGAGAGAAGCGAGAGGTGGCAGCAGCTAGGGCTGCAGCACCTCTGCTTCCTGCAGGTGGAAACAGAGGAGAGGTGTGGGGCGTTCGAAGAGGAGAAGAAGAAGAAGAGGAATAGAAGAGGAAGATGAAGCAGGAGAAGAGGTTGTGATACCTCTGTTTCCTGCAGAGGAAACAGAGGAGAGGGTGTGTGTGACGCCGGGGAGGAGGAGGGAAGAAGAAGAGGAGAAGAAGAAGAGAAGGGAAAGGAGGAGCTGCGGCTGCGGTGGTGGAAGCTGCAGCTTGAAGAGAAGGAGAGGAAGAGATGGTGAGGAAGAAGAGAAGAAGTAGAAACGGGTGAAGAGGCGGCACCTCTGTTTCCTGCAGGAGGAAACAGAGGAAAGGAGGTGCTGTTCGTTAGGGAGAAGAAGGGGAGGAAGGAGAAGAAGAGAAGAAGAAGAAAGGAAGGAGAAGGAAGAGGAGAAGGGAAAGAAGTAGCTGCGGCTGTGGCTGCGGCTGCAGCTGCAGTTGTGGCAGGGAAAGAGGAAGAGGAAGGAAGAAGGGAAGGGGAGGAAGAAGAGAAGGAGAAGAAGGGGCTGCGGCGGCTGCGATGGCAGCTGCAGTTGGAAGAGAAGAAGGAGAGGAAGATGAGCAGGGGAGGAAGAAGAGGCTGTGGCCTGGCTGAGGCTGCGACTGCAGCAGTGCAGTTGGGAAAGAAGAGAAGGAAAGGAAGAAGAAGAGAAAGGAAGAAGGGAAGGAGAGGAAGAAGAGAAGGGGGTGCGGCTGCGGCGATGGCAGCTGCAGTTGGAAGAGAAGAAGGAGAGGAAGATGAGTAGGGGAGGAAGAAGAGGTTGCAGCCGTGGCTGAGGCTGCGACTGCAGCAGTGCAGCTGGGAAAGAAGAGAAGGAAAGGAAGAAGAAGAGAAAGGAAAAGGGAAGAAGAGAGGAAGAGGAGAAGGGGAGGCAGCTGCGGCAGTGGTAGCTGCAGCTGGAAGAGAAGGAGAGGAAACAGAGCAGGGGAGGAAGAAGAGGCTGCGGGTGTGGTGGCTGCGGCCGTGGCTGCGACTGCGGCTTCAGTTGCGACGTTGACTGTGGTAGCTGCGGTAGCGGTGGTGGCTGCAGTAGCTGCTTTTGGGAAAAAGAAAGGAAAGGAAAGGGAAAAAAAAAGGGGTTGCGGACGAGATTGCGACCATAGCGGTAGAGATTGCGTACGCAGCAGTTGTGTCTGCGAAAGAAGGGGAGGAAGAAGGCAGTGCGATGGAAAGGGCTGCGACTGTGGCAGCGGCAGCGGCGGTGGTTGTGGCAGCTGCGTTTGAGAAAGGAAAAAAAGGAATGAGTGTAAGAGAGAGCAGGTGATTGTGCCTCGATGTTCGGCACGAGTTGTAGTTGCGGAGAAAGAAAGAAAATGAGTGTAGAAAACGAAACAGGAAGAGGGGACGGAGGAAAAGTTGAAAAATGATTCGAGCGTACACCTTCTGCTAGTCATAGGTGCCCAGCAAGCCCATCACGTTAGTGATGGCACGTGTGACTTGATACAGAATATTTTTACTTATTATATTTTGGCGTATATCACTTTATAACTATTGCATAAATGCATATATATATTGTGATGTCCTTGGATTTGTGCAATGGGAATCGGATCGTGATGAGATCACGATAATGAGATCGATTGACCTTTAAACACATATCCTAAATAATCTCGGTCATAGGTTACTCGAGAGCGACATCATGATAACCGGATAGACTAGTTTGTTGTATACCCGTCCATATGATGGATGTAGCTGGTCTCAAAGTTGCTCGCGTAGGGACACTAGGGATACAGTACAAGTGCTCATTGGAAAATGAGTTCACTGATTAATCCGCTTACGGAATGCTGGATGGTTGATGATGCCTTATTGTCAGACAGCGATTCCGTAGTCCTAGTGGTGTATCTGGTCCTTAGACTTGAGACACCAAGGATGTCCTGTATGAGTGCTCCACTCTTTGATACCAGACTTATAGGTTTGGCTGTCCCAGATCTAGTACAGTTGGTCATTGGGAGTGGTAGTCGACCTTACGAGGGCTATTGAGTGTTGACAGAGGATCATCCACTCTCGGCGTCATGAGAGGAATATCCCATGTGTTCTTGCTCAAACAAATCCCTGGCCAGGGTCGTTCGGGTTGAGAGAGAAAGAGTTCTCCGGGAGAATCCGATTAGAGCGAGACTTGAGTAGAAACCGTATGGGTCTGACAGCACCATGCTCGATATATGGTCTCTGGGATATTAGATGGATGAGGGACTATAGTTACATGGTAACTGAGGACAGACAGGTCCAATGGATTGGATTCCCTTGTATCGTCTGGGGACTATGGCGTATTGGCCTAGTACGTCCGTAGTCGATGAGTCGAGTGAATTATTACAGAGATAATAATTCACTGAGTTAGAAGGAGTTCTGATAGGTATGACTCACGGCCAGCTAGATATTGGGCCTAGAGGGTCACACACATATGGTAGGCATTGCGATGAGTAGAGGTTCGGATATGAGATATCCGACGGAGCCCTTGTCTTATTGGATGCAGATCCAATACCCACTAGGGAAGGACCCATTCGGGTTTGACACAGGATCTCTATAAATAGGAGGGATTCACAGCCTCATAGGCTAGAGTCTTTGCTTGCCTTTCCTATTCTCCTCTTCCTCTCCACCTCAGAGCAGGCCTGGAGTTTTGAGGAGCGTCGTCGCAACCCTGCTGTGTGGATCACCGCTAGAGAGGAGGACGCTTGACCTCCTTTACCCTCTCCTAAGGATCTGCAAGGAAACAGGGATATACGATCTCCCTAGGTAACACAATCTCTATACGCAGTTTTGTGTTTTGCGGATTTTTGCGCACCAATCTTCGCACGACGACGAACATCTTTTTGGGAATCAGGGATTTTTGTTTTCTTGTTCTTCCGCTGCGCATATGATGTCGCCCCCCATGATTTCCCAACACCTTCTTCGAATCTTTGGATCAAAACATTCGAAAGGCAAGTTTCCCGATCGTTTCTCCTGTTATTGTTCTAATCTTTCCTATTGCAAGTGTCCTGATCTTTCCTCACTGCAATTTTATCTCTACATTTGCTTTGAATATGAGAAAAATTGAATTGTTCTAGCCTTGTATTTGATATATCTCCTATTTAGACGTAATGATTCGAATCTATGCAACTTCTGAGATTCTGACCTTTCTACCTTGTTATGATTATAATTTCATATATTGACCTCTGATTTGGACAAAAATTATTTGATCAGAATATAGACTCATAAACCTTTCTTTTGATAGCTTTTCTGAGTAAAATTGGAGCACAATTGATAGTTTGATTCATTTGTTCAATGTGCCTCTTATATTCTGCCAAAAATCGAGCTTTGGTCGATTTCTCATATTTTGGTTTCATTTATTTGAAAATTGATATCCTTTAGCTTTCTTATTCAATTGAGCTTGATTTTACTGCTTTGAATTCTTGTATGCTCTTGTCCTACATGTTTTTGGATACCTAAATCTGTTATGTAAACTTCATGTTTGTATCGTAATGTTTCGTAAAGGCACATGTACATTTCGTTGTTCCGCATGTGCTTCCGATATGTCCCAATTTATTGTTCACAATACCCTTTTGTACTCTGGTGTTTGTGGGATTATTTGGACCTTTGCCAGAAATGGTAAAGGGTATGTGCTTAGAGCCAGTGATGCTCTAGATTATGTTTAGTGGTCATTCAGAAATAGATAGACCATATTATGTTTGGAATCCCACTTCACCTTCTATCTGTTTGATATGAAATTTAGAGCCGACCTAGCACTTGGGCAGGGTGAGAGGGCTCGAGTAGGAAAGGGCTACCCGTGGATGGAGTCGAGAACTCATCACGACGTGGAGCCACCACTGAGTTAAACCTCACATGCACTATGCTAGGGTTCGATGTCTGAGCTTCTGTTTCGTATTTTGTATTGATATGCTCCAAAATGTTTCTTATGCCATTGATATACATCAAAATGCTTCGCATACCATTGATATGTTCCGAAATGTTTCATTTGTCATTGATATGCTCCGAAACATTTCATACGCCTTTTTTATGCTTTGAAATGTTTCATTTGTTATTGTTACGCTTCGAAATGTTCCATATGTCATTGATATGCTCCGAAACATTTCGTACGCTATTGATATGCTCCAATTACTCTGTGCTCCATTTGCTATGAACTGATATATTATGAAATATCCTATTTGCCATTAATATGCTCCGGATCATCTCGTACGCTATTGATAGGCTCCAATTACTCTATACTCCATTTGTTATGAACCAAATATGTTATGAATGAAATGACATTTGCGATTCTGTATCTAATGAGATGATATCCTTGAATCTCTTGGATTCTGTTTTGCATTGTGATATCTTGTTTGTTTGAAACTGTCCATTCTCATGCTATATATGCTTTGTTACTTGCTGAGCTGTTTTTAGCTCACTCCGTTGTTATATAAATCTTTCAAGTCAGCTTGTCACTCTTTGAGATGTTTAAATTGGGCTGAGATAGTGGAGAGCTATTGTGAATTATGGGCAAGTCTTATTGTTTATTATGTTATTGTTGTATAAGCATATTTTGTATGTGATGAAATGTTGTCGATGAATCGAAATGGATATACTGTGTAAAAGTGTTAGAAAATCTCTCTTATTTGAAATTTCGGAATGTTAAGTCTAGTTTACGATGATATGAACTTGTGGTAAATGGTTGGAGTTTTGATTGTATAAATTACATAGCTTGTGGATTTATAAATGTTGTTCATGTTTGTTAAGTTGGCTTGGATTGCCATAAATGTGAATTATCGAGTGATGTGATATATGATTATAAACTGCACAGGTTTTAAATATGTGAATTTGATAGAATGTTTTTCAGTGTCCTCAAATGTGTGTTTGGATCCTAGATTGGTTTGTGATGATGAAAAATTTTAATATCATGGATATTTTTTTTAGGGGCGTGACAGTACCAAACCAGGTTTGAAAGGTTATCTTATCAAACTCGTGATTGGTCTCAAAAACAGCTATTGAGGACCTTCATTGAGGGCTTGAAGCCAAAGATCCGAGGAGAAGTTAAAGCGCGACAACCATATACGCTTATGGCAGCCATCTTTCTAACTTTCTAACCATATACTCTCATCGACATGGGCAGTACTAATAACTTTCTAAACAGTATGGTTGCTATCCAGATGGCTTTATCTATCGAGAATTGCAGCAGGTTTGACGTTAAGGCCACCGATGGTTGGATTTTGAAGTATGATCGTAGGCACCCGCAAGTGAAACTGTTGCTGATCATGAGGCCTTACCAAGAGATAATTACATATTTCTTCCTTCTCCCTCTTGATGATCATGAGGCCATGCTCAGAATTAAATAGTTGATGACGTTAGATGATATTTTTTGGAATTTTATGCAACTAATTATGAAATTTTACAGTAAGGAGAAACAAGTGATACTGAACGGGAAACGTGGGGGCGACGTAACAACGATTTGCACACAACAAATGGAGAAGGTTTTGCATAAAGCATGCAGTGGCTTTTTGGTACAAATTGAGCAGCAAACTAAGGGAGAGCCAACAAAATTTGAAGATCCAAATCTACTTCCTTTGCTTGCTGAATTTTCAGATATATTTGACGAACTGCGCAACCTGCCTCTTACCCGTCGGCATGATCATTGTATAACGATTCTTCCAGGAAAATCTCCAACAAATGCTCAGCCATATCAGTATCCACATCTCCAGATGGATGAAATAGAAAGGATTGTAAAAGAGATACTCAAAACAGGAGTTATTCGGCCATGTTGCAGCCCCTACTCTTCACCGGTGCTCCTCATACGAAAGAAGGATGGAATATGACGATTATGTGTTGATTACTGAGCTCTCAATGGCATAACCATCAAGGATAAATACCCTATTCTAGTAGTAGACGAGTTGCTAGATGAAAGGGAGCACAAATCTTCACAAAGCTGGACCTTCGATCCGGGTATCATCAAATACGAGTATGCGAAGAAGACATACCGAAAACCACCTTTTGAACACACAACAACCACTATGAATTTTTGCTTTCTTCAAAAGAAGGTGGGATATCTTGGGCATATCATATCAGAGGAAGGTGTGGCAGTAGACCCCTTAAAAATTGGAGCAATGCAAAAATGGCCGACCCTAAGAAATATAAAATTGATACATGACTTTCTGGGTTTAACAGGCTACTACTGCAAGTTCGTGAAAAACTATGGAGAGATCAGTGCACTACTTACTTCCTTACTGAAAAAAATGTCTTCCAATGGTCGGACACAGCCTCCGCTGCCTTCGGCAAACTTAAGGCAGCCATGACAACGACGCCGGTGCTAACACTACCAGATTTCAACCAACCCTTCATTATTGAGACCGACGAATCTGGAGTCGGAATTGGAGCCATTCTCATGCAAGATGGTCAACCACTCACATACACTAGCAAGCCATTATCTCCCTCCCATCAAAATAAGTCAACATATGATAAGGAGATGCTCGCTATTATGCGCGCAACAACGAGGTGGAGACCCTACTTGATTCGCCGACGATTTCAAATTAAAACCGACCATAAAAGCCTCAAGTACTTTTTGGAGAGAAAGGTATCATCCCTGAGTAGAAAAAATGGGTAAAAAACTTCTTGGATTTGATTATGAAATAACTTACAAAAAGGGGAAAGAGAATGTTCTTGCAGATGCGTTTTCGCAGCTACTCGAGCAAGTTGAAGTTTCGGCCGTTTCACTTCCGACCAGTGACTTCCTTGAGGATATTAAGATGGAATGGCAGGAAGATTCAGATACTAGTAAGATTATAAAAAAATTGGAGGAAGCACTAAGCCCCATGGCTCATTACAATTGCGACTCAAAAGAATTACACTATAAGGGACGCATTGTGCTTATGATAAATTCTACTTGCATCTTCACGAGCAGATTTTGGACAAAGTTATTCCATATACAGGGTAGTAAATTGAAAAAGAGTATGACATATCACTCACAAACCGACGGCCAGATGGAAGTTGTAAATAGGTGCTTGGAGACAGCCCAAAGCCACCCACCAAATATGACTACCCAAGGAGAACTTCAGACTCAGCTAAGTGCCATTATTGATCGACGGATCATGACTTGACGACGACGATCCACTACTGAATTGCTAATACTGTGGGCAAACATACTAACAGAAGATGCCACTTGGGAGAACTATGACGACTTGAAGATCAAATTCCTAGAATTCATGAATCATCAGCCTCGAGGACAAGGCTGATTTGAAGAGGGTGGGTCTGTTAGGACTCTAGCTTGGAGAGTCCTAATTGAGAGGGACATTCATGTAAAACCTACCTATGCCGACCCCTATTAAAGAGGTAAAGAGGCCGGCTAGGGTTAGGAGGTTGTTTCTTAGAGAAGAATGAGGAGTTGTAAAGGAATAGGAGTCTTGAGTAGGAGTCCTATTAGGAGTTGGTTAGAAGTAGGAGTCTTGAGTAGGAGTACTATTAGGAGTTAGGGTTTAGAAGCCCTATAAATAGTCATGTATTCCTCGTCTTTTTATAAGCAATAGATGAATCTTTTCTGCAGCCTTTGAGCAACAACTTGGAGGGAGGAACCCCTATAGAGTTCCAAGGAGGCTGATCCCCTAAAGAGATCAACCCCAAGTTTAGAATCTGCAAGGGTTCTAACAGAAATCTACAATGTATCTTTCGTCATAGAGATAAAAACTTTATGACGAAAAGTTTATGCAGCAATATAGGAATAATTTTTTTGAGATTTTCAAATAAGGATAACTAAATTGCAGCAGCAGTAAGGTAGGAAACCAGAACCTGTTGCAATTCATGGGGAGATCAAAGAATGATCCGTTGTGATGGAGATGATGGCGGAATTTGGCGACGATCTTTTAAGCAATTGTGGGATTTGCTTTGGCTGGCTATGGAGGGTTGATGGATGGCTGTGGAAGGGCAGCGAGATACCAAGAACGCTGCTCTGATACCAGGTGTTAGAACCCTTGCAGATTCTAAACTTGGGGTTGATCTCTTTAGGGGATCGACCTCCTTGGAACTCTATAGGGGTTCCTCCCTCCAAGTTGCTGCTCCAACGCTACAGAAAATATTCATCTATTGCTTGTGAAAAGAGGAGGAATACATGATTATTTATAGGGCTTCTAAACCCTAACTCCTAATAGGACTATTACTCAAGACTCCTTCTAACCAACTCCTAATAGGACTCCTACTTAAGACTCCTATTCCTTTACAACTCCTAATTCTTCTCTAAGAAACAACCTCCGAACCCTAGCCGGACTCTTCACCTTTTTAATAGGGGTCTGCTTAGGTAGGTTTTACATGAATGTCCCTCTCAATTAGGACTCTCTTAGCTAGAGTCCTAACAAGTATCCCATCCTCCTGAGAGATATGTTAGACATATTAGATGAGAGGATGTTGAGAATATTGATCCTCAAGCCTATGCGGGTCTATTATGAGAATAGACTCTAGGAAGTGGCAAGAGGCCATGAATTCTGATATGGATTCCATGCACTCCAACAAGGTTTGAAACCTAGTTGATGCGCCTGAGGGTATTGTACCCATTAGTTGCAAGTGGATATTTAAGAAAAATATTGGAGTAGATTGAAAGGTATAGACCTGTAAAGCAAGGCTAGTGGCTAAGGGGTATCGTCAAAGGTAAGGTGTTGACTTTGACGAAACCTTCTCACCCATAGTCATGATAAATTCCATCTGAATTCTATTGGCTATTGCAGTACACTATGATTATGAGATTTGGCAAATGAACGTGAAAATCACATTCCAAATTACAACATCGAGGAGGAGGTGTATATGGGATTCGTGTCCAAGGACTGCCCAGATAAGGTGTGTAGGTTGCTTAGATCCATTTATGGACTAAAGTAAGCTTCCCAAAGTTGGAACATAAGATTTGATGAGGTAATCAGATTTTATGACTTTGTTAAGAATGAAAATGAGCCTTGTGTGTACAGGAAGGTAAGTGAGAGCGCTATCACCTTCTTAGTATTATATGTAGATGACATCTTGATAATTGGGAATGATGTGAGAATGTTATCCATAGTAAATGCTTGGTTATCTAGACACTTCTCCATTAAGGACTTAGGGGAAGCATCCTATATCTTGGGGATTCAGATATATAGAGATAGATCAATAGGATGCTTGGCTTGTCCCAATCCAGGTATATAGACACCATTTTCAAAAGGCTTGGCATGAAAAATTCTAAGAGATGTCTCATACCGATGAGACATAGGATATCGCTTTCTAGGAGTATGTCTCCAAAGACCCCTAAAGATAGGGCGAACATGGAGAGAATACCCTATGCCTCAACGATAGGGTCTATCATGTATCCCATGCTATGTACCAAGCCTGATATAGCGTATGTTCTGAGTGTCACGAGCAGGTATTAGTCGGATCCAAGCTTGGAGCATTGGAAAGTAGTAAAGTATATCCTTAAGTACTTGAGAAGGACTAAGGATATTTTACTCGTATATGGAGGTAGTAGCCTTAAAGTTGAAGGCTACACAGACTCGAGTTTTCAGTCTGATGTTGATGATAGTAATTCGAATTCAGGGTATGTGTACACCCTGAATGGAGGAGCAGTATGCTAGAGGAGTTCCAAGCAAGATACTATTGCTGACTCGACCACAGAGGCGGAGTACATTGTTGTAGTAGAGGCAACAATGGAGAGAGCTTGGATGAAGAAGTTCATCACAGATCTAAGAGTCGTGCCAGGTAGTGAGGAGCTGGTTTCCTTATATTACGACAACTACGGGACTATTGCTCAAGCGAAGGAACCCAGGTCTCATCAAAAGTATTCTGAGGAGGTTCCACATAATTAGAGAGATCGTGGCCCGAGACGAAGTAGGAGTGGAAGGAGTTCCATCCGAAGATAACATTGCAGATCCATTGTCAAAGCCGTTATCTCAGATTATCTTTGAGCATCACAAAGGTCTGATGGGGATCAGATATATAAGTGATCGACTTTAGGTCAAGTGGGAGATTGCCAATATATGTATATGTATATGTGTATGTGTATGTGTATGTGTATGTTTATGTGTATGTATATATATATATATATATATATGTATATGTATATATATATATATACATATACATATACATATATATATATACATATATATACATATACATATATACATATATATATATATATATATATATATATATATATATATATATATACATATATATACATATACATATATACATATATATATATATATATATATATATATATATATATATATATATATGTATGCATATACATATACATATACATATACATATGTATATGTATATGTATATTTATATATATAGATATGTATATGTATATGTATATGTATATATACATATACATATACATATGATATGTATATATATATACATATAAATATACATATGTATATATATATATCCATATATACATATATAGTGATATCCTTGGATCTGTGCAATGAGAATCAGATCATGATGAGATCAAAATAATGAGACCAATTCAACTTTAAACACAAATCCTAAATAATCCTAGTCATATGTTACTCGAGGGGAATATCGAGATAATCGGACAAACTAGTGTGTTGTATACTCATCCATATGATGGATGCAGTTGGTCTCTTAGCTACTCGTGTGGGGACACTAGGGATACAATATAGGTTGTTCTCATTGGGGAATGAGTTCTCTGATTGATCCGTTTATGGAATGTTGAATGATTGTGATGCCTTATTGTCAGACAGTGATTTCATAGTCTTAGTGGTGTATCTAGTCTTTAGACTTGAGACACCAAGGATGTCCTATATGAGTGCTCCACTCTTTGATACTAGACTTATAGGTTTGGATGTCCTAGATCTAACACAGTCGGTAATCGAGAGTGGTAGTCAACCTTACAAGGGATATTGAGTGTCGATAGAGGCTCATCCACTCTTTGATACTAGACTTATAGGTTTGGATGTCTTAGATCTAGCACAGTCGGTAATCGGGAGTGGTAGTCAACCTTACAAGGGCTATTGAGTGTCGATAGAGGCTCATCCACTCTAGGTATCATGAGAGTAATGTCCCATGTATTCTTACTCAGACAAATCCTTAGCTAGGGTTATTCAGATTGAGAGAGAAAGAGTTCTCTGGGAGAATCCGATTAGAGCAAGACTCGAGTAGAAATCGTATGAGTTTGACAACACCATACCCGGTATACGGTCTTTAGGATATTAGATGGATAATGAACTATATGTAAACGATAATTGATGACAAACAAGTCCAATGGATTGGATTCCCTTGTATCATCTGGGGACTACGGCGTAGTGGCCTAGTACGTCCGCAATCGATGAGTCGAGTGAATTATTATGGAGATAATAATTCACTGAGCCAGAAGGAGTTTTGACAGGTATCACTCACGGCCAACTCGATATTGGGCCTAGAGGGTTACACACATATGGTAGGCATTATGATGAGTAGTGGTTCAGATATAAGATATCCGTCGGAGTACCTATCTTATTGGATATCCAATAATCCTTTGAATTATTGGATCCTATGGATGAGATCCAATAAGCGCCCATTAGAGATTATTGGATAGAGATCCACTAATCTAAGAGGTTTGGGTAGTTGGATGGAGATCCAATAGCCAATAGGGGAGGATCCATTATGGTTAAGTTGATAGGGGACCACTATAAATAGGAGGGATTCAATAGTTCATAGGCTAGAGCCTTTGCTTGTCTCTCCTATTCTCCTCCCTCTCTCCATGTTAAAGCAGGCCTGGAGTTTTGAGGAGTGTCATCGCAGCCCTGCTATGTGGAACACTACTAAAGAGGAGGGAGCTTGACCTCCTTCACCCTCTCCTAGAGAACTATAGGGATTTAGGGATTTACGATCTCCCTAAGTAACACAATCTATCTCATGTGGTTTTCTGTTTTGTGGATTTTTACGCACCAATCTTCGCACGACGATGAACATATCTTTGGGAATCAGGTATTTTGTTTTCTGTTCTTCTACTGCGTATGTGATGTCGCCCCCAAGATTTCCCAAGATTTTCTTGGTGTGTTCTTTACTTTTACTGCGTTTGACTTTACTTCATTACAAACCGTCCAATCCCCTCTTCTTTACTCACTTACAAACTTATTCGAGCCAAATGTCTTTTCAAAATGGTTTTCATCGAACTAATAGTTTCAACGTATGTAGTTTTTTGAAATTGATTAAATTTATCATTTTTATCCCTTGTGTTGATTCATCCTCCTCTTAGTGTTGTTCTTGATCCTAACAGTTAGTATCAGAGCCACGTTTTTCTTATTTGGTTTAACATCCAAGAGAAATGGCTCTTTTAAGCTTTTAAGAGGCTCACTCTATAATTCGTCCTCCTATGTTCAATTGGATAGATTACACTTATTGAAAAACTTGGATGAGAGTTTTCTTACTTTCATTGAACCTCGATTTATGGAATATCATTGAAAATGATTTTCAAAAGACTTCTCTTCCAATGAACGAATGGAATGATTTGGAGAAGAAGACTTTCTCTTTGAACGCCAAAGCTTTGAATGCTTTGTTTTGTGTATTGGATAAAACTGAATTCAATCGAGTTTCTATTTGCGAAATTGCTTATGAGATTTGGCACACACTTGAAATCACACACAAAGGTAGTAGTGGGGTTAAATATTCTAAAGTCAATCTTTTGATGCATGATTTTGAATTGTTTCGAATGAAGTTGAGCGAAACTATTATTGACATATACACCCATTTTGTGGATGCCGTCAATAGTTGAAAAGCTCTTAGCAAATGTTTTTCGAACTTTGAACTTGTTTACAAGATATTTGTTGAATCTTAGATTTTGATAATGAAACTAAGTGTTTATGATTTAATTTATATTTTGAGTGACATATGATGCTTCGATCAGGGAGAGACAATTAAAGTAGGAAGAATCATGTTGGGCCAGAGGAAAACATGTCAGAAGATTGGATGTCGGACCGAAGGATCGGTCGACGTATCGATAGAAGACTTCGGGCCATGGATTCAAGCATCGGGTTAAGAAAAGCGGATATTGTGCCAAGGATATCAGAGTTGCAGAGTCAATTGACCGATTGGGCAATAGGCCGCAAGAGAGGACGATGCGCCAAAGAATCAAATGAAGCGTCGAGGGACCAATGACATGCCGAACAACATAATTAATATTTAGTATTAATTGTCTAGATCGAATTGTATTTTTGTGTGTAGGATTAACTACGATAGCAAGACATAAAGCAAAATGAAGTCCCGGAGTCAAGAACACGATTTCGTTGGGAGTTCGAGAGTTTGTCGGAAGTCCGAACATTCGTCGGAAGTTCTGCCAGAACCAATTGAGAAGTCCAGGAGCTTGCCAAAGAAGCTTGTCGGAACTCACCAAGAAGATCATCGTGAAGTCTAGGAGCTTGCCGAAAGTCCACCGGAACATTACCGAGAGATCGTCAGAAGTTCGTCGGAAAGATCGCCGGAAGAAATCATACTTATCTTGCTTAGAATATGTCTTAAAAATCATAGTTTTCACATAATTAGAGTTGAGATTGGGAGGTAATCCCATCAACTCTGTTAGGGGCCAACAGGGCCTGAAGTTGGACTGGTTTGGGCCGGATTCAAGGCCCAACCAGGGTGCTAAAACCCTGGCCGGCGGTGGCATCGCTTGGGGAACAACACCCCAGGATTCTTGGGCGGTGGTACCGCCCAGGCTAGGCGATGGTACCACCAACAATAATGTTGCTAGTGGTGGTACCGCCCCTGTTCGACGGTAGTACCGCCCAGTACCAGATCTTGCGATGGTAGTATCGCCCAAGAACGGTGGTAGTACCGCCAATACCCAGGAAACCTGGGATGAGACCTTTTTAGGCTCCAAGTTTGAAACAACTTGAAGCCTATAAATACCCCTCTCATCCCTGGTTAACAACACAAGCATAGAGAATTTAAAAGTGAGAAAACGCTGCTGCAATCTCTTGAGAAATTCCCTCCTTCATTCTAAGTTTAGAATTCTGTAAGAGAGGAGTGAGTGCTTGTAAGGGTTGTCTCCTAAACCCGATAAAAGGAGGTTGATCTTCACCTATTAAAGGAAGATCGATTGTGGATACCGGTGACCTCGATGGAAGAGGAATCGATGAAGTGGATGTAGGTCATGACGATCGAACCACTCTAAAATCTAGTTTGCATTTACTTCTTGCTATTTATCTTTATTGCAAACTGAATTCCTCCTTCACTACGTTTCCGTATAATTTCAACTTAACATCTTTACTAAACTGGTTTTAATCGTACGAAGGTTTTTGAAGACGTGATTTTACCGCTGTAGTAATTCACCCCCCCTTAGTGCCGACTCGTTTCTATCAGTTGATATCAGAGCCTTGTTTTCTTATTTGGTTTAACACCTAAAGAGAAATGACTCTTTTCGGCTTTCAAGAGGGTCACTCTCTCATTCGTCCTCCCTTTTTCAATGGAATGGACTACACATATTGAAAAACTCGAATGAGAGTTTTCTTGCTTTCTTTGGATTTGAACTTATGGAATATTATTGAATCCAGTTTTAAAATGTCTTCTCTTCCAATGAAAGATTGGAATGATTTGGAGAAGAAGACTTTTTCTTTAAATGCTAGAGCTATGAATGCTCTATTTTGCACCTTAAATAAAACTGAGTTTAATCGGGTATCTTTGTGCGAAACGACTTTTGATATTTGGCACATTCTTGAAACCACACACGAAGGCACAAGTAGTGTTAAGGATTCTAAAGTTAATTTTTTGATGCACGATTTTGAACCGTTTCATATGAAACCAAGCGAAACCATTGGAGACATGTACACTCATTTTACGGATGTAGTTAATGGTTTAAAAGCATATGGTAGAAGTTTTTTGGATTTTGAACTTGTAAACAAAATTTTACATTCTCTTAATAAGAATTGGGATTCAAAAGTTACGGCAATTCAAGAATAAAAAAATTTGAATACCTTTACGATTGAAGAACTAATAGGGTCTTTAATGACCTATGAAATGATGTGCAATGCACGTAAAGAACTCAAAAATAACCTTCCAAGGGACATGAAGGTTTCAGACTAAGAACAATCAAAGACCACTCGAGCATAAGCTCAAGTGATGGTGAACTTGAACTACTCATGAAATTTAAAAAATTAATGAAATAAAAATTAAAGAACAAAAATAATGCAACTACTTGCTATGAACGCAAGAAGAAGGAAGCTCCTTGGGACGAATCGAGCTCCTCCAAAGACGAGGAGAAAATCAACAAAGGCAAGGTGGCAAACTATGCCTTAACGGCTTTTGACGACGAGGTAAACGAAATTTATATAATGCTTTTAATGAGTTATTTTTACTTTAGTTTAATTATTTTTCTTAAAATTTACATGTTTAATGATTAATGAAAAATATAAAAATAAAATAGGAATCATGCTTATCCTTCTAGTAATGATCATGAAAATTGTATGTGTTATGATAAATGAACAAAATGTTAGACTTAAATCATGTTATATGTTTTAAAGAAATAACGTATATCTTGATGATTTCCAATTTTGATTGAAAACATGCTTGATATCTTAATAAAAATATTAAGAGGTCTGATATCATACTTAATATGAAATTGTGCATACCTTAAAAACTTGAAACCATATTTCGATGTCATGCCCAAAGTAGTGATACATAATGATCATGCTTAATAAATTTATTTTTTGAAATTATGCATGATGATTTTAGTAATTTATAGACTATCAATTTTTACCATAATGAAAGTGACTTTTTCGATTTTAAAAATAATGCATGTTTTGATTTAGTATAAATGAAAAAAGGCATGCTTATATGAAATAATGTAAGTATCATGCTTGATGATTTTATATTTAAATTATGCATGATGATTTGAAGTAATGATGATTTTTGGATAATTTATGGTTTATTGATCTTGATGATTTCTATTATGAGGTTTACTCTTTCGATTTTAAACAATTATGTATTGTTTTCATACAAAAAACTTGAGCATGCTTATATGAAACAAATTACATGAATTAAAACAACTAAAAAGGGAAAAGTATTTTTCTTGAAATTTTTTTTTCTCTATCTCATCGATTTTTCAATAAGAGATTAATAAAGTTGTTTATATCATTCTAAATCTCTTGAAAGTAATTTTGATGATTTGATGATTTGAATTTGAATGAGCTTTATCTTGATTTTTTTAAATTTATAACTTGAGATTTCTTATGCATGAATGAAGATATTATATCATTTGATCTTCTAAGAATTCTTTTCGTTATTTATTTAATATGAGAATTGTTAAAATGAATCATGGTGTCTCTTGATATTCATAATTTATCTTCGTTATTTATTATCAAAATTCTCTTGATATTTTTCATTTGATGATATGAAATTATGCATGAAAAAACTCTTGATATTATTTTGATACAAACAAATGAGAAGTTATGATCATGCATGATTGGATGTAATATAATTTGACATTTAGATACCATCATGATTTGAAATGCTATGATTTGTTGTCAAAATGATGTATCATGAATGCGTGAATATCATGTATGATATGCCCATGGTGATTGATTTATTTATGTCATGCATGAAGTAAGGATACCATATACAAAGTTATGAAATTGTGCTTGTTGTAAATTGAAACCATAATGATGCACAAACATATTGAAATAATGATTGAAACATTAATATAATAATGAATGATGATTTGATATTATGCATGTAATACTTCAACTTATGATGATGATGGATGCAATGATAAAATATTCATAATGAAAAATTATTTTGACATTCATAACTTGATTTTTTGATTATTTATCCTTTGTCATGATTTGAAAATTATTGTAAAGGGAAAAAGAGATACAAAACTATGTTCTTCCATTCTTTTTTACAATGACAAATGGGGAGAAAAATTGCTAGTTCAAGATGCAAAATTTGAATGCTTGCACATTGCAAAAGAAGCAAACTTGCTAGCTTGCTCATATCAAAAGAGAAGCAAGAAGTGCTATCTTGCAAATCTCAAGATGCACAAATACAAACTTTCAAAATTTGTAATTTTGCACATCATTAAAATTTATGATGATTTTGTGATTATGCATGTTCTAAAATATTGTAAGATTCATTAGCTTGCATGATGTAGAACTTGCTATTTTGAACATCACCAAGAAGTGCTATCTTGCCTATCTCAAGTAGCAAAAAAAAAGTTAACTTGCACATCAAGCAAAACTTATATTTCAAGAAGAAAAAGTTGCTTCCTTGAACATCTCAAACTTGATAGCTTGCATGATATAACACTTGCTACATTTTCTAGCTTACAAATTGCATGATGATAAAACTTGATATTATGTTTTTCTTGCAATGATTTGAACTTATATCTCAAACACTTGATAGTTGGAACTTCTCCTTTTTGTTGATGACAAAGGGGGAGAAGTATGATCATGCTATGCATGATGACGTGTTACAAATATTCATGATGAAATTTGCAATGACTTGAATTCAGCTTGAATTTAAGGTTTTATTAATATGACATATTGATAGGGGGAGTTTGTGTAAACCCCGGGAGTTAAGGTTAACTCCATCATCAATTGATTGTCATCATAAAAAAGGGGGAGATTATTGAATCTCGAATTTTGATGATTAAACCAATTGATAAGTGTTTATGATTTAATCTATGATTTGAGTGACATAGGATGCTTTGATCAGGGAGAGACAATTAAAGAAGGAGGAATCATATTGGGTCGGAGGAAAACATGTTTGAAGATTGGATGGCGGGCTGAAGGATCGGTCAACGTAAGGGCCAAGAAGAGGGGATATTACGTCAAGGATATCAGAGTTACGGAGTCAATTGACTGATTGGGCAATAGGCTGCAAGAGAGGACGATGCACCGATGAATCAGACGAAGCAACTAGGGACCAATGACATACCGGACAACATGATTAATGCTTAGTATTAATTGTCTAGATCGAAGTGTATTTTTGTGTGTGCAGGATTAATTACGATAGTAAGGTATAAAGCAAAATGAAGTCTCGGAGTCAAGAACGCGATTTCGTTGGGAGTTCGAGAGTTCGTCGGAATTCTGAACGTTCGTCGGAAGTTCTGCCGGAACCAACCGAGAAGTCCAGGAGCTTGCCAAAGAAGCTCGTCGGAACTAGCCAAAAAAATCATTGTGAAGTCCAGGAGCTTGCTGGAAGTCTACTGGAACATTGTCGAGAGATCGTCATAAGTTCGTCGGAAAGATCACCGAAAACTCGCCGGAAGAAATCAGACTTATCTTTGTTAGAATATGTCTTAAGAATCATAGTTAGCACATAATTAGAGTTAAGATTGGGAGGTAATCCCATCAACTCTATTAGGGGCCAACTGGGCTCGAAGTTAGACTGGTTTGGGCTGGATTCAAGGCCCAACCAGGGTGCTGAAGCCCTGGCCGGCGGTGGCACCGCCTGGAGAATAGCACCCCAAGATTCCTGGGTGGTGGTACCGTCGGTAGCAATGCTGCCAATGGTGGTACCGCACAGTACCAGATCCTATGGCGGTAGTACCGTCAATACCTAGGAAATTTGGGATGAGAACTTTTTAGGCTCTAAGTTTGAATCAACTTGAAGCCTATAAATACCCCTATCATCCCTAGTTAACAACATAAGCAAAGAGAATTTAAAAGTGAGAAAATGCTGCTACAATCTCTCAAGAAATTTCCTCCTCCATTCTAAGTTTAGAATTCTGTTAGAGAGGACTGATTGCTTGTAAGGGTTGTTTCCTAAACCTGATAAAAGGAGAAGAGGGGTGTATGAAGTAGGTTGATCTTCGCTTATTAAAAGAAGATCGATAGTGGATGCCGATGACATCGACGGAAGAGGAATCGACGAAGTGGATGTAAGTCACGACGACCGAACCACTCTAAAATCTGGTTTGCATTTACTTCTTGCTCTTTATCTTTATTGCAAACTAAATTCCTCCTTCACTATGTTTATGTACAATTTCAAGTTAACATCTTTACTAAACCAGTTTTAATCGTATGAAGGATTTTGAAGATATGATTTTATCACTGCACTAATTCACCCTCCCCTCGTAGTGCCGATTCGTTCCTAACAATATTAAGATCTCTTCCAAAGAATTGGGATCCAAAAGTAACTATAATACAAGAGGCAAATAACTTAAATAATTTTCCACTAGAAGAACTTATTGGTTCATTGATGACATATGAAATGACGAGCAAGGTATATGATAAACATGATGAACTTGAGAATAACCTTCCAAAGAATAGAAATGATTTGACACTTCGAATAATAGAATACCACTTGAGTGATAACTCAAGTGAAGATGATGATGACTTTGAACTTCTCACAATAAAGCTTAAAAAGTTCTTAAAACAAGAATATAAGAATAATAACAAACTTAAAAAGAATATAAATACTTGCTATGAATGCAAGAAGCTGGGTCACTCCGAAGATGAGTATATAAAACTAAAGAAGAAGTTGCCAAAGGATGAATCGAGCATATATGAAGATAATGAGCAAATCAACAAAGACGAGGTGGCCTTTCATAATGAGGTATGTAACTCATCCGAAATGTATTTACTTTATTTTGAAATAACTTGATGCATTTCATGAGTTATTTTTAAATTAGTTTATATATATATAATTGATTATGAAAATTATATGATTTATGAACAAAATTTTAGATTTAAATCTATTGCTTGTACACCTAATAAGATTAACCCTATGCATGTTTTTAAGAAGTAATAATATGTATCTTGATGATTTCTGTATTGCTTTCTGTTGTTGATTTTGCTTGAAAATGCTTTATGTTTAATGAGATCATGCTTGATGATTTAATGATACATAATGATGTAAGACGTAATGAAAATGTTAAAAGTTTTGATATCATGATTGATGATTTTATACTATGCATGAGAATTATGTGTTACTTTTTTTATCTTGATGATTTTTGTGATAAATCTTGCTTTTTCGGTTTTTAATGATGATGCATGTTTTGTTTGAGATTAAAAAAAAAAAAACAAGGATATGCTTGTATGAAATCAATCACATGAATTGAAACAACTAAAAAGGGAATGCATTTTGATAATTTCTCTATCTTATCGATTTTTCAATAAGAAATTGATAAATCTATATATGTCATTTTAAATCTCTTAAAAGTGATTTTGATGATAATTTTGGATTTCTTTTCGTATGATTTGTTTCAATAATGAGATGATATATCCAATCGAATCATTTATCAAGGTTTGCGATCGAAGATGTATTTTATATGAAACATTTTTCTTGATTCACGTATGATTTACTCGTTTGAGAGAAGATTTATCCAAACGAATCTTGATTCTTGACATTAATAATTTGAGATTTATTTGAATCAAGATATCTTATTTGATCTCCTATGATTCTATTCGTTATTTACTAAAAAGGAGATTTGTCAAAATAAATCATTCACCAATTGATATTTCTTGATCTTTCATATTAATATCTCTCATATTATGATTTTTATAGACTCCTTTGTAATTATGATTTGTATCTCATGATATAATTGAATCATTGATAAAAAAAAAGAGATTAATGAAACTATTTATGTCTTTTTTATGAATATTTTGAAAATGATTTTGATGATTTAATTATTTGAATTTGAATGAGTGTTATTTATAATATGATCTTGAATTCTAGGAACTATAACTTGAAACTTTTTGATATATAAATCATGATCTTGACAACTTGAGAATTCTTATGCATGAATCGAGATCATTTATTATTTTTCTCCTACAATTCTTTTATTGTTTACTAAAGAGAATATCTTTCTTGGAATTCATGAATTAATTTTTTTTTTGAAGATTTTTTACTATTTGATCTCCTAAGATTTTCTTTTGATTATTTAAGAGGAGATTTGTCAAAATGAATCATGTCTTTTGGTATTCAAATGATATTTGATATTATCTTTCATGACATGATGTGTACTTCCTTTATATTTGTGGTTGTAAATCTTATGTTATAAGTAGAGTATTGATGTAAAAAAAAAAAAAATAGTACCATTGTATTCTTCCACTCTACTTCTTCCTTGTTTACAATGACAAAGGGGAGAAAGAAAATTACTAGCATACCAAGAGAACCAAAATTACTAGTTTGAATATTAAATTAGGGTAAATTGTTAAATCTTCCAAATGCATAAACTCTCCTTATACATTTTTTGGATCATGATTTTGATTTTTATGACCTGAGTCTTCTTTTTGAATCAAGATCGTTTTCTTTCATTCTTTCTATTTACAAAAGAAGAAATTTATCAAAAATGATACATGGTCTTTTGACATTCATGACTTGATTTTTTATATGATTGAAATATTGATATAAATTCATCTTTATTTTTTATCTTTGTCATGATTTGAAAATTGATATAAAGGAAATTTAACTTCAATTTTGTATCCTTATCTTCTTTTTGACAATGACAAAGGGAGAGAAAAATTGCTAGCTTGTACATTTCAAAGGGAAGCAAAGAACTTGCTAAGTTGTACATTTAGCAAAATTTACAAACTTGCAAAACTCAAAATTGTTACTAGCTTGCATGTTGTAAAATGATGTAAAATTTTGCTAGCTTGCACTTTGCGAAGGATGCAAAAATTGCTAGCTCGAACATTGCAAAGGAAGCAAAAACATTACTAGCTTGCACTTCTCAAAAGAAAAGAATGAACTCACTAGCTTGCATGTTCTAAAGTGATAGGAAATTTGCTAAATTACTAAGCTTATACCTCTAAAATATTAATAGTTGTACTTCTCCTTTTTATTGATAACAAAGGGGGAGAAGGTATGATGATGATCATGCATGGTATGATATAATTATGAATGATGATTTGGAATCATGCATGTAATGATGATTTTATATTTTAAAAATATATATGATGATTTGGTATTATGTATGTAATACTTCAACTTATGATGTATGTATTGATGAAATATTTATGATTAAATTTGCTTTTACTTGAATTCAATCTGAATTCAAAAGTTCTATCAATATGACATATTCATAGGGGGAGTTTAGTTTAAACTTCATCATCAATTGGTTGTCATCATAAAAAAATGGGAGATTGTTGAATATCAGATTTTTGATGATGAAGTCAATTGATGTGTTTATGATCTAATCTATGTTTTGAGTGACGTAGGACTAGCTTTAATCATAAAAAGACAATTAAAGCAGGAATAATCAATGTTGGGCTGGAGTGGAACATGTCAGAAGGTTGGACGTTGAGCTAGAGGATTGGTCGACGTATCGGTAGGAAGCTTCGTGCCATGAGTTTGGGCATCAGGCCTAGAAGAGCGGGTCTTGCGCCAAGGAAATCGAAGTTGCGGAGGTCAATATGCCAATTGGGCAAAAGGTTACAAAAGAGGACGATGCGCTGAAGGATTGGACGAAGCACCGATAAACCAATGATATGCCAAAAAATATTTGATTAATGCTTTATAATAATTATCTATATTGAAGTAGAGTAAAGTCATAATTGGGTTGGAATTAGGCCAACTCAATTAGGAGGCCATTGGGCCTAAGTTAGGGCTGAGTTGGGTCCAATGGAAGGCTCACTCGACCACTTGGAGCCATGCCAAGCGATGGCACCGCCCAGGGTGGGCGGTGGAACTGCTTGAGGCTCAGCCTCTAAGGAGGTCTGGGTGGTGGAATCGCTGGTCATAAAGGTTGTTAGGCGGTGGTACCGCCCTGTCAGGCAGTGGTACTGCTAGAGCCCAATCTCCGAGGTTCTATTAAGCGGTAGCATCACTAGACTGGACGGTGGTACCACTCAGTGTCAGTCTGCAAACAATGGTGTCACCCAATAATGGTGGTGGTACCACCAATACCCCGAAAACCAGGGATGTGACACTTTTTGGCTCCAATTCTGAAGCCGATTGAGGGATATAAACACCTCTTACTTCTCAACTGGTAAAGCATAGAGAAGTGATAAGAACTGAACCGAAACTATAGTGAAATTACTTGCAAAAGTTGAGAGTTCACCTCCATCATTTCTAAGTGTGAAAGTTTATAAAAGGAGAGTGAGCCACTTGTGAAAGTTTTGTAATGGGGTGATTGATCTTTGCCCTTCAAGAATGATCAATAATGGAAGCTGGTGACCTCATTGGAGAATGTCTCGGGAGTAGATGTAGGTCGGACGATCGAACCACTATAAAATTGGCGTGTTCTTTTCTTGGTGCATACTTTACTTTTGCTGCATTCTACTTTACTTCATTGCAAACCATCCAATCCCCACTTCTCTACTTATAAACTTATTTGAGTTAAATGTCTTTTCAAAATGGTTTTTGTCGAACTAAGAGTTTCATCGTACGAAGTTTTCCAAAAATGATTAAATTTATCTTTTTATTCACTGCACTAATTCACCCCCCCCCCCTCTTAGTGTCATTCTTGATCCTAACAGAATGAAGACCGGTAGTTGGTCTTTGCCTATTGAAGGAAGACCGATAGTGGAAGCTGGTAGCCTCGAGTGAAGAGGAATCGAGAGTGGATGTTGGTCATGATGATCAAACCACTATAAATTCGGTGTGTTATTTCCTTACTATTTTCTTTCATTACTTAGCTCCACTTGACACTTTACATTTACTCTAAGTCATATTTTCATTACTTTCTGATACGTGCTTTGTCGAAATGATTTTATCAAATAAAATTTTTTAATTTAATGTTATTTTTATTGCTGCACTAATTCACCCCCCCTTCTTAGTGTTTTATTGATCTTAATAGCTAGTATCAAAGCCACATTTTTTTCTTGTTTGATGTAACACTCAAGAGAAATGGTTCTTTTCGACTTTCAAGATGGTCACTCTATCATTCATTCTCTTTTATTTAATGGGACGAACTACAGTTATTGGAAAACTCGGATGAGAGTTTTTTTTGCTTTCATTAAATCTCGATTTAAGGAATATTATTGAAAACATATTTCAAAAGTCTTCTATTCCAATGAACGATTGGAATGATTTGGAGAAGAAGACTTTCTCTTTGAATGCCAAAGCTATGAATTGTAATATCCCTTACTTTTGAAAATTATTAATAAAGATTTATTTATAAATCAGAGGACATATATGTAAATATCAAAATTTCAAGGACTAAACTGTTAAGTTACAAAAAAAAAACCAAAAATTTCGGTTTTATTCGAAAACTTCAGAGAGAGGAGCGGTGGGGCGTGGGAGAAGAAGAAGAGAAGTAGAGGGAGAAGAGAAGAAGAGGGAAAAGAAGAGAGGAAGAAGAGGGAGAAGAGAAGAAAAGAAGAAGAAGAAGAGAGGGAAGAGGGAGAGGAAAGAGAGAAAGCTGCAGCAGCTAGGGCTGTAGCACCTCTGTTTCATGTAGGAGGAAACAGAGGAGTTCATGTGTGGGGCATCGGGGAGGAGAAGGGAAGAAGAGGAGAAGAAGAGAAGCAGAGGAAGAGAAGCAGAAGAAGAAGAAGAAGAAGAAGAAGAAGAAGAAAAGAGGAGGTGGCTGTAGCAAGGGCTGCAGCGAGAAGCTGTGGGGCATTGGGGAGGAGAAAGGAAGAAGAGGAGAAGAAGTAAAGAAGAAGAAGAGGGAAAATAAGAGAGGAGGAAAAAGAGGGAGAAGAGAAGAATAGAAGAAGAAGAAAAAGAGAGGGAAGTGGGAGAGGAGCGAGAGGTGGCAGCAGTTAGGGCTGCAGCACCTCTGTTTCCTGCGGGCGAAAACAGAGGAGACGAGGTGTGGGGCATTGGGGATGAGAAGAAGAAGAAGAGGAAAAAGAAGAAGAGAAAATGAAAAAAAAGAAGGATGGCTGCGGCATGGGCTGCAGTGAGAAGGTGTGGGGTGTCGGGTAGGAGAAGGGAAGAAGAGGAGAAGAAGAAGGAGAAGAAGGAGAAGAAGAAGAAGAGGAAGAGAAGAAGTAGAAGCGGGTGAAGAGGCAACACCTCTGTTTCCTGCAGGAGGAAACAGAGGAGAGGAGGTGCTGTTCGTCGGGGAGAAGAAGGGGAGGAAGGAGAAGAAGAGAAGAAGAAGAAAGGAAGGAGAAGGAAGAGGAGAAGGGAAAGAAGTAGCTGCGGCTGCGGCTGTGGCAGCTGCAGCTGTGGCAGGGAAAGAGGAAGAGGAAGGAAGAAGGGAAGGAGAGGAAGAAGAGAAGGGGAAGAAGGGGCTGCGGCTGCTGCGATGGTAGCTGCAGTTGGAAGAGAAGAAGGAGAGGAAGATGAGCAGGGGAGGAAGAAGAGGCTGCGGCCATGGCTGAGGCTGCGACTGCGACTGCAGCAGTGCAGCTAGGAAAGAAGAGAAGGAAAGGAAGAAGAAGAGAAAGGAAAAGGGAAGAAGAGAGGAAGAGGAGAAGGGGAGGCAGCTGCGACAGTGGCAGCTGCAATTGGAAGAGAAGGAGAGGAAACAGAGCAGGGGAGGAAGAAGAGGCTGCGGCTGTGGTGGCTGCGACGTTGGCTGCGGTAGCAGCGGTAGTGGTGGTGGCTGCAGCAGCTACCTTTGGGAAAGAGAAAGAAAGGAAAGGGAAAGAAGAAGAGGTTGCAGTTGCGGTGGTGGCGGCTACGTCTGCGGCAGCTGTGTTTGGAAAAGAAAAAATTAAGAACGAGAGAAGGGAGGAAGGAAGTAGTACAGTGGAAGGGGCTGCGGTTGTGACGGAAGGGGCGGTTGTGGCTACGACTGTGGTAGTGGCAGCGGCGATGGCTGCGATAGCTGCGTTTGAAAAAAAGAAAACGAAGGAATGAGAGTAAGAGAGAGCAGGTGAATATGCCTCTATGTTCTGCATAAGCTGCAGTTGTGGAGGAAAAAGAGAAGACATATGTAGAACACGAAACAGTGAGAGGACACAGAGGAAAAGTAGAAGGATTTGGGTTGACACCTTCTTCGAATCTTTGGATCGAAACCTTCAAAAGGCAAGTTTCCCGATCGTTTCTCCTGTAATTGTTCTAATTTTTCTTATTGCAAGTATTATGATCTTCCTCGTGCAAGTGTTCTTATCTTTCCTATTGCAAGTGTTCCGATCCTTCCTATTGCAAGCTTTCTAATCTTTCCTATTGTAAGTGTTCCGTTCCTTCCTATTGCAAGCTTTCTAATCTTTCCTATTGCAAGTGTCCTGATCTTTCCTTACTGCAATTTTATCTCTACATTTGATTTGAATATGAGAAACTTTGAATTGTTCTAGTCTTGCATTTGATATATTTCTTGTTTAGACATATCGATCCGAATCTGTGCAACTTCTGAGATTTTGACCTTTCTACCTTGTTATGATTATAACTTCATGTATTGACCTTTGATTTGGACAAAATTTATTTGATCGGAATATAGACTCATAAACCTTTATTTTGATAGCTTTATTGAGTATATTGGAGCACGATTGATAGTTTGAATAATTTGTTCAATGTGCCTCTTGAATTCTACTAGAAATCGAGCTTTGGTTGATTTCGTATATTCTGGTTTCATTCCTTTGGAAATTAATATCCTTTGGCTTTCTTATTCAATTGAGCTTTATATTACTACTTTGAATTCTTGTATGCTCTTGTCCTTAAAATTATTTGCATTCTTGAAAACTATTGTGTAACGTTTATGCTATATCGTATTGACTCATATAGCCACATGTATATCCCATTGTTCTGCATTTGCTTTCGATATATGCCTATTCCAGTTTCATTCCTTTGGACATTGAATTCATCTAACCTTCTTATTTGAATTGAGTTATATGTGATTGCTTGGAATCCTTGAATGCTCTTGCTTTCATTTCCTTTCAAATCTGAATACAATTGTGAAAGATTATTGCTTACTTCGTATTCACTCGTAAAGGCACATGTACGTTTTGTTGTTCCGCGTGTGCTTCCGATATGTGCTATTCATTGTTCATACTATCCTTTTGTACTCTAGTGTTTGTGGGATTTTGTGAACCTTTGCTAGAAATGGTGAAGGGAGTTATGCATAGAGCTTGTGATGCTCTGCCGGCCCTTATGACTTCACTTAGACGTGGGTGGATGGAGCTCCCAAACGTGGGAGACCTCCCAGACGTAGGAGATTTATGTTTGGTGGTCATTCAGAAATGGATGTACCATATTATGTTATGGTCCCACTTCACCTTCTGTATGTTTGATATGGTATCCAGAGCTTTGGGTATGTGTTTCTATACATGATTTGGATAAGAATGAAATAAATACAATGTCAATTCAACGTTTGAGCTTCTGTTTTGTATTCGTTCTTTGAAATGCTCCGAAATGGTCCATACATCATTGATATGTTCCAAAATATTTCATTTATCATTGATATGCTCCGAAACATTTCATACGCCTTTGATATGCTCCGAAATGTTTCATTTGCTATTGTTATGTTTCGAAATATTCCATATGTAGTTGATATGCTCCGGAACATTTCATATGCTATTGATATGCTCCAATTACTCTATGCTCCATCTGTTATGAACCAAATAGGTTTTGAATGACATGACACATATGATTTTGTATCTAATGAGATGGTATCCTTGAGAATTCTTGTATTCTGCCTTGTATTATGATATCTTACTTGTTTGAAACCCTTCCTTTTGTTCTGAATATGCTTTGTCACTTGCTGAGCTGTTTTTAGCTCACTTCGTTGTTATATAAATCTTTCAGGTCAAGTTGTCACTCTTTGAGATGTTTTGAATTGGGTTGAGGAGGCAGTGGAGAGCTATTCAGAAATATGGGCAAGTCTTGTTGGTTATTATGTTATTATTGTATAAGCATATTTTGTATGTAATGAAATGTTGTCGATGAATCGAAATGGATATACTGTGTAAAAGTGTTAGAAGATCTCTCTTATTTGGAATTTTGGAATGTTAAGTCTAGTTCATGATGATATAAACTTGTGGTGAATAATTGGAGTTCTGATTGTATAAATTACTTAGCTTGTGGATTATAAATGTTGTTCATGTTTGTTAAGTTGGCTTGGGTTGCCATAAATGTGAATTATCGAGTGATGTGATATATGATTATAAATTGCACAGGTTTTATAGATGTGATTTTGATAGAATGTTTTTCAGTGTCCTCAAATGTTAGTTTGGATCCTGGATTGGTTTGCGAGAAAAATTTTAATATTCTCGATATTTTTTAGGGGCGTGACATGAATGCTTTATTTTGTGCTTTGGATAAAAATGAATTCAATCGAGTTTCCATTTGCGAAATGACTTATTAGATTTGGCACACACTTGAAATCACACACGAAGGGACTAGCAGAATTAAAGATTCGAAGATTAATCTTTTGATGCATGATTTTGAAATATTTTGTATGAAGCCAAGTGAAACTATTATTGACATGTACACCCATTTTACGGATGTCGTCAATAGTTTAAAAACTCTTGACAAATGTTTTTCTAATCTTAAACTTATAAACATGATTCTAAGATCCATTCCAAAGAGTTGGGATCCGAAAGAAACTGCAATACAAGAGGCGAAGAACTTTAACAAATTTTCACTAGAAGAACTTATTGGCTCATTGAGGACATATGAAATGACGTGCAAAGCACATGATGAACATGAGAATAACCTTCCAAAGAACATGAAGGATTTGACACTTAGAACAAAAGAATACCACTTGAGCGAAAGATCAAATGATGATCACATAGAACTTCTCACAAGTAAATTTATAAAATTTATAAAACATAAAAATAAGAATAAAAATGAACTTAAAAAAGAGAAGTTGCCAAAGAAGAATAAAGTACTCAAGGCAACTTGGGACGATTTTAGTGCATTCGAAGACGAGGAGCAAACCGATGAAAATGAAATTGTGAACTTCACTTTGATAGCTCTCGACAATGAGGTAAACAACTCAAACGAAACTCTTTTACCTTGCTATGAAATTACTTAATGCTTTTCATGAGTTATTTTTTAAATTAGTTAGTAAGAAATAAAAAATAATTTAAAAAAATTTGTTTCTTTTCCTAGTGACTTTAAAAAATTAAAAAAATAAAAATTTGAGTATGACAATTGTATGATAACTCCTAGCACTAAGCATGAAAAGTTAGATTCATTTAAAAAGAAAAATACATTACTACAATAAACAAAATAATTTTGATTGAAAATGCCTTATGTTTACTAAAAATCACGCTTGATGTTTTCATGATGTAATGATGTAATAATGTAATGAAAATGTTAAAAGGTTTGGTAT
Source organism: Musa acuminata AAA Group (assembly GCF_036884655.1). Taxonomy (NCBI): domain Eukaryota; kingdom Viridiplantae; phylum Streptophyta; class Magnoliopsida; order Zingiberales; family Musaceae; genus Musa; species Musa acuminata. The sequence goes on from NC_088346.1 coordinate 26,813,540, forward strand.
CATCCTTGATGATTTTATATTATGCATAAGGATTTGCAGTAATGATGATTTGAAATCTTATGCTTTGGAATTATGTGTTATACCTTTGATTTTGATTATTTTTTGTGATAAATCTTGTTTTTCGAGTTTAAATGATGATGCATGTTTTGATTTGGTATAAAAAAACAAAGGCATGCTTGCATAAAATCAATCACAAAATTTGAAACTAAAAGAACTTGAGCTATTTTTAATCTTATAGGAATCTATCTATGTTGCTTTCATTGAATTATCCGAAAAGTGATTTTGATGATGATTTTGGATTTGTTTTCATATAATTCATTTTAATAATGAGATGATATATCCAATCAAATCATTTATTGATGTTTGCACATCGAGCCGAAGGATCGGACATTACACCAAGAAGATCAAAAGTTACGGGAGTCAATATGCTGATTAGGCAATACACTAAAGGAGAGGACGATGCGCTGAAGGATCAAACGAAGCGCCGGATCAGACGTAGGACTAGCTTTGATCAAGGAGATATAAATTGATTAAAGTAGGAGGAATCAAATGTGAATATATCAGAAGATTGGACGCGAGCTGAAGGATCGGTCGACGTGTAGGTAGAAGGCTTTGTGCCATGAATTTGGGCATCGAGCCGAAGGATCGGACATTACACCAAGAAGATCGGAAGTTGCCGGAGTCAACATGCTAATTGGGCAATACGTCAAAGGAGAGGACGATGCGTCGAAGGTTCAAACGAAGCACGGGATGAACGAATGACATATCGGACAAAGGATTCATGCTTTGTAATCATTTGTCTAAGATCAAAGTAGTTTAGAGAACTAATTGAGTTAGCTTTTGGTGTAATCATGTTACCTCAATTAGGAGTCAATTGAGCCTTAATTGGGATTGATTTGGGCTCATTGGGAGGCTCATTCAAGTACCCAAAAGTTGGGTCAGGCGGTGGCATTGCCATCACAAGCGGTGGAACCACTTGTAAGTTAAAAAACTCAAAAAACTCAGTCTCTAAGGTTGTTAGGTGGTGGTACCGCTAGACTAGGCAATGGTACCACACAGTGACAGTATGTCAAGCGGTGGTACCGCTAGATTGGGTGGTGGTACTACCTAGTGTCAGGTTGTAGGCAGTGGTACCACCCAGTGCAGGCGGTGGTATCGCCCGCACTCAAAAGACTCGAAAATTTAAATTTTTTGCTCCATTTTTGAAACTATTTGGGGCCTATAAATATCCCACTTGGGTAGCAAAAAAGTAGCAAGAATTCTTAAGGAAAAAATTGAGTAAACACTACCAAAATTTTGAGTTCCCTCATCCTAGTGCTTAGAGTTAGTCTTAAGGGAGGTGTGTGAGAGACTACTTTTAAAAGAGTGACATGTAAAAGTTATTTCCTAAACTTATGAAAAGGAGAGAGTATTGTAAGAGGGTAGTTGGTTTTCGCCCATTGAAGGAAGACTGATAGTTGATGCTAGTAGCCTCAACGGAGGAGGAATTAGGAGTGGATGCAGGTCACGATGAACAAACCACTATAAACTCGATTTACATTTATGTTTTGTTGTTTACCTTTATTGCAAACTGCTTTACTTCCTCATTACTTTAGCTGCACACTCTTATGAATGTTTTCAAAGTTATTCAAAGTTAAACATACCTTAATACGGTTTTATCATACTAAGATTTTTTAATCGACGTAACTTTTATCGTAAGCACTAATTCACCCCCCTTCTTAGTGCTGACTTGGTCCTAACAACGTTGATGCTAAATCTAAACTTATGAGTTTTGTAAAAGTTTAAAGAACCTCTCATATTTAGGATTTTGGAGTGTTAAGTTTAATTTGTGTAATGATATGAACATGTGGTAAATATTAGTTTTTGTGATTGTATAGAATACCACACTTGTGGATTTATGAGATGGTTATTGTCTTGGTGAGTTGACTTCAAATTTTATGATTCATCAAGTGATGTTATATATGATTTTAAATTGCATAAATTTTATGAATTATGAATTATGGAAGAAATTTTGATTTGAATGTTTTCTTAATGGCCTCAAATATGTGTTTAGATCCTAGATTATTATTGAATTATAATATTATTAATTTTAAGATAGGTTCACACCTCTTGAATGTGAAATTTTCGGGGGGGGGGCGTGACAGTAGTACCCGTAAGCGAGTAGCCTGCGACAAGGTAGTGCTAACGGGCAGGCCACTTGTAGGTAGGGGTAGTGCTTGCCTGCAAGGATGTTGGTCGCACGTAGGCTGAGGCAACACTTGTTAGCTGTTATTGGCCCGTAAGGCGATGCTTGCGAGCTGGCATCTCGCCTGTGGGCAAGGTAGCGCCAACTGGTGGTCGGCCAGCCAGCGAGGGCGGTGCCCGGGGGCATAGTGCCCGTTGTGCAGGGCAACCACCTGCATGCGTGGCAGTAGCCGCCCCTATATGAGGTAGTGTCGCAAGGGTGACCGCATGTGCGTGAGGCGGCTACATAAGGTGGCCACCACCCACGCACGAGGCGGCGTCGCAAAGGCAATCGCCTACACACGAGGCGGTTGCGTAAGTCGATAGTTGCCTATCGCATGGCGGCACCTCACTGCCACCTACGAAGCGGCAACCACAAGGGGTTGCGGCCTGCCTATCTGGGGTCGACAGAAGGGAAGGTGGTGACTAGGGGTCTTTTTGGGTCAAAGGATAATTTTGCCCCTTAGAATTTGAGAAATTATAGTGCCCAAATTACCAAAATATCCTTTAAAATTTAGAAAATTCCTTATATGTCCCTAATTTTATAAAATATTAGTTAATTAAATTTTTTATATCTAGTAATCCTATATAATGATATATACATGTAATGTATGAAGTAGGAGGATGACCATGGACCCTGTGATGTATGTGAATATTATTATTGGGGTCTACGAGCCTTCATTTTTTCATTTATTATCAGGCCTGCGTGCTTGTAATGATATTGTAATTACATGAGAGGTGCGATGGAAGCCTAATGGTGACAGCGGGACTCTCAATGCCGATTCAAACGATCGCGATGCATGGAGATACTTCGAAGTGGTGGCATATCCGACGATGACGAGATGGATGATCACCTAGCATGGAGATACACCGATGCACACATAGATCCCAATGTAAGTGATCAGGTCTACTAGCTCAGGCCTGATCATATTAGGTTATGATCCATGATCATCTGGTTTGTTTGTGCATACGAGTGCTATACACCTACTAGATAAGTACATATATATTTTCATGTGATGTAAATATATATTAAAAATGTATGTGTGCTACACATCATAATACGAGACCAAATCAAAATCCCCTCCTACGATAATATTAAGTCGATAAGCATGAAATAATTAGATTGACCCGCATGACCTTCCATCGTTATAGGTAGGAGCCGATTCCCGACGTGTGTCCCTCGAGACTCATCTATATCGTGATTCGCTATCTTGCCTACGACATAGAGATGTCACTGGTGACTTGAGGACATGATATGCTTGGTCGAGTCCCTCGAGACTCATCTTGTAACGATGGTAATTACTTAATTGGACATCATGGTTGGTTGAGTCCCTCGAGATCTTGATGGTTTAGAAGCCAAACAAGACGAAAATAACATGGAGTTGTGATTATCACGAGTTGCCTACCTTTTAGGCTTAGTGTAATTGGTCGAGTCCCTCAAGGTTACATTACGATGCCAATTGAATCCTAATCTCTACTAGAAGTCTACCGGAGACTTCTATTTCACGTGCTAAGGGTGTCTTGTGAGACTTGCTAGAAAAATAGTAGGAGCATGTCAAGATAAAAGTTCATATCTTGATTATTTATTTATTTTATAAAATATGCATGTTATCAATTTATGCTACATCTCATGTTTGTTAGAAACATGTCACCATCAAACCCTCTACGTGGCATACTTGATGCCAACCACCTTACTCGTCCAAACTATGCAGATTGGCTCCGTAACAAGAGAATAGTTCTCATAGCGAAAAAAATCACATATGTTCTGGATACAATCATACTAGAACTTGAGGCAAGAGCACCTCAGGAAGAGTTTACCCGATATAAGAAGTATATAGATGATTCCACTCTTGCTTAGTGTTATATGTTGGCCTCTATGATCCTTGAGTTATGGAGACAATATGAAAATATGGATACCGGATCTAAACTCCTATATCTCCCCAAACTATTTGAGGAGCAAGGAAGAACTTAGTGATATGAGATATCCAAGAGTCTCTTCCACACTAGGATTACTAAGGGGGCATAAATTCATCACCATGTCCTAAAGATGATAGAGTTGATTGAGAAACTCTCTGGTCTAGGGATGATCCTAAATGATAACCTATGCATTGATCTTATACTTCATTCTCTACCAGACTTCTTTTCTCAATTCATTCTGAATTTTAATATGAACAAACTTGAGGTCATCTCATTGAGCTCCTCATTATGTTGAGGGAGTCAAAGAGTACCATCAAGAAAGAGAAACTAGTTCTCTACGTTGGTGTGACCAAAAGGAAAAGGATGGCTAGGCAGTGCCTTAAGAAGGGCAAGGACAAGGGCAAATGAGGTAAGGCAAAGGTTGCTAAGATTGACCTAGTGAAGGACAAATGCCAGTGCTTCTGCTATGGAAAAATGGGCATTGGAAGAGGAACTACAAGGTATACCACAAAATGAATGCTTGGAGAAGCTTTAGGTACTAACATGGACATGAGTACGTCCAAGAGGGAGTGAGATGAGGTCAACAGTGCATACTTGTGGTAGTATCGTCTAGGTCATATCCATGAAAGAAGGATTCGAAAGTTGTTGAAAGATGGATACCTAGATTCATTCGACTATAAGTCATATGCAACTTACAAGCTTTGCCTTCGTGAAAAACTGACCAACTCTCCATTTAGTGGAATTGGAGAGAGAGCCATTGAGTTACTAGAACTCAAATATAGCCTATGTCAACTCATGCAATAGGTGGTTACTCTTACTTCATTACTTTCACTGACGACTTCTCTAGGTACGAACATGTGTACTTGATGAAGTACAAGTTCGAAGATTTCGAAAGATTCAGGGAATATAAGAATGAAGTAGAGAACCAGACTAAAAAGAGTATTAAGACTCTTCGATAAAATCGAGAAGGCAAGTACCTAAGTATGACATTCACCCAATTCCTTAAGGACTATAGGATTCTATCCCAATGAACACCTTCTTATACTCCATAGCTCAATGGTGTATCAAAAAGGAGGAATCACATGCTACTAGATATAGTGCGGTCTATGATGAGTTTTGCTGACCTACCAATCTCATTCTGGGGATATGCCTTGGAGACCGCAACATATTTTCTGAACAGAGTTCCATCTAAATTAGTAGTGTCTACACCATATGATATATGAAAATGAAAGAAGCTCGATCTTAAGGTTGTTAAGATTTGGGGCTACTCTGCCCATGTTAAAAGACAAGAGCCTAATAAGTTGGAATCCAGGATGGAATGATGCAAGTTTGTGGGATACCCCAAGGAAACTTGTGGATATTATTTCTATCATCCTAGGGACCAAAAGGTCTTTTTTGCTAAGAGAGCAGTATTCCTTGAGAAGGAACACATTCTTAGCGGAGACAATGGGACCATGGTAGAGTTGAGCGAGGTTAGAGAACCTAGCTCAAGCACCATTTCAGAGACCGAGTCTATTCAGGTACTTGACACATAAGTTTCAACTTTACACAAGTCTGGTAGAGTGTCATATCCTTCTAAGAGATATGTGGGACATATTAGTGGAGAGGACACAAAGGATGCTGATCCTTAGACCTATGAGGAGGCTATTGTGACCATAAACTCCGAGAAGTGACAAGAAGCCATGAATTCTATGATGGAATCTATGTACTCAAACAAAATTTGAAACCTTGTTGATGCACATGAGGGGATCGTACCCATTAGCTACAAATGGATTTTCAAGAAGAAGATCATAGTAGATGGAAAGGTTGAAACCTATATGGTAAAACTAGTGGTTAAGAGGTATCATCAAAGGCAAGGTGTTGACTATGACAAAAACTTCGCACCCGTAGCTATGCTAAAATCTATCCAAATTCTATTGGCTATTGCAGCACATTATGACAATTAGATTTGACAAATGGACATAAAAACCGCATTCCTCAATGGCAACCTCGAGGAGGAGGTGTATATGATACAACCTAAGGGATTCATGTCTAAACAAAGTCCAAATAAGGTGTGTAGGTTACTTAAGTCTATTTATGGACTAAAGTAGGCCCTTTGATTCTCTCTTATTTATAGCGGTCCCTTGTCAACTTAACCCTAATAGATCCTACCCTATTGGGTATTGGATCTCCATCTAATTACCCAAGCCTTTTAGATTAGTGGATCTGTATCTAATAATCTATTATTGGCTATTATTAGATCTTATCCATAAGATCAAATAATTTAGGGGCATATTGGATATCCAATAAGATAGGGGCTCTAGCAGATATCTCATATCTGAACCTCTACTTGTTGCAACACCTACCATATGCATGTGACCTTCTAGGCCCAATATTGAGCTGACCGTGAGTGATATCTATTAGAACTCCTTCTGGCTCAATGAATTATTATCTCCGTAATAATTCACTCGACTCATCGACTACGGACATTCTAAGGGAATCTAATCCTTTGGACCTATTTATCCTCAGTTACCGTATACTTATAGTCCCTCATCCATCAATATCCTAAAGATCATACACTAAGTATAGTGCTATCATGCCATTCAGTTTCTCCTCGAGTCTCACTCTAATCGAATTCTCCCGGAGAACTCTTTCTCTCTCAATCCAAATGACCTTGGCCAAGGATTTGTTAGAGTAAGAACACGTGGGATATTACTCTAATGATACCAAGAGTAAATGATCCTCTATCGACACTCAATAGCCCTCGTAAGGTTGGCTACCACTCCCGATCACCGGCTCTACTAGATTTGAAACTTCCAAACCTATAAGTCCAGTATCAAAGAGCGGAGTACTCATATATGACATCCTTGATGCCTCAAGTCAAAGTGTAAGCTATACCACTAGGATGACAAAATCATTGTCTAACAATGAAGTATCATCAACAATTCAACATTCCTTGAGCGGATCAATCAATAAACTCATTCTTTAATGATCACCTGCACTATAGCCCTAGTGTCCCTATATGAGTAGCTATGAGATCAGTTACCTCCATCATATTGATGGGTATACAACACACTAGTCTATCCTATTATCTCGATGTCCCTCTCGAGTAACCTTACTGAATCTTAGATTTTGATGATGAAACTAATTGATAGTGTTTATGATTTGATCTGCATTTTGAGTGACGTAAGAAGCTTCGATCAAGGAGAGATAATTAAAGCAGGAAGAATCATGTTGGGCTAGAGAAAAACATGTCAGAATCATGTTGGGCTGGAGAAAAATATGTTAGAAGGATCAGTCGACGTATCGACAGAAGGCTTCGAGCCATGGGTTTGAGCATCGGGCTTAGAAGAACGAAAATTATACTAAGGAAATCGGAGTTGTGGAGGTCAACTAACTGATTGGGCAATAGGCCGCAAGAGAGGACAATGTGCTGAATAATCAAACGAATCGTCGATAAACCAATGACATGCCGGACAACACTTGATTCAAACTTTATAATAATTCTCTACATCGAAGTGGGTTTTAAGTGTGCAGGATTAACTACGATAGCAAGACATAAAGCAAAATTAAGTCCCAGAGTCAAGAACGAGATTTCGTTAGGAGTTCGAGAGTTCGTCGGAAGAGGAATCAATGGAGTGGATGTAAGTCATGACAATTGAACCACAATAAATCAGTTTGCATTTCTATTTGAGCAATTTACCTTTACTGCAAACTGAATCTTTACTTACCTACTGCTTTCACTACATATATGAACGAGATTTCAAGTTATCTTCCGAGTTTGGTTTTTATCGTACAAAAGATTTTTAAACCGACATGATTTTATCTACTGCACTACACCCCACCCCCCTCTAGTGCCGCTCTTGATCCTAACAAACCTATGATTAGGATTATTTAGGTTCAGTGTTTAGAGATGAATCGATCTTATTATCGTGATCTTATCACGATCCGATTCCCATTGCACAAATCCATGGATATCACAATATATTCATGCACCAAGCAATAGAAGTGAGAAAATATCAAAATAATAATAATAAAAAAAACTGTGTCATATTACACATACCATCACTCATGTGATTGGCTTGGTGGGCACTTATGACTAGTAATCTCCCACTTAACCTAAAGCTAATCATCTATGTGTCTGATCTCTATAGACCCCTGTGATGCTCAAAGACAATCTTAGACAATGTATTTATTAGTGGATTTGCGATGTTATCTTCAGATGGAGCTCTTTCCCCTATTACATGTCCTCGGGCGATTATCTCTTTGATCAGGTGAAACCTCCGCAGAACGTACTTTAACTTCTGATGAGACCTGGGTTCCTTTGCTTGAGCTATCGTCCCATTGTTGTTGTAATACAAGGGAATCAACTCCTTGCTACCCATCAGAACTCCTAGATCTGTGGTATTGACCTTGCCATTAGAGAAATTATTTTGGATAAGAAATGAGCTAAGTCTTTTAAACCAAGCCCTTAGGACTTATTTCAATTCATAGAGAGCTGTAGTCAATTTAAACATATGATTCAGAAAATTATCATTCTCAAATCCGAGAGGTTGTTCAACATAAACTTTTTCGGAAATAAAGCCATTAAGAAAAGTACTTTTGATATCCATTTGAAATAATTTAAAATTATTACTACTAGCATTGGCAAGGAGCATCCTTATGGCTTCTAATCATGCCATAGGAGGGAAGGTTTCTTCATAATCGATACCTTCTTCTTGGTTGAAACCCTTGGCCACTAATCTATCCTTGTTTCTAACCACGATACCAAATTCATCTTGCTTGTTTCTAAAGCCTCAGTTAGGACCAATAACTAAATTATCATTTGACCTTAGAACAAGCTTCAGTACCTCATTTCTTTTAAATTTGTTCAACTCTTGTTGCATTGCGATAACCCATGAATCATCTTCCAAGGCCTCATCAATGCATTTAGGTTTGATTTGAGAGAGAAAAGCAACGTTGGTACAAAAATTCTGAAGAGAAGAATGAGTTTGAACCCCTTTTGATGTATCTCCTATGATTAGCTCTTTATGATGAGCATCTAGATACTTTCATTTCTTGGATAAGGATGTTTTGGAAGAAGATGCATCCAAGTTGTTAGATGGAGAAAGGGTTTCATTTAAATTCAAATCATCAAAATTAGCATCATTATCAAAATCATTTTTCTTAACTTCAGAAACTTCATTAAAATCAACATGAATAGACTCTTCTCTAATCAAAGTTCTTTTGTTAAAAATACGAAAGATCTTAAAAATAGAAGAATAACTAAGAAAAATCCCTTCATCGGATTTTGCATCAAATTTTCCTAAGGCATCTTTTTCATTCAAGATAAAACATTTACACTCGAAAACTTTAAAATATGAAATGTTGGGTTTTTTGTTATTCCACAACTCATAAGGAGTTTTGGAAAGTAATAGTATTACTAAAACTTTATTCATGACATAGTATGTCGTATTTATGGCTTCGGCCCAAAAATATTTATGTAGGTTATGTTCGTTTAACATAATTCTTGTCATTTCTTGTAAGTTTCTATTTTTTTCTTTCAACTACTCCATTTTGTTAAGGATTTCTTGGAGTAGAGAAATTATGGTTGAATCCATTAGATTCACAAAAATCTTAGAAGTCATGGTTTTAAAATTCACCACCGTGATCATTTCGAATTGATGAAATCATAAAACCTTTTTCATTTTGAACAGGTTTACAAAACTTAGAAAAATACCTAAAGCAATCGCTTTTGTGTGCCAAGAAATAAGTCCAAGGGTATCTACTATATGCTAGTCATTTGTACCCTACAAGCTAATCATGAGAGTGATGACACGTGTGACTTGACACGTAGTCTTTTTGCTTATTATATTTTGATATTTTATCACTTTATATTGACTATTATATATATATATATATATATATATATATATATATATATATATGTATATATGTATATATGTATATATGTATATATACATATATACGTATATACATATATATACATATATACATATATATATGTATACATATGTATACATACATATATACATATGTATACATACATATATACATATATACATACATATATATATATATATATACATATATACATATATATATATATATATATATATATATATATATATATATACATATATACATACATATATATTTATATATATACATATATATACATATATATACATATATATACATACATATATATACATACATATACATATATATACATATATATTGTGATGTTCTTGGATCTGTGTAATCGGAATCAAATCGTGATTAGATCATGATAATGAGACCGATCTGCCTTTAAACACAGATCCTAAATAATCCCAGTCATAGGTTACTCGAGAGGGACATTGGGATTACCGGATAGACTAGTGTACTGTATACCCATCCATATGATGGATGTAGTTGGTCTCATAATTGCTCATGTGGGGACACTAGGGATACAGTACAGGTGCTCATTAGAGAATAAGTTCACTAATTGATCAGCTTACGGAATGTTGAATAATTGATAATGCCTTATTGTCAGATAGCGATTCTGTGACCCTAGTGGTGTATTTGGTTCTTAGACTTGGGACACCAAGGATGTCCTGTATGAGTGCTCCACTCTTTGATACTGGACTTATAGGTTTGGATGTCCCAGATCTAGCATAGTCGGTCTTCGAAAGTGGTAGTCAACCTTACGAGGGCTATTGTGAGTCGATAGAGGATCATCCACTCTCAGTGTTATGAGAGGAATGTACCATATGTTTTTGCTCAGACAAATCTTTGACTAGGGTCATTCAGATTGAGAGAGAAAGAGTTCTCTAGGAGAATCCGATTAGAGTAGGACTCGAGTAGAAACCGTATGGGTCTAATAGTACCATGCTCGGTATATGGTCTCTAGGATATTAGATGGATTAGGGACAATAGGTACATAGTAATTGAGGACAAATAGGTCCATTGTATTAGATTCCCCTGTATCGTTTGGGGACTACGGTGTAGTGGCAGAGTACGTCTGTAGTCGATAAGTTGAGCGAATTATTATGGAGATAATAATTTATTGAGCTAGAAGGAGTTCTGACAAGTATGACTCACAACTAGCTTGATATTGGGTCTAGAAGGTCACACACATATGGTAGGCGTTGCGATGAGTAGAGGTTCGGATATGAGATATCCGTCGGAGCCCCTATTTTATTGGATATCTAATAAGCCCCTGAATTATTGGATCCCATGGACTAGATCCAATAAGAGCCCATAAGAGATTATTGGATAGAGATCCACTAATTTAAGATGCTTGTGTAGTTCGATGAAGATCTAATACCCAATATGGGAGTATCCATTAGGGTTAAGTTGATAGGGGATCTCTATAAATAGGAAAGATTTAGTGGTTCAAGGGCTAGAGCCTTTGCTTGCCTCTCTTATTTTCCTCCCTCTCTCCACCTTAGAGCAGGCCTAGAGTTTTGAGGAGCATCGTCGTAGCCCTATTGTGTGGATCACCACTAGAGAGGAGGGCTCTTGACTTCCTTCACCCTCTCCTAGAGATTTGCTGAGATTTAAGGATATATGATCTCCCTAGGTAATACAATCTATCTTATACATGGTTTTCTATTTTGTTGATTTTGTGCACCAATCTTTACATGACAATGAACATATCTTTCATAATTGAGAATTTTGTTTTATGTTCTTTCACTGTGCATGTGATGTCGCCACCTAAGATTCCCAATAGTGTTATCAAAGCCAAGTTGTTCGTGCGATAGATTGGTTTTGAACTATATGTGTTGTGTTTTGGAGAAGCTATCGGTGTCAAAATCATTGACGCAATAGCGAGAAAGGGCAACAACTGTTGCTACTCTTGCTACCATCGTAGATGGCAATGCTGCCATTTACGTGCAAGTAGGCTGCCTACAGCGGCAGCCACAAGGTCGACCACGTGCAAGCAGGCCCCCTATAACACGAGCATAGCGCGCGGGCACTATGTCCGTGCACATAGGTGGCGCTTGCGGGTGCTGGACCCATGGCCAGAGGCGCCACGCGGTAGCGACGCTTGAGAGCGCTGCGCACGTGGGCTAAGGCGCCGTAGGGCAACGACGCCTGCGGGCACTATGCTTGCGAGCACAGTCACCTGCGGGTTCTGCATGGGGCAGCACCTCCCGTAGGGGTGCCCACACATGGGGGCCCCGCCCACGGGCAAGGGCGGTGCCCCCATCGCATAGGGCCGCCATTGATAGGGTGGCGACGGCCACAGCCAACAGGGCATGGGGAGTTTTAGATTTTTTAGCAAAAAGATAGTTTTGCCCCTATAAATTTGAGAAATTCTAATTATGTCCTTTTGTCTAAATTATGAAAATACCCCTCAGAAGTCGAAAAAATTTCTACATGTCACTGAATTCTAAAAATATTAATTAATTAAAATATGTAATTGATTTTTTTTATGATTATCTAATAGTCCTAAATAATAATGATTTATACATGTGATGTTTGGTATGTGGACGGATGATCATGGACCGTGTGATGTATGTAGTTGTGATTATTATTATTGGGGCTTGCGATCCTCTATTTTATTTCTTATTTATTGTCGGGCCTGCGTGCCTATAATTAAGTTGTAATCACATAAGGAGGCGTAGCGGGAGCATGGAAGCGTTAGCGTGACCCACAAGACGGATGATCCTGATGCATGGAGATGCGTCGAGATGCCGACGGAACTGATAAGGATGAGATGGACAATCACAGGGCATTGAGATGTATTGCTGCACAGATAGATCTTGATGTGAGTGATTAGTCCCACTAGCTTGGGCCTGATCAAATTAGGCTGTGGTCCATGATCATCTGGTGTGATTACTTAAACACCTACTAGATATGTATATATATTTATATGTGATGTAGATATATATTAAATATGTATATGTGTGACATATCATATTAGGAGACCAAATTATAGAAACCCCTCTCTCGATAATATTAAGTCGGTAAACGTGAGGCAATTAGATTGACCCACATGACCTTCCATCATTATAGGTAGGGACCAATTCCCAGTATAGGTTGAGTTGGTCGAATCCCTCGAGGCCATGGTATGCTTGGTCGAGTCCCTTGAGGGAATATCATCGAGTCAGACTCATCTTGTAATGATAGTGTTGACTTTATTAAATATCATGGTTGGTTGAGTCCCTCGAGACCATGGTGATTCAAAGGCCGAATTGGACGGGAATCATAAGGAGTTGTGATCGGCAGGAGTTGCCTACCTTTCGGGCTTAGTGTGATTGGTCGAGTCCCTTGAGGTTACACTAAGATGCTGATTGAATCCTGATCCTCACTAGAAGTCTATCGAAGACTTTCGTTTCACATGCTGAGGGTGTCGTGTGACTTTCTAGTAAAATAGTGGGAGCATATTAAGATAGATGTCCATATTTTGATCGTTTATTTTTGTAAAATCTACATGTTATTTATTTCTGCTATATCTTTATTTTAAAAAAGTATCGCTTTCAAATCCCTTACGTGGCATACTTGAGGTCAATCGCCTCACTGGTCCAAATTATACGGATTGGCTCCGCAACTTTAGAAAATCGCGTACGTCCTTGATATAGTGATGCCTACGCCAGAGGAAGGCGCAAGTGAGGATGAGATCGCTCGCTATTTGAAGTACATTAATGACTCCACTCTTACTAAGTGTTACATGTTGGGCTCTATGACACTTGAGTTACAGAGATAATATAAAAAGATGAATGCCAGATCCACTCTCCTATATGTCCACAAACTGTTTGAGGAATAAGGAAGGACCCAACAATATGAGATATCCTAGAGCCTCTTCAGCGCTAGGATGATTGAGGGGACACCGGTTCAGAAACATGTCATAAAGATGATTGAGTGGATAGAGAAACTCACAGGTCTAGGAATAGTCCTACAAGATAACTTATGTGTGGACATTGTTCTTCAGTCTCCACCAGATTCCTTTTCACAGTTCATAACAAATTTTAATATGAACAAGCTTAAGGTGACTCTCCCAAAGCTCCTCAATATGTTGCGGGAGGTAGAGAGCACTATCAAGAAAGAGAAGCCAGTTCTCTATACTGGTGAGACCCGAAGGAAAAGGAAAGTAGAAAGGTCCCTTAAGAAGGCAAGGGCAAGGGTAGACCAAGTAAAGCAAAGGTTGTTAAGAAAGACTCGGAAAAGGACAAAGGTCAGTGCTTCCACTATGGCAAAGATGGGCATTGGAAGAGGAACTGTACCTTGCAGAGAGGGTGAAACAAAAGCTTGGAGAAGTTTCAGGTACATTCATGACCAATCTCCATTTGTTAGACTCTTATGATAACACATGAGTATTGGATACCGGTAGTGCTTATTATATCTGCAATTCGTTGCAGGTTTTGGTAAGGCCTAGGAGATTGGTGAGAGGTGAGATGAACCTCAAGATGGGCAATGGAGCAAAAGTTGCTATAGTAGTTGTTGGCGAGGTCACCCTACATTTGCTTGGTGGAGCTATTATTGCATTAGATGCATATTATTTTGTTCCTTCTATTATCAAAAACTTTATTTCCATTTCATGTTTGACAATTAGTAGATATAAATTAATTTTTTAGAAAAATAGTTGTTCAATATTAGTAGATGATGAGATCATCATGAAAGAAACATTGCATAATGGTTTGTTTATGCTAGACACTACTCCATATATCATGAATGTAAGTGTGTCTAAGAGAAAATGAGATGAGGTGAACAGTGCATACTTGTGGCGTTGTAGGCTAGGTCACATCCATGAAGGAAGGATTCAAAAGTTGCTAAACAATGGATATCTAGATCCATTCAACTATGAGTCATATGCAAGTTGCGAGCCTTGCCTTTGTGGAAAACTGACCAACTCAACATTTAGTGAAACTAGAGAGAGAGCCATTGAGCTACTGGAACTCATATATAGTGATATATATGGACCTATATCAACTCATGTCATTGGTAGTTACTCCTACTTCATTACCTTTACTAATGATTTCTCAAGGTATGGATATATGTATTTAATGAAGTACAAGTCCGAGGCCTTTGAGAAATTCAGAGAGTATAAGAATGAAGTGGAGAACCAGACTGGAAAGAGTATCAAGACTCTTCGATCAGATCGAGGAGGTGAGTACTTAAGTACATAGTTTACCTACTTAAGTACAAATTAGAGGAGAGGATGTTGAGGATATTGATCCTCATACCTACGAGGAGACTATTATGAGTATAGACTCTAGGAAGTGGCCAGAAGCCATGAATTCTGATATGGATTCTATGTACTACAACAAGGTTTGGAATCTAGATGATGCGCCCAAGGGTATTGTACCCATCGGTTGCAAGTGGATCTTTAAGAAAAAGATAAGAGTATATGGAAAGGTAGAGACCTATAAAGCAAGGCTAGTGGCTAAGGAGTATCGTCAAATGCAAGATGTTGACTATAACACAACCTTCTCACCCGTAGCAATACTAAAATCCATTCGAATTCTATTGGCTATTGCAACATACTATGATTATAAAATCTAGCAAATAGATGTGAAAATCATATTCCTCAATGGGAACCTTGAGGGGGAGGTGTATATGAAACAACTCAAGGTATTCGCATCCAAAGTCTACCCAGATAAGGTGTGCAGGTTGCTTAAATCCATTTATGGACTAAAGCAAGTTTCCTAAAGTTGGAACATAAGATTTGATGAGGCAACCAGATCTTATGACTTCGGTAAAAATGAAGATGAGCCTTGTGTGTATATGAAGGTAAGTGGGAGCACTCTCTCTTTCTTAGTGTTATATGTGGATGACATCATGATTATTAGGAATGATGTGGGAGTGCTATCCATAGTAAAGACTTGGTTATCTAGACACTTCTCCATAAAAGACTTAGGGGAAGCATCCTATATCTTGAGAATTCAGATATATAGAGATAGATACAAGAGGATGCTTGGCTTGTCTCAGTCCAAGTACAAAGACATTATTGTCAAAAGGTTTGGCATATAAAATTCCAATAGATGTCTCATACCGATGAGATATGGGATATCGCTTTTAAGGAGTATGTTCCTAAAAACTCCTAACAAGGGTGAGCATGGATAGGATACCCTATGCCTCAGCAATAGGGACTATTATGTATGTCATCTATGTACCGGACATGATATAGCGCATGCTCTGAGTGTCATGAGTAGGTATTAGGTAGATCCAGGCTTGGAGCACTGGAAAGTAGTAAAGTGTATCCTTAAGTACTTGAGAAGGACTAAGGATCTTTTACTAATATATGGAGGTAATAGCCTCAGGGTTTAAGGCTACATGGACTCCAGTTTTCAGTTTGATGTCGATGATAGCTAGTCAAATTCGGGGTATGTGTATACCTTGAATGGAGGAGCAGTATAAGAAGAGTTCCAAGCAAGATACCACTACTGACTCGACCACAGAAGCGGAGTACATTGCTTCAGTAGAGGCAGCAAAAGAGGGAGTTTGGATGAAAAAGTTCATCACAGATCTAGGAGTCATACCGGATAGCAAAGAGCTGATTTCCTTATATTGCAAGAACAACAGGGCGATTGCTCAAGTAAAGGAACACATGTCTCATCAGAAGTGTTCTAAAGAGGTTTCTCCTAATCAGAGAGATTATGACCCGAGGAGATGTAGGACTGGAAAGAGTTCCATCCGAAAATTACAATGCATATCCATTGACAAAGCCGTTGTCTTAGATTGTCTTTGAGCGTCATAAGAGTCAAATGGGAATCAGACATACAAGTGATTAGCATTACGTCAAGAAGGAGATTGCTACTCATATGTGCCCTGCAATAATCACGTGAGTGATGACATGTGTGACTTGACACTCAGTATTTTTGCTTATTATATTTTAGTATTTTATCACTTTATATTGACTATTACATATATATATATATTTATATGTATGTATGTATGTATATATATATATATATATATATATATATATATATATATGTATATATATATATATATATGTATGTATGTATATATATATATATATATGTATGTATGCATATATATATATATATGTATGTACATATATATATATATATATACATACATATATATATATATATATACATACATATATATATATATATATATATATATATATATATATATATATATATATACAAAATATATATTTTTCACACGATAAGTCTATGAGAGATGCATTTGTTAATTGATTCATATGTCAATGATATGAAACAAACTCTATATGACATATGCTTATGAAAGCTACATTAAGTCCGGAAGAGAAATACTAAATCTTATTAGAATCAAGAAAATTCAAAAATAAAATTTAACACTTTCATGCATTCGGACATGGTTTTGTTATAGATTTTCAAATGCAATCATGAAGATAAAACATGCTTATCATCATGGAAATTTTTGTATCCAAAACACATAATTTCCAACATGTTATTAGGACATGTAATCGTGTAAACTTCTCATCATAGCATTAAGTGGTTGATCATTGAATCAAGAAAGCCCGAAAAATAATTTTAATAAGTTCATGCATTCGGACATAATTTTGTAGTGCTCAAGGATTAAGAATTCGATGTATGAATCTTCTCAAATCACAATGAGAGTATAGCATGCTCATCATGGAAACCAAGGCACAAGATTTTCAAACTTATAAAGTAAGCATGTTATAGAAGCATTCAATCTCAACATGAAACTTAAGTGATCAAGAAAAATTTGAAAACGAGTAGCGTAAAGAGATTCAAGGAAAATCTGAAAACGATGTTCAATCTACATTAATATTCCTAACTCTACATATGCTCACCAAATAATACATTAAGTAAAACATATCAAGGATTAGTAGTTATCAAGGCAAGGGGCATTGTGATCAAGGTGAGTAGCATAAAGAGTTGACAACAACATAATTGTTACAACACGACAAGAGGAAATTGTGACTACATTTACATATACAAGCTCATTTAGGAGGTGGAAAATTAAAATGCCTAAATAAGAAGTCAAATTGTCGATGAATTTGCTGTAGCTCAAATAGGATTTGATCTTGGTGATGTTCAAGCTGATCTTGTCTTTGTTCAAAGAGATCCATCTGAATCCCTATGTCTTCAATAGATGATGTAGGAGCTTGCTAAAATGAATGTGTTTCCCCAAAGGGACCAGTCGAAGGAGATTGAGTACCCCTAAAGATTGGTGTTTCTGGTTCTGGTTCAGGTTGAGAGAGATCGGTTCTTCTAGGCATTCTAACCCATATTCGATTTCTAAATAAACATCTCATTCGGTGAAGTAGATTTTTATTTATTACGCTAAATTTATCTACCTTTATTACCTCTTCGTCGAGTGGTATTGAATATCGGAGACATTAAGTATTCTAGTGATTTTACCACCATATGGAAGCATCATGTCTTTCTTCGATATTTCTATCATGTTTTGTTAAATAAGGTAATCAAAACAGATGTTATGTCCTTTCATGATTTAGTACATGGTCCCTAGTTCCATTTGACTCACTTCATCATGATGGTATTGTTTATGGAGAATGATACTACTTAGAATATGATGAAGTACTTTTGTAACATCCCCCATTTTTAAAAAATTAGTAAAAGGTTTGTTTGTAAAAATAAGGATTATTTTATATTAAATGATATTATATTAAAAGTTTATGGCTAGGGACATAAGAGTAAATATTAGAAGTTTGATATAATTTATGAAAGATTTAGATTTAAGTTAAAAAAAAATAGTGGACATGTGTCACTAGCTAACCTGAGGGTGCCACTTATGTTTACTCTAAAGATGACACCTAGCCCCTTTCATGCATGCATGACACCTTGTAACTTTTGCATTAGCCAAAACCCCCAAAAAAAAAAAAAGAACTAGATGAAAGTTTAAAGAAAACAAACCTGAAGAGTTGCAGCCAACGTGAGTTTGAGAAGAGAAGGGAAGAAGAAGAAGAAGAAGAAGAAGAGCTTGAGTTTTTTTTCATCAATTTTCCCATATTTGGGATTCAAATAATTTTAAGACAAGTGTTCTAACCCCATCCCATAGTAACCTTAATCTCTGTTTCCATTTTTATTCTGCAAAATTTGAAAGATTTCAACTGAGAACCAGACCTTCTTTCTTTTTTATATAAAGCTATGAATCTGTAATTTTTCGGTAATCTGACCTCTATGCAATGTTTCGGTCATAACATTTTGTAATAAACTTTGATTTAGACAAAACCTATTTCATTTAAAGTAGACAAATAAAATCTTTATTTTGATACTAAGATCGATAGATTTTGAGTTTAAATGCCTACTAAGACATCTGTTTAAATTAACTCTACAGATTCTGCAAAACAAGGACTAAAATTTTTGACCTCTTGTTGCTTAACTACTTATAACTTTCTTCTGTGAACTCAGATTCATACAAAGTATGATTTATTCGAAGCTAGACTCAAAATTTTTCTGTATATACCAGATTTGAAATTTTTGGAGTACAATTGCTAACTGAAATATCTGCTTTCATCGACCCTATGGATTCAGTAAAACAGAGCTAATATTTTCAGACCTTTCACTATGAAATTATCTGTAACACCCTGTTGTAAATTTCAATACTTGTAAAACTTAATTTATCTAAAACTAAATTGACAAAGCTTTCTAATGACACCTATTTTGTATAAATTGGAGCATAATTGGTTATCCAAATAGTTTATACAATGTTCCTATCAAATTCTGCTAGAATCGAGCTTTGGTCGATTTTGGCTTTCCTTGTTTCTTCTCTTTGGAAATTGATTTCGACAAAAACTCTTACTTTAGTTAAGCTTTACATTATTACCTTAAATTCCTGTATACTTTTGTCCTTTATTTATTTGTACATCTGCAGCTATCATCTAAAGATCATGTTTGCATCTTAATGATTTGGCACTTGCATCCCATTTTTTCACATTTGCTTTCGATATGTGCCTCTTCCAGTTTCATTTCTTTGGACATTGAATTTATCTAACTTTCTTATTTCAATTGAGCTATATGTGATTTCTTGAAATCCTTGTATGCTCTTACTTTTGTTTCCTTTCAAATCTGAATACATTTGTGAAAGATTTTGTTTGTATCGTATTGACTCGAAAGGCCTATGTATATTTCGTTGTTCCGCATGTGCTTCCAATATATGCTAATTTCATTATTCATACTGTCCCTTTGTACTCTGGTGTTTGTGGGATAAATGTGAACCTTTGCTAGAAATGGTAAAGGGAGTTATGCTTAGAGCCCGCGATGCTCTATCGGCCCCCTATGACTTCACTCAGACGTGGGTGGAGCTCCCACACGTTGGAGACTTATGTTTGGTGGTCATTCAGAAATGGATGGACCATATTATGTTATGATCCCACTTCACCTTCTATGTATTTGATATGATATCTAAAGCTTTGGCTATGTTTCTATGCATGCTTTGGATAAGAATGAAATGAATGCATCGTCATGTGACATTTGAGCTTCTATTTATGTTTTGTTCTTTGATATGTTTCCGAAATGTTATAAGTCTTTGTTATACCTTGAAATTACCATATGCCATGGATATGCTCCTTATGTCAATGATATGCTCCAATTACCCTTCCTCGATTATATGAACAAAACATGCATCGAACGAAATGACATCGTAATTCTGCATTCAAACAACACATGCTTCTATTTCATCTTGTATCTCTGCTTTGTATTTTTGATACCTTATTTGTTTGAAAAAAAAACTGTCCGCTTTGCTATGGATATGTTAGTCGCTTGCTGACCTTTATATGCTCACCCCGTTAATATATAAATTTTTCAGGATAGCTTATCGCTCGCTAAAATATGTAGTTTGGATTGAGGCAGTGGGAAGCTAGAAGATTTTGGGGTAAATCTTTCGTACTTGATATGTTGATGTTGTATAAGTTCCTTTTGTGTGTATAAATGAGAAATCTAGATTGATATATCTTGTAAATATTTGAAAAGTACCTCTCATGTTATGATTTTGGGAATGTTAAGTTAAAATTATGTAATGAATGATATAAACATATGGTACATGTTGGTTTTGTAATTGTATAGATTCTCACAACTATGGATTTATGATGTGGTTATGGTTTAGTTAAGTTCCTTTTGGATTGTAAGAATCATCTAGTGACATGATGTATGATTATAAACTACACAGGTTTTGTGAATCGTGGATTGTACAGGTGAATGACTTGAATGTTTTTCTTAGTGACCTCAAATGTGTGATTGGATCCTTGATTATTTGTTGAATTATAATATTATCAATTTTGAGTTAGGTTCACACCTCCTGAATGAAAATTAAATTTGGGGGGGCGTGATAGAGTGGTTGTTGAATCTCGGATTTTGATGATGAAGTCAATTGTCATTTGTTATCTAATTTATATGTTGAGATAAGTGTGCAGGATTAACTACGATGAAAGTAAGACATGCAGCAAGAGTTGCGCCGGAGTCAAGACAATGATCACGTTGGGAGTTCGAGAGTTTGACGGAAGTTCGGACAGTCGTCGGAGGTTCTGTGGGAACAAATCCGAGAAGTCCATAAGCTTGCCAAAGAAGCTCGTCGAAACTCGCCAAGTGAATCATCGCAAGTCCAGGAGTTTGCCGGAAGTCCGCAGGAGCATCACCGAGGGATCATCGGATGATCGACGGAAATTCGCTGGAAGCTCGCCGGAAGAAGCGATTGACGCACCGGAGCAAGTTGCAGTAAATGTCTTAGTAAAAATCGTAGTTAGCACAATGATTAAGTTGGAAATGGGAGGTGATCCCATTAACTTAATCATGGGGCAATTGGGCCCCTGAAAAACCCAAATTGGGCCGAATGGATCAACCCATTCGGACCCTGATTTCTGCCAAGCGATTGAAGCGCCCAAGGCAGGAGGTTGCACCGCTTGGGCTTAGTCTTCGAGCGAGACTGGGAGGTGCAACCGCTCCAGCCAGGCGATGGCACCGCTTGGGGCTTAGTCTCCGAGCGAGACTGGGCGGTGCAACCTCCCCTGACAGGAGATGGCACCGCTTGAGCTCGGTCTTCGAGCTCTGCCAAGCGGTGCAACCGCCTCACTCAGGAGGTGCAACTACCTGAGCTCGATCTACGAACTCTATCAGGAGGTTCAACCGCCCCTGACAGGAGGTAGTACCGCCAAGAGGCTCAGTCTTCGAGCTCTACAAGGCGGTGCAACCGCTCAAGTCAGGAGGTGCAACCGCCTGATCCTGGAATTCCGGGAATTGACAGTTTTGAGCTCCAAATTTGAACTGGGTTGAGGCCTATAAATACCCCACCCATTCAACACTAAAAGAGCAATGAACTAACACCGAAATCTTGATCTTTTTTGTGTTTCTTAGAGCTCAAAATTGTTGTAAAGGGCAAAAGTTCTTCTCCCTCTTTTCTTCCAAGTTCTGAGTTGTAAAGAGAGGAGAGAAAATTCTGTAAGGGTTGTCTCCTAAGCCCGTCAAAAGGAGAGAAACTGTAAAAGGTGTTGAATCTCGGATTTTGATGATAAAATCAATTGATGGCTTAATTGATCTAATCCATATTATTGAGTTAAGTGTGCAGGAGTAACTACGATAACCAGAAAACACAAAGCAAGAATACCGGAGTCAAGTTCGATAGACGTTTAAGAGTCCGAAGAATCGTCGGAGATGCTGCCGGAACCAACCGAGAAGAAATCGGGAACTTGTCGGAATTTTTGGAAGTTCGCCGAAAAGATCGTCGGAGGTTCACGGAGATCACCGAGAAGGCTCGGCTACTCGTTAAAGTCATCACAAGTTCGGGAGCTTGCTGGGAGTCCGTCGGAAGAAGTTCGTCGGGAAGCTCGCCGGAACAAGACTCGACATTCGCGGTTGAAAACTTGCTTAGGATGTGTTTTGTTATGTAGTTCACTTGTAATTAGGATTAGGATTAAGAGATAATCCTATATCCTAGTTAGGGGCCAACTGGGCCCAAAATTAGACTTGGTTTAGGCTAAATTTGAAGCCCAACAATTGAACCGAAGGGTCTGGCGGTGGCACCGCCAGACTGGGCGGTTGCACCGCCCAGCACTGTCAATGTCTAACAACTACAAGTGTTGGCATCGCCACTGACAGGCGGTGGCACCACCACTAACAGGCGGTGGCACCGCCAGCATCGGGAACCAAAAGAGAATTCAAATTTTGGAGCCCAAATTTGAATCCTCTTGAGGCCTATAAATACCCCTCAAATCTCAGTTGAGATAACAACTTTTTGTGCAGCAATTGTTTGAGAGAAAGACCTTAGAAAAGTCTTAGCTAGTCTTGTTTTCAATTTGCTAGTGTTCACCTCCTTCTTTCTTGCTGAAAATCTATAAGAGAGTGAACCGCTTGTAAAAAGTTGTAAGAGGGGTATTCACCCTTCCCTTTCAAGAGATTTGCTAGTGGAAGGTGGGAGCCTCATCGAAGAGGAGCCTCGCAAGTGGATGTAGGTCACTTGACCGAACCACTTTAAAAATGGAGTAATCTCTGGTTTGCATTTCATTACTGCTATTTACATTACTGCAAACCTTCTTACTTGCTTTATTTCCTGATTACATTTGCTGCACAACTTTGTAAATACGCTTTCAAGTTAAGCACTTCCGATTCCGATTTTTATCGTTTGAAAGATTTGTCGAAACCAACGTTTTAAGCCGCTGCACTAATTCACCCCCCCCCCTCTTAGTGCCGCTCCGATCCTAACAATTGGTATCAGAGCTATTCTCACTCTTATATTTGGTTTAATACCCAAGAGAGATGGCTTACTCCGGCATACATGAGGGTCATTCTATCACACGTCCACCCATGTTTAATGGGTCGAATTATACTTTTTGGAAGACTCGGATGAGGATCTTCCTCATTTCTATGGATTTCGAGCTTTGGACTATTGTTGAAAATGGATTTCAAAAATCTTCTCTTCCGATGAGCGAATGGAATGAATCGGAGATGAAGGTTTTTGCTTTAAATGCAAAGGCTATGAATGCCTTGTTTTGTGCACTAAACAAAAATGAATTTAATCGTGTTTCAATTTATGATTCGGCTTTTGATATTTGGAGAACTCTTGAGGTCACTTATGAAGGCACTAGCCGAGTGAAATAGTCCAAAATCAACATCCTTGTGCACTCTTACGAACTTTTCCGAATGAAACCAAGTGAGTCCATCGGAGACATGTACACCCGGTTTACGGATGTCATCAATGGACTCAAAGCTCTTGGTAAAGATTTTACTAACTTTGAACTAGTAACTAAAATCTTAAGATCCCTCCCTAAAAGTTGGGATCCAAAAGTTACGGCCATTCAAGAGTCCAAAGACCTTAAAACATTTCCTCTTGAAGAACTCATTGGGTCTCTAATGACCTACGAAATGACATATCAAGCTCATGACGAGCTCGAGAACCCTCTTCCAAAGAACAAGAAGGATATGACACTCAAATCACAAGAAGACCACTTGAAAGGAACATCAAGTGATGAGGATAGTGAAAATGACATTGCACTTTTGACTCAAAAATTTAAAAAATATTTAAGAAAGAATAAATTTAAAAATAATACAAAAAATAAATTTGAACAAAAGAAGGACAAGTGATTTGCTATGAATGCAAAAAACTGGGACACTACAAGAACGATTGTCCTCAAGCCAAAAAGAGAACATCAAAGAAGAAGGCGCTCAAGGCAACATGGGATGATTCAAGCGCGTCCGAAGAAGAGGAGTCCAACACCGAGCAAGTTGCTCATTATGCCCTAATGGCCATCGGAGATGAGGTAACGGATTTAATTGATGCAAATTTACCTTATCATGAATTGTTAAATGCTTTCCATGAGTTATTTGATGAATGTAAGACAATTAGTAGAAAATATAAATTGCTAAAACAGGAGCATGATAGTCTCACTTGTGATATCGATAAATTAAAAACTAAATATCATGATAGTTTAGCTCCATGTATAAAATGCCATGATCTAGAATCTCTTCAAAAGGAGAACTTGCTACTTAAGGACACCTTGAAGAAATTCGAGGTTGGTAGCAAATCTTTGAACATGATCCTTACAAATAAGGGTCACGTTTGTAAAAGAAGTGGAATCGGATTTGTGAGAAGTCCTCACCAAAATCCAACCACCTTCATTAAAGGCCCTGTCTTACATGTTCGGTACCAAAGCAATTGTAACTTTTGTTGCAAATATGGACATAAAACTTATAAATGTCCATTCAAGAAAATTAGTCCGAACAAACTAATTTGGGTTCCTGAAGGAACCATGATCAATTCTATGCAATATGATGAACAAGTTTTTAAGCCACCCAAAAGAATATGAGTACCTAAAAATAATCCCTTCTTGTAGAAACATTCACCAACATAAACTAGGAGCAAGAGATGGTATCTAGATAGTGGATGCTCAAGACATATGACTGGAGATTGATCTCATTTCTCTATGCTCACTAGCAAAGAAGAAGGGTACGTCATCTTCGGAGACAACAACCAAGGCAAAATCATTGGCAAGGGAACCATAGGTAACAAATTAAAATTTTATATTGATGATGTCTTACTAGTTGATGGATTGAAACATAATCTTTTGAGTGTTAGTCAATTATGCGATAAAGGTTATATCGTTAGATTTGAATCAAATGTGTGTATTATTGAAAAACCAAACCATAACATAACTATGATTGCATTAAAACAAAATAATGTCTACACCATCAACCTTGATGAATTAAGTAATGAAATGTGCTTCTCCGCTTTAAATGATGATGCTTGGCTTTGGCCATGCAAGCATGAAACTAATATCTAAGATCTCATCTAAAGATTTAGTGCGAGGAATTCTAAATATAAAGTTTAGCAAGGACAAAGTATGTGATGCATGTCAACTAGGTAAACAAATAAAAACTAGTTTCAAACCAAAAACTCAAATTAGCACTACTAGACCATTACAATTGATTCATTTGGATTTATTTGGACCAATTGACACGACAAGTCTAGGGGGAAGCAAATATGCGTTTGTAATTGTAGATGACTATACTAGATATACTTGGACCTATTTCTTAGCTCACAAAAGTGATTGCTTCAAGTGTTTCTCTAAATTTTGTAAACTCACTCAAAACGAAAAAGGTTTCATGATTTCATCAATTCGGAGTGATCACGGTGGCGAATTTCAAAACCGTGACTTTCAAAATTTTTGTGAGGTTAATGGATACAATCACAACTTCTCCACTCCAAGGAATCCCCAACAAAATGGAGTAGTTGAAAGAAAAAATAGAAACCTACAAAAAATGGCAAGAACTATGTTAAATGAACATAGTTTACCTAAGTACACCTTCGGAGACAACAACCAAGGCAAAATCATTGGCAAGGGAACTATAGGTAACAAATTAAAATTTTCTATTGATGATGTCTTACTAGTTGATGGATTGAAACATAATCTCTTGAGTGTTAGTCAATTATGCGATAAAGGTTATATTGTTAGATTTGAATCAAATGTGTGTATTATTGAAAAACCAAACCATAACATAACTATGATTACATTAAAACAAAATAATGTCTACACCATCAACCTTGATGAACTAAGTAATGAAATGTGCTTCTCCGCTTTAAATGATGATGCTTGGCTTTGGCCATGCAAGCATGAACTAATATCTAAGATCTCATCTAAAGATTTAGTGCGAGGAATTCCAAATATAAAGTTTAGCAAGGACAAAGTATGCGATTCATGTCAATTAGGTAAATAAATAAAAACTAGTTTCAAACCAAAAACTCAAATTAGCACCACTAGACCATTACAATTGATTCATTTGGATTTATTTGGACCAATAGACATGATAAGTCTAGGGGGAAGCAAATATGCGTTTGTAATTGTAGATAACTATACTAGATACACTTGGACCTATTTCTTAGCTCACAAAAGTGATTGCTTTAAGTGTTTCTCTAAATTTTGTAAACTCACTCAAAACGAAAAAGGTTTCATGATTTCATCAATTCGGAGTGATCACGGTGGCGAATTTCAAAACCATGACTTTCAAAATTTTTGTGAGGTTAATGGATACAATCACAACTTCTCCACTCCGAGGAATCCCCAACAAAATGGAGTAGTTGAAAGAAAAAATAGAAACCTACAAGAAATGGCAAGAACTATGTTAAATGAACATAGTTTACCTAAGTACACCTTCGAAGACAACAACCAAGGCAAAATCATTGGCAAGGGAACCATAGGTAACAAATTAAAATTTTCTATTGATGATGTCTTACTAGTTGATGGATTGAAACATAATCTCTTGAGTGTTAGTCAATTATGCGATAAAGGTTATATTGTTAGATTTGAATCAAATGTGTGTATTATTGAAAAACCAAACCATAACATAACTATGATTACATTAAAACAAAATAATGTCTACACCATCAACCTTGATGAACTAAGTAATGAAATGTGCTTCTCCGCTTTAAATGATGATGCTTGGCTTTGGCCATGCAAGCATGAACTAATATCTAAGATCTCATCTAAAGATTTAGTGCGAGGAATTCCAAATATAAAGTTTAGCAAGGACAAAGTATGCGATTCATGTCAACTAGGTAAATAAATAAAAACTAGTTTCAAACCAAAAACTCAAATTAGCACCACTAGACCATTACAATTGATTCATTTGGATTTATTTGGACCAATAGACATGATAAGTCTAGGGGGAAGCAAATATGCGTTTGTAATTGTAGATGACTATACTAGATACACTTGGACCTATTTCTTAGCTCACAAAAGTGATTGCTTTAAGTGTTTCTCTAAATTTTGTAAACTCACTCAAAACGAAAAAGGTTTCATGATTTCATCAATTCGGAGTGATCACGGTGGCGAATTTCAAAACCATGACTTTCAAAATTTTTGTGAGGTTAATGGATACAATCACAACTTCTCCACTCCGAGGAATCCCCAACAAAATGGAGTAGTTGAAAGAAAAAATAGAAACCTACAAGAAATGGCAAGAACTATGTTAAATGAACATAGTTTACCTAAGTACACCTTCGAAGACAACAACCAAGGCAAAATCATTGGCAAGGGAACCATAGGTAACAAATTAAAATTTTCTATTGATGATGTCTTACTAGTTGATGGATTGAAACATAATCTCTTGAGTGTTAGTCAATTATGCGATAAAGGTTATATTGTTAGATTTGAATCAAATGTGTGTATTATTGAAAAACCAAACCATAACATAACTATGATTGCATTAAAACAAAATAATGTCTACACCATCAACCTTGATGAACTAAGTAATGAAACGTGCTTCTCCGCTTTAAATGATGATGCTTGGCTTTGGCAATGCAAGCATGAAACTAATATCTAAGATCTCATCTAAAGATTTAGTGCGAGGAATTCCAAATATAAAGTTTAGCAAGGACAAAGTATGCGATGCATGTCAACTAGGTAAACAAATAAAAACTAGTTTCAAACCAAAAACTCAAATTAGCACTACTACACCATTACAATTGATTCATTTGGATTTATTTGGACAAATTGACACGACAAGTCTAGGGGGAAGCAATTATGCGTTTGTAATTGTAGATGACTATACTAGATACACTTGGACCTATTTCTTAGCTCACAAAAGTGATTGCTTCAAGTGTTTCTCTAAATTTTGTAAACTCACTCATAATGAAAAAGGTTTCATGATTTCATCAATTCGGAGTGATCACGGTGGCGAATTTCAAAACCGTGACTTTCAAAATTTTTATGAGGTTAATGGATACAATCACAACTTCACCACTCCGAGGAATCCCCAATAAAATGGAGTAGTTGAAAGAAAAAATAGAAACCTACAAGAAATGGCAAGAACTATGTTAAATGAACATAGTTTACCTAAGTATTTTTGGGCCGAAGCCGTAAATACGGCTTGCTACATCATGAATAGAGTCCTAATAAGACCATCCTTATCAAAAACTCCCTATGAATTATGGAATAACAAAAAATCAAATATTTCTTATTTTAATGTTTTTGGTTGTAAATGCTTTATTTTGAATGAAAGGGACGCCTTAGGAAAATTTGATGCTAAATCCGATGAAGGCATCTTTCTTGGTTACTCTTCCGTTTCTAAGGCTTTTTGGGTTTTTAACAAAAGAACGTTAGTAATAGAAGATACCATTCATGTAGTTTTTAATGAAATTTCTAATTTAAAAAAAAATAATTTTGACGATGATCTTGGTTTTGATAATTTGAATTTAAATGAACCCCCTCCTCAAAATAGCAACTTGGATGCACCTTCTTCCGAAATTTCCTTACCCAAGGAATGGAAGTATATAGATGCTCATCCAAAGGAGCTAATTATAGGAGATACATCAAAAGGAGTTCAAACTCGTTCCTCTTTCAAGAATTTTTGTGCTAACGCCGCCTTCCTTTCTCAAATCGAACCTAAATGCATTGACGAGGCCATAAAAGATGATTTTTGGGTTATTGCAATGTAAGAGGAATTGAATCAA
Source organism: Musa acuminata AAA Group (assembly GCF_036884655.1). Classification (NCBI taxonomy): domain Eukaryota; kingdom Viridiplantae; phylum Streptophyta; class Magnoliopsida; order Zingiberales; family Musaceae; genus Musa; species Musa acuminata. Next base: position 26,843,027 of record NC_088346.1, read on the forward strand.
TTTGAGAGGAATAAGGTATGGAAGCTTGTTCCTAGACCTAGTGACCATTTAGTCATTGGTACTAAATGGGTCTTTAGAAACAAGCAAGACGAAAATGGTATCGTGGTTAGAAACAAGGCTAGATTAGTGGCCAAAGGTTTCAAGCAAGAAGAATGTATCGATTACGAAGAAACCTTCGCTCCCGTGGCTCGATTAGAAGCCGTAAGGATGCTCCATGCCTATGCTAGTAGTAAAAATTTTAAACTATTTCAAATGGATGTCAAAAGTGCTTTCTTGAATGGTTTTATTTCCGAAGAAGTATATGTCGAACAACCTCCCGGATTTGAAAATTCTCTTCTTCCTAACCATGTATTCAAATTGACTAAGGCCCTCTATGGCTTGAAACAAGCTCCTAGAGCTTGGTATGAATGGCTTAGTTCCTTTCTTATTTTAAATAAATTTACTAAAGGCAAAGTTGATACTACATTGTTTATTAAACATTTTGAAAATAATTTTCTTATTGTGCAAATTTATGTTGACGATATTATTTTTGGCTCTTCGGATGAATCATTATGTGAATCATTTGCCAAATGTATGAGTCATGAATTTGAAATGAGTTTAATGGGTGAATTAACTTTCTTTTTGGATTACAAATCAAACAACTTAGTGATGATATATTTCTTAACCAATCTAAATATACATTAGAATTGTTAAAACGATTTAACATGGATAATTCAAAAGCAATAAACAACCCTATGAGTACTGCGACTGAGTTAGATATGGATGAAAATAGTGAAAATTTCGATCAAAAAACATATAGGGGAATGATAGGTAGTCTACTCTACCTCACCGCGACTAGACCGGATATTATGTTTAGTGTAGGACTTTGCGCTAGGTTTCAATCAAATCCTAAATTATCTCATCTTAAAAGTTCTAAAAGAATATTTAGGTATCTTAAAGGAACTCCAAATCTAGGACTGTGGTATCCAAAATCTGAAAATTTTGATTTAATAGCTTATGCAGATGCCGATTTTGGTGGATGCAGGATAGATAGAAAAAGTCCATCTGGAACATGCTAATTTTTAGGACATGCACTTGTTTCTTGGACTTCCAAGAAACAAAATTCAGTTGCACTATCTACGGCGGAAGCCGAATACATTGCTGCAAGTGCATGCTGTGCACAAGTTGTTTGGATGAAAAATACATTAGAAGACTATGGAATTCACTTTAAAAACATTCCCATAAAATGTGATAATACTAGTGCCATATGTCTTACTAAAAATCCAATTCAGCACTCTAGAACTAAGCACATTGACATTAGGCATCATTTCATACGCGATCATGTCCTTAACAATGATGTTGTTCTAGAATTCATTGACACAAAGCATCAATTATCAGATATATTTACAAAAGCTTTGAATGAAGACCAATTTGAATTCATTAGAAGGGAATTAGGTATGTTAAATTGTCCCTAAGAATAAACTTGTTTGAATGGATTTTTCGTAAAGTTTTTCATTCTCTCTCCGTTCCTCGGTGAATCTAATCCTTCTCTTTCGATTCTAAATGACTTGTTAAATTATCTTATCCTAGAGTCAAACACCGCTCCAATCTGATCAAGATTAATGATTTTATGATATTTTGAATCTCGAAATTGATTTTGATGGCTTGATTATGAGTTTCAAGTTGACGAATTGAATTTGAATGGATTTGTATTCGAATTATGATCTTGACTTATTGGAGTTACTACTTGAAACGTTTTTCTTATCCCAATCTCTTCTTTGTACATCTACAATTTTTGTTATTTATAGAAAGAAGAGATTTGATAATATGGATGAATGCTGAATTTTCCTTTAAGATGAACTCTGCGTAAATATTTTAGCATACTTAATTTTGAATGATAAAATCTTTGTATGATCAATGATAATATAAATGAATGATGTATGATCAATGATAAAATCTTTGTATGATCAATGATAATATAGATGAATGATGTATGATCAATGATAATATAGATGAATGATGTATGATCAATGATAAAATCTTTGTATGACAAATTATGTGCTTCAAGTCTCATTCCCTTTTTGTTGATGACAAAGGGGGAGAAAAGTGATGACTTGTATCATTTTAATAGCATGACTTATATGAATTGCAAAAGCTTATGTGATATGAATGTCTTATATGCCTTGTAAAATCCTTGAGAATATCGCAAGATCGATTGATCATATTGAAAGCATGCCTTACATTTATATCATGAAATTCATGTTGAAAATCTTTATCTCCTGCCGTAGTAAAAATTGTCTCTTATCATTCGACTTGAAAATGATTTTCATCGAAGTTTTGTATTTACTATTGCTTAATGAGAATAACGATAAGTTCTACGGTTAGAACTTATCGGTTTATGCTTGAATTCAATGGATGAAATTCAAGTGTTTTCATCTTCTCATAATATGGCATTTAGATAGGGGGAGTTATGTTTAACTCCGTCATCAATTGATTGTCATCAACAAAAAGGGGGAGATTGTTGAATCTCAGATTTTGATGATAAAATCAATTGATGGGTTAATTGATCTAATCCATATTATTGAGTTAAGTGTGCAGGAGTAACTACGATAACCAGAAAATACAAAGCAAGAATACCGGATTCAAGTTCGATGGACGTTTAAGAGTCCGAAGAATCATCGGAGATGTTGCCGGAACCAACCGAGAAGAAATCGGGAACCTATCGGAGGTTCATGGAGATCACCGAGAAGGCTCGGCTACTCGTTAAAGTCATCACAAGTTCGGGAGCTTGCTGGGAGTCCGTGGAAGAAGTTCATCGGAAAGCTCGCCGGAACAAGACTCGACATTCGTGGTTGAAAACTTGCTTAGGATGTGTTTTGTTATGTAGTTCACTTGTAACTAGGATTAGGATTAAGAGATAATCCTATATCCTAGTTAGGGGCCAATTGGGCCCAAAATTAGACTTGGTTTTGGCTAAATTTGAAACCCAACAAGTGAACCGAAGGGTTTGGTGGTGGCACCCGAGAGCTGGGCGGTGGCACCGCCCAGAATTGTCAATGTCTGACAGTGACAGGCGGTGGCACCGCCTGTTAGGATCGGAGCGGCACTATGAGGGGGGGGCGGGGTGAATTAGTGCAGCGGATTAAAACTTTGGTTTTAAAAAAATCTTTCGTACAATAAGAATGGAACCTGAAAAGCTTAACTTGAAAGCGTATTCTTAAAGTTGCGCAGCAAAGGTAATAAGGAACTAAAGCATGTAAGAAGGTTTGCAGTAATGTAAATAGCAATAATGAAATGCAAACTAGAGATTACGCCGATTTTAGAGTGGTTCGGTCAAATGACCTACATCCACTTGCGAGGCCCCTCTTCGATGAGGCTCCCACCTTCCAGTAGCAAATCTCTTGAAATGGAAGGGTAAATACCCCTCTGACAACCTTTTACAAGCAGTTCAACCTCTTACAAGTTTTCAATAAGAAAGAAGGAGGAGAACTCTCTAGCAAATTGAAAACAAGACTTGCTAAGACTTTCTAAGACTTTTCTCTCAATCAAATGCTACTCAAAAGTTATATCTCAACTGAGATTTGAGGGGTATTTATAGGCCTCAAGAGGATTCAAATTTGGGCTCCAAAATTTGGGCTCCAAACTTTGAATTCTCTTTGGGTTCCCGATGCTGGCGGTGCCACCACCCAGCGCTCAGGTGCTGGACGGTGCAACCGCCCAGCCCAGGAGGTGTCACCGCCCAGCTCTCGGGTGCTAGGTGGTGCTACCGCCCAGCCAGGCGATGCCACCGCCTGGCTCTCCGATTCACTGGTTTGGCTTAATTTTAGCCCAAACCAAATCTGACTTTGGGCCCAGTTGGCCCCTAACCAGGATATAGGATTATCTCTTAATCCTAATCCTAATTACAAGTGAACTACATAACAAAAAAAACATCCTAAGCAAGTTTTCAACCACGAACGTGTTAGGATCGAGAGCACTAAGAGGGGGTTGGTGAATTAGTGCAGCGGAAATCTTTCAGCGATTAAAAACGAAAGCTGCGTTCATTTGATAAAACTATTTTGATGCAAAAGCCGATTCTAAGAATACTTATGATTAAGTGCAGTTTACATCTAAACATAGTTCGCGTCTAAGCGCAGTTTACACAGTTTGCATCTAAATGTAGTTTGCGTCTAAATGCATAGTGTGTCTAAGCGCAGTTTGCGTCTAAGCGTAGTGCAGTTTGCGTCTAAACGCAGTTTTACGTCTAAACACAGTTTTACGTCTAAACGTAGTTTTACGTCTAAACGCAGTTTGCGTCTAAACACAGTTTTACGTCTAAACATAGTTTTGCGTTTAAAAGTAGTTTACGTCTAAAACACAGTTTGCACAATTTACGTCTAAACGCAGTTTTAAAGGGATCTGAACTTAGAAACTTCGTTCGTAAAAGCGCAGAAGACAGTTTTGCAGAATCAAAACGTAAACGTAAACTGTAATGTATGAAAACACCGATTTACGTCTGAATATAGATTCGGAAAGATCAGCACTTAGAAACTTGTTCGTAAAAGCGCAGAAGACAGTTTTGCAGAATCAAAACGTAAACGTAAACTGTAATGTATGAAAACACCGATTTACGTCTGAATGCAGATTCGGAAAGATCAGCACTTAGAAACTTGTTCGTAAAGGCACAGAGAGCAGTAGTTATGTAGGAGGTTTGCAGTAATGATAAAGTGCTCAAAATAAACGCAAACCAGAGATTTAGAGTGGTTCGGTCAGTCTTGACCTACTCCACTTTTGGCTTCCTCCACCGACGAGGTCACCGACGTCAACTAGAGGCCTTCCTTCAATAGGTGAAGGCCAACTGCCCTTTTACAGATTCACTCCTTTTGATGGGCTCAGGAGACAACCCTTACAGGACCTTTCTCTCGTCTATTTACAACTCAAGACTTGAAGAACAGAAAGAGGAGAACTTTAGGACTTTACACAAATTTGAGCTCTTAGAATCACAGAAAAGATCAAGAATTTGGTGTAGGTCTGTATCTTTTCAGTGCTGAATGGGTGGGGTATTTATAGGCCCTAACCCAATTCAAATTTGGAGCTTAAAATGATCAAATCCCGGAATTTCGGGACCAGGCGGTTGCACCTCCTGACTGGAGAGGTTGCACCGCCTGGCAGAGCTCGAAGACTGAGCCCAGGCGGTTGCACCTCTATGTCAGGGGCGGTTGCACCGCCTGAGTCTGGCTTGGAGATTGAGCCCTAGGCGGTGCCACCTCTTGACTGAGGCGGTTGCATCTCTTTGCCAGAGCTCGAAGACCGAGCTCAGGCGGTGCCACCTCTCTATCAAGGAGGTTGCATCGCCCAGTCTAGCTCGAAGACTGAGCTCAGGCGGTGCCACCTCTTGGCTGGGGTGGTTGCACTGCCCAGTCTCGCTGGGCGACTTAGCCCAGGCGGTGCCACCTCCTGGCCTAGGCGGATGCACCTCCTGATGCAATCAGGGTCCGAAGGGTTAGCTCTATTTGGCCCAATTTCAGTCTTTCAGGGGCCTAATTGCCCCAAGATTAAGCTAATGGGATCACCTCCCATTTTCCAGCTTAATCAACATGCTAACTACGATTAGATCTAAGACAATTTCTGCAGCTTTGCTTCGGTGCGTCAATCGCTTCTTCCGGTGAGTTTCCGGCGAACTTCCGTCGATCATCCGATGAACCCTCGGTGATGCTCCTGCGGACTTCCGGCAAACTCCTGGACTTTGCGACGATCCACTTGGTGAGTTCCGACGAGCTTCGCTTGGCAAGCTTCTGGACTTCTCGGATCTGTTCTCGCAGAACCTCCGACGACCGTCCGAACTTCCGTCGAACTCTCGAACTCCCAACGTGATCATGAACTTGACTCCGGCGCAACTCCTGCTGCTTGTCTAACTTTTATCGTAGTTAATCCTGCACACTTATCTCAACACATAGATTAGACAACAAATGACAATTGACTTCATCATCAAAATCCGAGATTCAACAATATCCCCCTTTTTGATGATGACAATCAATTGATAATGGAGTTATCCTTAACTCCCCCTGTCTATATGCCATAGTTGAGATAAGTCAACCTTGAATTCAAGACCTAAGAATTCAAGTGACGTATTGATAAGTTAGATCAGTTAAACTTATCAATACTCCCATCATGATACTCATCATGATGTATCTCTTCAAAGATGATGTCAAGGCTTGACATACATCATCAAGTTTGTATGATTGTGTTTGTAACTATTCATCATGTAGTTTGAACATTATCATATAAAGCTGTGATGCACTATTACATGATGCACACATTTGAAATATTCTAGCAAGTTTTGTATTTTCATCACATGATAAGATATCAACTCAGGGCATAATACAAACTTTAGCACATGTTCATATATCTCTTGGTGATGCAAGGATGGCATAATCATAGCAGTGTTTATAGCATCACTGATAGTATTTCTAATCATGGCAGTGTTTATCAATTGATATATCTCCCCCTTTGTCATCAACAAAAAGCATAGTAATTATGATACCAGGAAAATAATAATAGCAAGCTTATAGAGGAATTTTACATAGATTGCTTTAAATACATCTTCCCCTTTTTGTTATAATCCATTGTCTATGTAAAGATTTTGCAGGATGGAATACATAAACTTGAATCACTTCATCAAATCTATTTCAGAAACTTATTTTTCATGAAAGTGTACGAGAAAATCTGTTTTATAGCATTCGAATAAATTCGGACAAGATTTTGTTGCAGATTTTCACATATAATTATAGAAACATGACAATCAAGTGATTTGATCATTCAATATAGTTCGAAAAATAATTTTAACAAATTTATCTATTCGGACACATCAACATTCCTAATTCTCTTCGAATGAAATCAAATTGTTCTTCACTTAGAGGTTTTGTAAAAATTGTTGAATCTCGTATTTTAATGATGAAACTACTTGATATATGATTTAATCTACGTTTTGAGTGACGCAGGATGCTTCGATCAGGATGAGACAATTAAAGCAGAAAAATCATGTTGTGCCGAAGGAACATGTCAGAAGATTGGACGTCGGGCTGGTGGATCGGTCGACGTATCAACAGAAGGCTTCGGGCCGTGGACTCGGGCATCGGGCCAAGAAGAGCGGGTATTATGCCAAGGATATCGGAGTTGCGGAGTCAACTGGCCGATTGGGCAATAGCCTGCAGGAGAGGATGATGCGCCGAAGAATCGGACGAAGCGTCGAGGGACTAATGACATGCCGGACAACTTGGTTAAATTGCTTAGGATTAATTGTCTCGATCGAAATTTTGTTTTAAGTGTGCAGGATTAACTACGATGAAAGTTGGACAAGTAGCAGGAGTTGCGCCGGAGTCAAGATCATGATCACGTTGGGAGTTCGAGAGTTCGACGGAAGTTCGGACGGTCGTCGGAGGTTCTGCGAGAACAGATCCGAGAAGTCCAGAAGCTTGCCAAGCGAAGCTCGTCGGAACTCGCCAAGTGGATCGTCACAAAGTCCAAGAGTTTGCTGGAAGTCCGCAGAAGAATCACCGAGGGTTCATCGGATGATCGACGGAAACTCGCCGGAAGAAGCGATTGACGCATCGGAGCAAAGCTGCAGAAATTGTCTTAGATATAATCGTAGTTAGCACATTGATTAAGTTGGAAAATGGGAGGTGATCCCATTAGCTTAATCTTGGGGCAATTGGGCCCCTGAAAAGATTGAAATTGGGCCGAATGGAGCTAACCATTCGGACCCTGATTGCACCAGGAGGTGCAACCGCCTAGGCCAGGAGGTGGCACCGCCTGGGCTAAGTCTCCCAGCGAGATTGGGCGGTGCAACCGCCCTAGCCAGGAGGTGCAACCGCCTGAGCTCAGTCTTCGAGCTAGACTGGGCGGTGCAACCTCCCTGACAGAGAGGTAGCACCGCCTGAGCTCGGTCTTCGAGCTCTGGCAGAGAGGTGCAACCGCCTCAGTCAAGAGGTGGCACCGCCTGGGGCTCAGTCTCCGAGTCAGACTCAGGCGGGGCAACCACCCCTAACAGAGAGGTGCAACCGCCTGGGCTCAGTCTCCGAGCTCTGCCAGGCGGTGCAACCTCTCCAGTCAGGAGGTGCAACCGCCGGATCCCGGAATTCCGGGATTTGATCGTTTTGAGCTCCAAATTTGAATTGGGTTGGGGCCTATAAATACCCCACCCATTCAGCACAGAAAGAGCAAGAGATAGACACCGAAATCTTGATCTTTTCTGTGATTCTTTGAGCTCAAAATGGTGGTTAAGGCCTAAAGTTTTCCTCCCTATGTTCTTCAAGTTTTGAGTTGTAAAGAGAGGAGAGAAAGGTTCTGTAAGGGTTGTCTCCTGAGCCCATCAAAAGGAGTGAAACTGTAAAAGGGCAGTTGGCCTTCGCCTATTGAAGGAAGGCCTCTAGTTGATGTCGGTGACCTCGTCGGTGGAGGAAGCCAAAAGTGGAGTAGGTCAAGACTGACCGAACCACTCTAAATCTCTGGTTTGCTTTTACTTTGAGCACTTTATCATTACTGCAAACCTCCTACATAGCTACTGCCCTCTCTGCTTTTACGAACGAGTCTCTAAGTTTTGTTCTTTCTGAATCTGCATTCAGACGTAAATCGGTGTTTTCGTACGATCTCTACATTGCAGTTTACGTTTACGTCTTGATTCTGTTTATAACTGCAAACTGATTTCTGCGCTTTTATGAACGAGTTTCTCTGCAGTTTACGTTTACGTCTTGATTTTGTTTATAACTGCAAACTGATTTTTGCACTTTTACAAACGAGTTTCTCTGCAGTTTACGTTTACATTCCATTTATAACTACAAACTGACTTCTGCGCTTTTACGAACGAGTGTCTAAGTTCAAATCTTTTCGAATCTACGTTTTGACATAAAATTGTGTTTAGACGCAATCTGCGCTTAAGACGCAAACTGTGCTTAAACGCAAACTGCGCTTAGACGCAATCTGAGCTTCGACGCAATCTGCGCTTAAACGCAAACTTCGCAAACTGTGCTTAGACGTAATCTGAGCCTAAGACACAAACTACACTTAGATGCAAACTGTGCTTAGTCGCAATATGCATTTAGACGCAAACTACATTAAGACATAAACTGAGTTTAGATGCAAACTGCATTCAGACGCAAACTGCTGTGCAGACGTAAACTGTTCTTAATCTTAAGTTATCTTAGAATCGGTTTTTACATCGAAATCGTTTTTTATCGAACGAACGCAGCTTTTGTTTTTAATCGCTGAAAGATTTCCGCTGCACTAATTCACCCCCCCCCCCCCTCTTAGTGCTCTCGATCCTAACAATTGGTATCAGAGCGGGGTATTTCTCATTTCGGATTTACACCCGAGAGATATGGCTCTTCAAGAGGGCTTTTCGGTCTTTCGTCCACCGTTCTTTAACGGATTGGACTACACTTATTAGAAAACTCGAATGAGAGTTTTCTTGATTTCTCTAAATATGGATTTATGGAATATCATTAGAAATGGTTTTCAACTTCCCTCTAAACCGATGAACGAATGGTTAGATTTGGAAAAGAAGTATTTTTCTTTAAACGCAAAGGCTATGAATGCCTTATTTTGCGCTTTGGACAAAAATGAGTTCAATCGGATTTCCACATGCAAAACGGCTTTTGACATTTGGCGAACACTTAAAATCACGCACGAGGGAACTAGTAGAGTCAAAACTCGAAAGTTAACTTTTTATTGCATGATTTCGAGCTTTTTCAAATGCAACCAAGCGAGACTATAGGCGACATGTACACCCGTTTCACGGATGTCGTTAATAGTTGAAGAGCTCTTGGAAAATAATTTTCGGATTTTGAACTCGTAAACAAAATTTTGCGTTCTCTTTCTAAAAAGTGGGATTCAAAAGTAACCGCAATACAAGAAGCTAAAAATCTAAACAACTTACCACTTGAAGAACTAATTGGTTCATTGATGACATATGAAATGGTGCACAATGCACATGATGAACATGTTGAACACAATCACATTCCAAAGAACAGGAAGGATTTGGAACTCTGGACAAATGAATGCCACTTGAGCGATGACTCAAGTGATGAGGACAATGATGAACAAACCAACCTTCCAAAGAACAGGAAGGATTTGGGACATAGAACATTTGAAAAATACTCGAGCATAAGCTCAAGTGATGGTGAACTTAAACTACAAATGAAACGAAAATTAAAAAGCAAAAAGAATGGAACTACTTGCTTTAAACGCAAGAAGAAGAACAAAAATTGGGATGAATCGAGCTCCTCTGAAGACGAGAAAGTCAACAAAAGCGAGGCGGCAAACTACGCCTTACCAGCCTACGACATTAAGGTAATTAAAATGCCTTTGGTTTATTTTAAAATTACTTGATGCTTTCATGATATATTTTCTTTTTTAGTTTAGAATTAATATTCTTGAAAATTACATGTTTAAAAATAAAAATACAAAAATTATGATCATGCTGATAATTTCGAAAAGGATAATATTGCATGATAAACAAACAAAAAGATTTTGATCATGGTTAAGAAGTAATAATGTGTATCATGTTTGATTAACATTGTTGAATGAAATCACGTTTGATTTAAAGTAATGCATAAATATGTAATATTAAATGATTATTAACAATTTTATTCATGAGATTTTAAGTTATCCATGATCATGAGCTTGTTTGATCTTCTTGATTTAATTTCAAGATCTATAGCAAAAATCATGTCTGAATATATGAAAGTGTTAATTTCATTTTCGGATTCACTTAACAATTGGTATCCTAACAATCAGATTTTCTCATACACTTATGAAAATTATTTTTCTAAAATGGATTTGATGAAATGATTCCTGCTTATAAATTCCATCTTGAAATATGAATGATAGTGTTTTTCCTTGCAAAGATTTGTTTCACATTCATATCTCCTATGATTCATGTGCATAAAAAGAATTTATAAATCATAATACAATGAGATTTCTTATGCAAAAATAAAGTGCTTTTGTGATTCTTTGCTAAAGAGAATAATCATAATCATGATCTTAATAATTATAGCATGAAGCTCTTTATAAATCAAGATCGTTCATTATGCTCCCTACATTTATCAAAAAAGAGTTCTTCAAATGAAATGCAATTCAATGAAGTGTCATATTGATATCTTGAAACTTGGAATATTTTAAAATATGATCTTGATAAGAATGTTTCAAGTTGCTCTTTGTACTATATTTTTTCGAATGAATCATGAGCCTTGATATCATATATTTCATAATACAAGATTTCTTTGCCTTATGTCTTGAACTTTCATGCTTATCTTAATTTGGCATATAAAGACTAAGGCATGCTTAGATGAAAAAAAAAATCTCTTAAAAAAAATGCTTTTCCCATCTGATCAAGATTAATGATTTCATGATATTTTGTGAATCTCGAAATTAATTTTAATGACTTGATTATGAATTTCAAGTTAATGATTTGATTTGAATAAGTTTTATCTAAATCATAATCTTGATCTTGCAAAATTGAAGTCACAAATAATATCTTGTGGTATTCATGAAATGATACTCACAATATGAAAGCATTTATATTCATGACTTGAATTGGATTGGAACATTGTATGCTTAAATTAATCATTCTCCTATGTTTCAAAAATTCCTTAAATGCCTTATGTGATGATTGAAAACTAACTTGCTTTATGATGAATCACAAATCATGACTTGATCTATGATGTAAATGCCTTGAAATGATTGATATATTTAACACTTTTATGCTCTTCCCCCTACTTTCTTCTTGTTTTCAATGATAAAATAGGGAGAAGTTTTGATCATGCATGGTAGGATATAATTTGACAAAATTGATACCATCATGATATGAAACATTTATGATGTGCAATTATGCATGCAATACTTGTTCTTTCTAATTATGATGTGATGTATTGCATATGATGTAAATCATGATTTAAAATGCTATGAGTGCCAAGTTACACATTTTGAGAAGAAATTGTTATATTGAAACATTAATGTAATTATGAATGGTGATATGATATCATGCATATAATACTTGAACTTATGATAATGATGCATGCAATGATAAAATATTCATGATGAAAAATTGTCTTGACATTCATAACTTGATTATTCATCCTTTGTCATGATTTTGAAATCGTGTAAAAGGAAAAAAGAACTACAAAACTATATTCTCTCTTTCTTTTTTACAATGACAAAGGGGGAGATAGCTAGCTTGTACAAGTCAAGAAGATGCAAAAACTTGATTGCTAGCTTGCCTATCTTAAGTAGCAAAGAATGCTAACTTGCTTATTTCAAGAAGAAAAATTGTCTTCTTGAACATCACTATCTTGAATATCTCAAGAAGCAAAACTTGCAATTCGCACATTGCAATAGGAAGCAAGAATCACGAGCTTACACAAGAAAGCTATCTTGCATTTGCTTTCGAAATTTTTGCTAGCTTATATATTGTGAAACTTGTATATCGTAAAAATTGCTAGCTTGTTGGTCTAAAGAGAAGCAAAAAGTTGCTATCTCAAAAGAAGCAAATGTGCTATCTTGCCTATCTCAAGAGGCAAAAATGCTAACTTGCGCATCTAGCAAAGTGAACAAAATTTTCAAGAAGCAAGAGTTGCCTTCTTGAACATCTTTAATTTGCTAGCTTGCATGATGTAGAACTTGCTATCTTGAACATTACAAAAAGTGCTATCTTATATGATATAAATCTTGCATATCTAAAACTTGATAGCATGAATGTTCTAAGCATGATGTAACACTTGCTAAATCTTCTAGCTCCAAGATTGCATGATGATAAAACTTGATACTATGTTTTCATGCAATGAGTTGAATCTATTTCACAAACGATTGATAGTGATACTTCTCCTTTTTGTTGATGACAAAGGGGGAGAAGTATGTTGATGAAAGTATGTTGATGACATGACATGTGATGCATAAGTTTATGCATATGTTCATGTTGACGTGTTGCAAGTATTCATGATGAATATTGCAATGACTTGAATTCAGTTTGAATTCAAGGTTCTATCAATATGACATATTGATAGGGGGAGTTTTGTTTAAACTCCGGGAGTTAAGTTTAACTCCGTCATCAAGTGGTTGTCATCATCAAAAAGGGGGAGATTGTTGAATCTCGTATTTTGATGATGAAACTACTTGATATATGGTTTAATCTGCGTTTTGAGTGACTCAGGATGCTTCGATCAGGATGAGACAATTAAAGCAGGAAAATCATGTTGTGCCGAAGGAACATGTCAGAAGATTGAATGTCGGGCCGGTGGATCGGTCGACGTATCGACAGAAGGCTTAGGGCCGTGGACTCGGGCATCGGGCCAAGAAGAGCGGGTATTAGGCCAAGGATATCGAAGTTGCAGAGTCAACTGGCCGATTGGGCAATAGGCTGCAGGAGAGGACGATGCGCCGAAGAATCGGACGAAGCGTCGAGGGACCAATGACATGCCGGATAACTTGGTTAAATTGCTTAGGATTAATTGTCTCGATCGAAGTTTTGTTTTAAGTGTGCAGGATTAACTACGATGAAAGTTAGACAAGCAGCAGGAGTTGCGCCGGAGTCAAGATCATGATCACGTTGGGAGTTCGAGAGTTTGACGGAAGTTCGGACGGTCGTCGGAGTTTCTGCGATAACAGATCCGAGAAGTCCAGAAGCTTGCCAAGCGAAGCTCGTCGGAACTCACCAAGTGGATCGTCGCAACGTCTAGGAGTTTGCCGGACGTCCGCAGAAGAATCACCGAGGATTCATCGGATGATCGACGGAAGTTCGCCGGAAACTCGCCGGAAGAAGCGATTGACGCATCGGAGCAAAGCTGCAGAAATTGTCTTAGATTTAATCGTAGTTAGCACATTGATTAAGTTGGAAAATGGGAGGTGATCCCATTAGCTTAATCTTGGGGCAATTGGGCCCCTGAAAAGATTGAAATTGGGCCGAATGGAGCTAACCATTCGGACCCTGATTGCACCAGGATGTGCAACCGCCTAGGCCAGGAGGTGGCACCGCCTGGGCTAAGTCTCCCAGCGAGACTGGGCGGTGCAACCGCCCTAGCCAGGAGGTGCAACCGCCTGTGCTCAGTCTTCGAGCTAGACTGGGCGGTGCAACCTCCCTGACAGAGAGGTAGCACCACCTGAGCTCGGTCTTCGAGCTCTAGCAGAGAGGTGCAACCGCCTCAGTCAAGAGGTGGCACCGCTTGGGGCTCAGTCTCCGACCCAGACTCAGGCGGTGCAACCGCCCCTAACAGAGAGGTGCAACCGCCTGGGCTCAGTCTCCGAGCTCTGCCAGGCGGTCCAACCTCTCCAGTCAGGAGGTGCAACCGCCTGATCCCAGAATTCCGGGATTTGATCGTTTTGAGCTCCAAATTTGAATTGGGTTGGGGCCTATAAATACCCCACCCATTCAGCACAGAAAGAGCAAGAGGTAGACACCGAAATCTTGATCTTTTCTGTGATTCTTAGATCTCAAAATTGTGGTTAAGGCCTAAAGTTTTCCTCCCTCTGTTCTTCAAGTTTTGAGTTGTAAAGAGAGGAGAGAAAGGTTCTGTAAGGGTTGTCTCCTGAGCCCGTCAAAAGGAGTGAAACTGTAAAAGGGTAGTTGACCTTCGCCTATTGAAGGAAAGCCTCTAGTTGATGTCGGTGACCTCGTCGGTGGAGGAGGCCAAAAGTGGAGTAGGTCAGGACTGACCGAACCACTCTAAATCTCTGGTTTGCTTTTACTTTGAGCACTTTATCATTACTGCAAACCTCCTACATAGCTACTGCCCTCTGCGCTTTTACGAACGAGTATCTAAGTTTTGTTCTTTCCGAATCTGCATTCAGACGTAAATCGGTGTTTTCATACGATCTCTACATTGCAGTTTACGTTTACGTCTTGATTCTGTTTATAACTGCAAACTGATTTCTGCGCTTTTATGAACGAGTTTCTCTGCAGTTTACGTTTACGTCTTGATTCTGTTTATAACTGCAAACCGATTTCTGCGCTTTTACAAACGAGTTTCTCTGCAGTTTACGTTTACATTCAATTTATAACTACAAACTGACTTCTGCGCTTTTACGAACGAGTGTCTAAGTTCAAATCTTTCCGAATCTACGTTTTCACGTAAAACTGTGTTTATACGCAAACTGCGCTTAGACGCAATCTGAGCTTCGACGCAATCTGCGCTTAGACGCAAACTTCGCAAACTATGCTTAGACGCAATCTGAGCCTAAGACGCAAACTACACTTAGATGCAAACTGTGCTTAGTCGCAATCTGCATTTAGATGCAAACTACATTAAGACATAAACTGAGTTTAGACGCAAACTGCATTCAGAAGCAAACTGCGTGCAGACGTAAACTGTGTTTAATCTTATGTTATCTTAGAATCAGCTTTTACATCGAAATCATTTTTTATCGAACGAACGCAGCTTTTGTTTTTAATCGCTGAAAGATTTCCGCTGCACTAATTCACCCCCCCCCTCTTAGTGCTCTCGATCCTAACAATTGGTATTAGAGCGGGGTATTTCTTATTTCGGATTTACACCCGAGAGATATGGCTCTTCAAGAGGGCTTTTCGGTCTTTCATCCACCGTTCTTTAACGGATTGGACTACACTTATTAGAAAACTCGAATGAGAGTTTTCTTGATTTCTCTAAATCTGGATTTATGGAATATTGTTGAAAACGGTTTTCAACTTCCCTCTAAACCGATGAACGAATGGTCGGATTTGGAAAAGAAGTATTTTTCTTTAAACGCAAAGGCTATGAATGCCTTATTTTGCGCTTTGGACAAAAATGAGTTCAATCGGATTTCCACGTGCGAAACGGCTTTTGACATTTGGCGAACACTTGAAATCACGCACGAGGGAACTAGTAGAGTCAAAGACTCGAAAGTTAACTTTTTATTGCATGATTTCGAGCTTTTTCAAATGCAACCAAGCGAGACTATAGACGACATGTACACCCGTTTCACGGATGTCGTCAATAGTTTAAGAGCTCTTGGAAAATAATTTTCGGATTTTGAACTCGTAAACAAAATTTTGCGTTCTCTTTCTAAAAAGTGGGATTCAAAAGTCACTGCAATACAAGAAGCTAAAAATCTAAACAACTTACCACTTGAAGAACTAATTGGTTCATTGATGACATATGAAATGGTGCACAATGCACATGATGAACATGTTGAACACAATCACCTTCCAAAGAACAGGAAGGATTTGGAACTCTGGACAAATGAATGCCACTTGAGCGATGACTCAAGTGATGAGGACAATGATGAACAAACCAACCTTCCAAAGAACTGGAAGGATTTGGGACATAGATGTAACATCCCCCATTAAAAAAAAAAAAATTAGTAAATAATAATTTTTTTATTAAATAATATTATATTAAAGTTTATGGCTAAGGACCTAAGAGTAAATATTAAATGTTTGAGATGATTTATAGAATATTCAGAATTGAGTAAATAAAAATAAAATAAAATAAAATGGAGGACATGTGTCATTAACAAGGATTAGCCACTTAGCATTTATTCTAAAGTTGACAACTAAACCCCCATGCATGCTTGCCACCTCACTATTTTAGCATGAGCCAAACCTAAGTAATTTATGGCACCATTAAGAAGAACGTTTTCAGCCAACGTTAGTTTGAGGAGAAGAAGAAGAAGTAGAAGAAGAAGACGAAACTTTGTTTGAGGTTTTGTATCAACTCCCTATATTTGGGAATCAAACTCATCTAAGGCAAGTGTTCTAACCTCTTCCTACAGAATTCCTAATCTCTATTTTCCTTTTAATTCTTCATAATGCAAAAGATTTCAGCTTAGTACCAAACCGTTCTTTCCTTTTGATACAAAGCCATGAATCTAAAATTTTTCGGTAATCTGACTTCTGTACATAGACTCAAATATCTTTATTTTGACACTAAGATTGAATGATTTGGAGTTTAAATGCCTACTAAGACTTCTGTTTCAATTAACCCTACAGATTCTGCAAAATAGAGACTGAAATTTCTGACCTCTTGTTGCTTAACTACTTATAACTTTCTGCTGTGAACTCAGATTCATACAAAGTATGATTTATTCGAAGCTAGACTCAAAATGCTTTCTTTATATACCTGATTTGAAATTTCGGAGTATAATTGCTAACTAAAACATCTGCTTTCATCGACCCAATGGATTCAGTAAAACAGAGCAAATATTTTCAGACCTTTGGCTACGAAATTATCTGTAACTCCCTGTTGTTAATTCCAATTCTTGTCAAACTTAATTTGCCTAAAATTAGATTGATAAAACTTTCTAATGACACATATTTTGCATAAATTGGAGCATAATTGGTTATCTAAATAGTTCATATAATGTCCCTATCAAATTCTGCCAGAATCGAGCTTTGGTCGATTTCGGCACTTCTTGTTTCTTCTCTTTGGAAATCGATTTCAGCAAACACTCTTCAGTTAAGCTTTACATTATTACCTTAAATTCCTATATATTTTTGTCCTTTATTTATTTGTCTGCAGCTATCATCTAAAGTTCATGTTTTTAGCGTAATGATTCGGCACATGCATCCCATTGTTCCGCATTTGCTTTCGATATGTGCCACTTCCAGTTTCATTTCTTTGGACATTGAATTTATCTAACTTTCTTATTTCAATTGAGCCATATGTGATTTCTTGAAATCCTTGTATACTCCTGCTTTTGTTTCCTTTTAAATCTGAATACGTTTGTGAAAGATTATGTTTGTATCGTATTGACTCGAAAGGCATATGTACATTTCGTTGTTCCGCATGTGCTTCTGATATGTGTCAATGTTATTGTTCATACTACCCTTTTGTACTCTGGTGTCTTGTGGGATATTGTGAACCTTTGCCAGAAATGGTAAAGGGAGTTCTGCTTAGAGCCCGTGATTGCTCTACCGGCCCCATTGACTTCACTCAAACGTGGGTGGATGGAGCTCCCAGACGTGGAAGACTTATGCTTGGTGGTCATCCAGAAATGGATGAATCACATTATGTATGTGGTCCCACAGCGCCATCTATGTTTATTGATATGATATCCAAAGCTTTGTTTATGAGTTCATATTATGCTTTGGATAAAAATGGAATGCATGCTACATCAAAAATGACATACAAGCTTGTGTTTATTACTCGGTTCACTTGTTATACCTTGAAGTGTTTCGTATGTCATTGTTATGCTCTCAAACACTCTTATGCCTTTGATATGTACCTAAATGCTTCATGTGCCATTTGATACATGCCTAAATGTTTCTTTTGCCAATGAAATGCTCCAATTTCCTTTCTCCTATTGTTGTGTCTAATGCCTGTTTTTGAATGAGGTCAACCTTTGTGATTTTATATCAAATGAGATGACTTCAAATGAACATTTGTATTTCTACTTTGTATCTTGATACTAAACTTGCTTGAACTTCTCCTATCGCCATGGATATGTTAGACACTTGCTGAGCTCTTTATGCTCACCCCGTTGCTATATAAATTTTTCAGGGTAACTTGTCATGCACTGAAAAGCTAGAATTGGGTTAAAGTAGTGAAAGGCTAGAAGATTTTTGAGCTAATTTTGTTGGATGATGGTTTTTGTTGTATAGTAAACTTTACTTCTGATGTAATGTTAAGGATCTGTTGATACTTATGTGTTGTAAAAGTTTAAAGGACCGCTCACGTGTATGGAATGATAAGTTTAAGTTGTATAAGGATAAGAACTCATGGTAAATAATTATCTTTTTTGTGATTGTATATATTTTTATGATTATGGATTTGTGTTGTGGTTGATGTTTAGTTGAGTTGCCTTTAGATTTTGTGAATCTCTGAGTGAAGTGGATTATGATTTATGTAACGTTCAGGTTTATGAGTTGTGAATATTGATTATTGAATGATTCTTAGTATCCTCAAATTGTTAGTTTGGATCCTGGATTGAATTGATGATGAATTATAATATAATTGATTTTAGACAGGGTCACACTTCCTGAATGTGATAATTCGAGGGGGGGGGGCGTGACAGAGTGGTATCAGAGCATGATTTGAGGATTTCTAAGAGTTTTGATATGCTAGATGTGTAATAAATTTTGAGGTTTAGTGATTTCTATTTAGAGACTGATCAAAAGTTTTCTTTTGTTATTTTTAGGAAGCAAGGATGACTAGGTCATCTGGTTCTCCTATTGCATCTACTTCTGATCAATTCAGTGGAATTATGAAATCTCTAGAGGCAATGACACAAGTAATGCAACAACAAGTCCGACAAGGAAGAAATGATGAAGGTGGGAATTCAAACCAAACTGGGTTGGGAATTGAACAGTTTAAGAAGCTTAGTCCTCCCAGTTTTGGTGGTGAGCCTGATCCAATGGTAGCAGAACAATGGATGATGTGGATGGAGAAAATATTTGATGTTTTAAATTGCCTAGATGATAAGAAGGTTTCTCTTGCTACCTTTATGCTAGAAGGAGAGGCTGAGCACTGGTGGCGAACCATGAAGAGGATTTCTGAAGCTCGATAGGAGCCAATCACTTGGAAGGTATTTACAGAAAAGTTTAATGATAAATATTTTCCGGATTGTATTAGAGAGCAGAAAGAATTGGAGTTCCTGAATCTCATCCAGGGAAAATTGACAGTAGCCAAATATGAGTCTAAATTCACCGAGCTCTCTAGATTTGCCACACATATGATTGATGATGAATATAGGAAAGCAAGAAGATTTGAAAGAGGATTAAGGCCGGCAATAAGAAGCCGGATATCAGCTTTAAAACTCCAAGTATACACTGAAGTAGTAGAAAGAGCTTTCATACTTGAAAAAGACTTGGAGGAGATCCAAGAAATCAGGGATAGGAATAGAAAGGATAAGTTTGTTGGTAAAAGGAAGAGAGGAAATGAAGTAGAAAGAAGTAACGAGAAGGTAAAGGTACCTAGATTTGAGAAAGGAACTCCATCACAAAGAACTCTATCGTGTACAAAATGCGGACGTAATCATGAAACAAGTGAGTGTTTTCGGGTGACTGGAGCTTGTTTTGCCTGTGGAAAGTTAGATCATAAAGTCAGAGACTGCCCACTAAACAAGAACAAAGAGCCACTACTCCCTAAGCCGACAACCCATGCTAGAGTATATGCTATCACAAAACAAGATTCCAGAGCCTCTAAATCAGTGGTTGAAGGTATTCTACATGTTTCTAATAGAAATGCAAAAGTTTTGTTTGATCCTGGCTCCAACTTGTCTTTTGTTTCACAATATTTTGCTTGTCACTTGGGCATTCAACCTAAACCACTGGATTATTTGCTACACGTAACTACTGCTGTTGGGGATTCCTTGACTACAAATCTGGTTTATCCTTATCTTTTCGTCGAAAGAGATATGACAAATTTAGAGGACTAAATTTTCTTTTAAGGAGGGGAGAGTGTAACATCCCCCATTAAAAAAAAAAAAAGTAGTAAATAATAATAATTTTTATTAAATAATATTATATTAAAGTTTATGGCTAAGGACCTAAGAGTAAATATTAAATGTTTGAGATGATTTATAGAATATTCAGAATTGAGTAAATAAAAATAAAATAAAATAAAATGGAGAACATGTGTTATTAACAAGGATGAGCCACTTAGCATTTATTCTAAAGTTGACACCTAAACCCCCATGCATGCTTGCCACCTCACTATTTTAGCATGAGCCAAACCTAAGTAATTTAAGGCACTATTAAGAAGAAAGTTTTCAGCCAACGTTAGTTTGAGGAGAAGAAGAAGAAGTAGAAGAAGAAGACGAAACTTTGTTTGAGGTTTTGTATCAACTCCCTATATTTGGGAATCAAACTCATCTAAGGCAAGTGTTCTAACCTCTTCCTACAGAATTCCTAATCTATGTTTTCCTTTTAATTCTTCATAATGCAAAAGATTTCAGCTTAGTACCAAACCGTTCTTTCCTTTTGATACAAAGCCATGAATCTGAAATTTTTCGGTAATCTGACTTCTGTACATTGTTTTCGATCTAACTTTTAGCACTAAACTCTGATTTAGGTAAAACCTATTCCATTTGAAAGTAGACTCAAATATATTTATTTTGACACTAATATTGAATGATTTGGAGTTTAAATGCCTACTAAGACTTCTGTTTCAATTAACCCTACAGATTCTGCAAAATAGAGACTGAAATTTCTGACCTCTTGTTGCTTAACTACGTATAACTTTCTGCTGTGAACTCAGATTCATACAAAGTATGATTTATTCGAAGCTAGACTCAAAATACTTTCTTTATATACCTGATTTGAAATTTTTGAGAATAATTGCTAACTAAAACATCTGCTTTCATCGACCTAATGGATTCAGTAAAACAGAGCAAATATTTTCAGACCTTTGGCTACGAAATTATCTGTAACTCCTTGTTGTTAATTCCAATTCTTGTCAAACTTAATTTACCTAAAATTAGATTGATAAAGCTTTCTAAAGACACATATTTTGCATAAATTGGAGCATAATTGGTTATCTAAATAGTTCATACAATGTCCCTATCAAATTCTGCTAGAATCGAGCTTTGGTCGATTTCGGCTCTTCTTGTTTCTTCTCTTTGGAAATCGATTTCAGCAAACACTCTTCAGTTAAGCTTTACATTATTACCTTAAATTCCTATATACTTTTGTCCTTTATTTATTTGTCTGCAGCTACCATCTAAAGTTCATGTTTTCAGCGTAATGATTCGGCACATGCATCCCATTGTTCCGCATTTGCTTTCGATATGTGCCTCTTCCAGTTTCATTTCTTTGGACATTGAATTCATCTAACTTTCTTATTTCAATTGAGCCATATGTGATTTCTTGAAATCCTTGTATACTCCTGCTTTTGTTTCCTTTTAAATCTGAATACATTTGTGAAAGATTATGTTTGTATCGTATTGACTCGAAAGGCATATGTACATTTCGTTGTTCCACATGTGCTTCTGATATGTGTCAATGTTATTGTTCATACTACCCTTTGTACTCTGGTGTCTTGTGGGATATTGTGAACCTTTGCCAGAAATGGTAAAGGGAGTTATGCTTAGAGCCAGTGATTGCTCTGCCGGCCCCATTGACTTCACTCAGACGTGGGTGGATGGAGCTCCCAAACGTGGAAGACTTATGCTTGGTGGTCATCCAGAAATGGATGAATCACATTATGTATGTGGTCCCACAGCGCCATCTATGTTTATTGATATGATATCCAAAGCTTTGTTTATGAGTTCATATTATGCTTTGGATAAAAATGGAATGCATGCTACATCAAAAATGACATACAAGCTTGTGTTTATTACTCGGTTCACTTGTTATACCTTGAAGTGTTTCGTATGTCATTGTTATGCTCTCAAACACTCTTATGCCTTTGATATGTACCTAAACGCTTCATGTGTCATTTGATACATGACTAAATGTTTCTTTTGCCAATGAAATGCTCCAATTTCCTTTCTCCTATTATTGTGTCTAATGCCTGTTTTTGAACGAGGTCAACCTTTGTGATTTTATATCAAATGAGATGACTTCAAATAAACATTTGTATTTCTACTTTGTATCTTGATACTAAACTTGCTTGAACTTCTCCTATCGCCATGGATATGTTAGACACTTGCTGAGCTCTTTATGCTCACCCCGTTGCTATATAAATTTTTCAGGGTAACTAGTCACGCACTGAAAAGCTAGAATTGTGTTAAAGCAGTGAAAGGCTAGAAGATTTTTGAGCTAATTTTGTTGGATGATGGTTTTTGTTGTATAGTAAACTTTACTTCTGATGTAATGTTAAGGATCTGTTGATACTTATGTGTTGTAAAAGTTTAAAGGACCGCTCACGTGTATGGAATGATAAGTTTAAGTTGTATAAGGATAAGAACTCATGGTAAATAATTATCTTTTTTGTGATTGTATATATTTCTATGATTATGGATTTGTGTTGTGGTTGATGTTTAGTTGAGTTGCCTTTAGATTTTGTGAATCTCTGAGTGAAGTGTATTATGATTTATGTAACGTTCAGGTTTATGAGTTGTGAATATTGATTATTGAATGATTCTTAGTATCCTCAAATTGTTAGTTTGGATCCTGGATTGAATTGATGAGGAATTATAATATAATTAATTTTAGATAGGGTCACACTTCCTGATTGTGATAATTCGAGGGGGGGGCGTGACAATAGAACATTTGAAGACCACTCGAGCATAAGCTCAAGTGATGGTGAACTTAAACTACAAATGAAACGAAAATTAAAAAGCAAAAAGAATGGAACTACTTGCTTTAAACGCAAGAAGAAGAACAAAAATTGGGATGAATCGAGCTCCTCTGAAGACGAGAAAGTCAACAAAAGCGAGGCGGCAAACTACGCCTTACCAGCCTACGACATTGAGGTAATTAAAATGCCTTTGGTTTATTTTAAAATTACTTGATCCTTTCATGATATATTTTCTTTTTTAGTTTAGAATTAATTTTCTTGAAAATTACATGTTTAAAAATAAAATTACAAAAATTATGATCATGCTTATAATTTCGAAAATGATAATATTGCATGATAAACAAACAAAATTATTTTGATCATGGTTAAGAAGTAATAATGTGTATCATGTTTGATTAACATTGTTGAATGAAATCACGTTTGATTTAAAGTAATGCATAAAGATGTAATATTAAATGGTTATTAACAATTTTATACATGAGATTTTAAGTTATCCATGATCATGAGCTTGTTTGATATTCTTGATTTAATTCCAAGATCTATAGCAAAAATCATGTCTGAATATATGAAAGTGTTAATTTCATTTTCGGATTCACTTAACAATTGGTATCCTAACAATCAGATTTTCTCATACACTTATGAAAAATATTTTTCTAAAATGGATTTGATGAAATGATTCCTGCTTATAAATTCCATCTTGAAATATGAATGATAGTGTTTTTGCTTGCAAAGATTTGTTTCACATTCATATCTCATATGATTCATGTGCAGAAAAAGAATTTATAAATCATAATACAATGAGATTTCTTATGCAAAAATAAATTGCTTTTGTGATTCTTTGCTAAAGAGAATAATCATAATCATGATCTTGATAATTATAACATGAAGCACTTTATAAATCAAGATCGTTCATTATGCTCCCTATATTTATCAAAAAGGAGTTCTTCAAATGAAATGCAATTCAATGCAGTGTCATATTGATATCTTGAAACTTGAAATATTTTAAAATATGATCTTGATAAGAATGTTTCAAGTTGCTCTTTGTACTATATCTTTTCGAATGAATCATGAGCCTTGATATCATATATTTCATAATACAAGATTTCTTTGCCTTATGTCTTGAACATTCATGCTTATCTTAATTTGGCATATAAAGACTAAGGCATGCTTAGATGAAAAAAAAAATCTCTTAAAAAAAATGCTTTTCCCATCTGATCGAGATTAATGATTTCATGATATTTTGTGTATCTCGAAATTAATTTTAATGACTTGATTATGAATTTCAAGTTAATGATTTGATTTGAATAAGTTTTATCTAAATCATAATCTTGATCTTGCAAAATTGAAGTCACAAATAATATCTTGTGGTATTCATGAATTGATACTCACAATATGAAAGCATTTATATTCATGACTTGAATTGGATTGGAACATTGTATGCTTAAATTAATCATTCTCCTATGTTTCAAAAATTCCTTAAATGCCTTATGTGATGATTGAAAACTAACTTGCTTTATGATGAATCACAAATCATGACTTGATCTATGATGTAAATGCCTTGAAATGATTGATATATTTAACACTTTTATGCTCTTCCCCCTACTTTCTTCTTGTTTTCAATGATAAAATAGGGAGAAGTTTTGATCATGCATGGTTGGATATAATTTGACAAAATTGATATCATCATGATATGAAACATTTATGATGTGCAATTATGCATGCAATACTTGTGCTTTCTAATTATGATGTGATGTATTGCATATGATGTAAATCATGATTTAAAATGCTATGAGTGCCAAGTTACACATTTTGAGAAGAAATTGTTATATTGAAACATTAATGTAATTATGAATGGTGATATGATATCATGCATGTAATACTTTAACTTATGATAATGATGCATGCAATGATAAAATATTCATGATGAAAAATTGTCTTGACATTCATAACTTGATTATTCATCCTTTGTCATGATTTTGAAATCGTGTAAAGGGAAAAAAGAACTACAAAATTGTATTATGTCTTTCGTTTTTACAATGACAAAGGGGGAGATAGCTAGCTTGTACAAGTCAAGAAGATGCAAAAACTTGATTGCTAGCTTGCCTATCTCAAGTAGCAAAGAATGCTAACTTTCTTATTTCAAGAAGAAAAATTGTCTTCTTGAACATCACTATCTTGAATATCTCAAGAAGCAAAACTTGCAATTTGCACATTGCAATAGGAAGCAAGAATCATGAGCTTACACAAGAAAGCTATCTTGCATTTGCTTTCAAAATTTTTGCTAGCTTATATATTGTGAAACTTGTATATCGTAAAAATTGCTAGCTTGTTAGTCTAAAGAGAAGCAAAAAGTTGCTATCTCAAAAGAAGCAAATGTGCTATCTTGCCTATCTCAAAAGGCAAAAATGCTAACTTGCGGATCTAGCAAAGTGAACAAAATTTTCAAGAAGCAAGAGTTGCCTTCTTGAACATCTCTAATTTGCAAGCTTGCATGATGCAGAACTTGCTATCTTGAACATTACCAAAAGTGCTATCTTATATGATATAAAACTTGCATATCTAAAACTTGATAGCATGAATGTTCTAAGCATGATGTAACACTTGCTAAATCTTCTAGCTCCAAGATTGCATGATGATAAAACTTGATACTATGTTTTCATGCAATGAGTTGAATCTATATCACAAACGATTGATAGTGATACTTCTCCTTTTTGTTGATGACAAAGGGGGAGAAGTATGTTGATGACATGACATGTGATGCATAAGTTTATGCATATGTTCATGTTGATGTGTTGCAAGTATTCATGATGAATATTGCAATGACTTGAATTCAGTTTGAATTCAAGGTTCTATCAATATGGCATATTGATAGGGGGAGTTTTGTTTAAACTCTGGGAGTTAAGTTTAACTCCGTCATCAAGTGGTTGTCATCATCAAAAAGGGGGAGATTGTTGAATCTCGTATTTTGATGATGAAACTACTTGATTTATGATTTAATCTGCGTTTTGAGTGACGCAGGATGCTTCGATCAGGATGAGACAATTAAAGCAGGAAAATCATGTTGTGCAAAAGGAACATGTCAGAAGATTGGACGTCGGGCCGGTGGATCGGTCGACGTATCGACAGAAGGCTTCGGGCCGTGGACTCAGGCATCGGGCCAAGAAGAGCGGGTATTGTGCCAAGGATATCGGAGTTGCAGAGTCAACTGGCCAATTGGGCAATAGGCTGCAGGAGAGGACGATGCGCCGAAGAATCGGACGAAGCGTCGAGGGACCAATGACATGCCGGACAACTTGGTTAAATTGCTTAGGATTAATTGTCTCGATCGAAGTTTTGTTTTAAGTGTGCAGGATTAACTATGATGAAAGTTAGACAAGCAGCAGGAGTTGCGCCGGAGTCAAGATCATGATCATGTTGGGAGTTCGAGAGTTCGATGGAAGTTCGGAAGGTCGTCGGAGCTTCTACGAGAACAAATCCGAAAAGTCCAGAAGCTTGCCAAGCGAAGCTCATCGGAACTCGCCAAGTGGATCGTCGCAAAGTCTCGGAGTTTGTTGGAAGTCCGCAGAAGAATCACCGAGGTTTCATCGGATGATCGACGAAAGTTCGCCGGAAACTCGCTGGAAGAAGCGATTGACGCATCGGAGCAAAGCTGCAGAAATTGTCTTAGATTTAATCATAGTTAGCATGTTAATTAAGTTGGAAAATGGGAGGTGATCCCATTAGCTTAATCTTGGGGCAATTGGGCCCTTGAAAAGATTGAAATTGGGCTGAATGGAGCTAACCATTCGGACCCTGATTGCACCAGGAGGTGCAACCGCCTAGGCCAGGAGGTGGCACCGCCTGGGCTAAGTCTCCTAGCGAGACTGGGCGGTGCAACCGCCCCAGCCAGGAGGTGCAACCGCCCCAGCCAGGAGGTGCAACCGCCTGAGCTCAGTCTTCGAGCTAGACTGGGCGGTGCAACCTCCCTGACAGAGAGGTAGCACCGCTTGAGCTCGGTCTTCGAGCTCTGGTAGAGAGGTGCAACCGCCTCAGTCAAGAGGTGGCACCGCCTGGGGCTCAATCTCCGAGCGAGACTCAGGCGGTGCAACCGCCCCTGACAGAGAGGTGCAACCGCATGGGCTCAGTCTCCGAGCTCAGCCAGGCGGTGCAACCTCTCCAGTTAGGAGGTGCAACCGCCTGATCCCGGAATTCTGGGATTTGATCGTTTTGAGCTCCAAATTTGAATTGGGTTGGGGCCTATAAATACCCCACCCATTCAGCACAGAAAGAGCAAGAAATAGACACCGAAATCTTGATATTTTCTGTGATTCTTAGAGCTCAAAATTGTAGTTAAGGCCTAAAGTTTTCCTCCCTCTGTTCTTCAAGTTTTGAGTTGTAAAGAGAGGAGAGAAAGGTTCTGTAAGGGTTGTCTCCTGAGCTTGTCAAAAGGAGTGAAACTGTAAAAGGGCAGTTGGCCTTCGCCTATTGAAGGTAGGCCTCTAGTTGACGTCGGTGACCTCGTCGGTGGAGGAAGCCAAAAGTGGAGTAGGTCAAGACTGACGGAGCCACTCTAAATCTCTAGTTTGCTTTTACTTTAAGCACTTTATCATTACTGCAAACCTCCTACATAGCTACTGCCCTCTGCGCTTTTACGAACGAGTCTCTAAGTTTTGTTCTTTCCGAATCTGCATTCAGACGTAAATCGGTGTTTTCGTACGATCTCTACATTGCAGTTTACGTTTACGTCTTGATTCTGTTTATAACTACAAACTGATTTCTGCGCTTTTACGAACGAGTTTCTCTGCAGTTTACGTTTACGTCTTGATTCTGTTTATAACTGCAAATTGATTTCTGCGCTTTTACAAACGAGTTTCTCTGCAGTTTACGTTTACATTCCATTTATAACTGCAAACTGACTTCTGCGCTTTTACGAACGAGTGTCTAAGTTCAAATCTTTCCGAATCTACGTTTTGACGTAAAACTGTGTTTAGATGCAAACTGCGCTTAAACGCAATCTGCGCTTAAGACGCAAACTGCGCTTAAACGCAAACTGCGCTTAGACGCAATCTGAGCTTCGACGCAATCTGCGCTTAGACGCAAACTGCGCAAACTGCGCTTAGACGCAATCTGAGCCTAAGACGCAAACTACACTTAGATGCAAACTGTGCTTAGTCGCAATCTGCATTTTGATGCAAACTACATTAAGACATAAACTTAGTCTAGACGCAAACTGCATTCAGACGTAAAGTGCGTGCAGACGTAAACTATGCTTAATCTTAAGTTATCTTAGAATCGGCTTTTACATCGAAATCATTTTTTATCGAACGAACGCAGCTTTCGTTTTTAATCGCTGAAGGATTTTCGCTGCACTA
This sequence comes from Musa acuminata AAA Group, assembly GCF_036884655.1. Lineage (NCBI taxonomy): Eukaryota > Viridiplantae > Streptophyta > Magnoliopsida > Zingiberales > Musaceae > Musa > Musa acuminata. The sequence goes on from NC_088346.1 coordinate 26,871,501, forward strand.
ATTCACCCCCCCCCCCTCTTAGTGCTCTCGATCCTAACAAAAAATGTCAACTAGTTGATGTTTAGTATCAATGAACTATATGGTTACGTCATGATTAGTGACATGATCTCGTATAAAGTGATGTCTAATATCAATATGTTTTGTTCTTGAGTGTTGTATAGGATTCTTAGTTAAGCATATTGCACTCGTGTTATCACATTTAATGGGAATATCTTTAAGATTAACTTTATAATCTTCTAAAGTGTTTTTCATCCATACAACTTGTGCACAGCATGCACTTACTGCAATATATTCAGCTTCGGTTGTTGATAGAGCAACCGAGCTTTGTTTCTTAGATGACCAAGAAATAAGGGCATGTCCTAAAAATTGACATGATCCTGATGTGCTTTTTCTATCTAGTCTACAGCCAGCGAAGTCCGCATCAGCATAAGCTGTTAACTCAAAATTTTCTGATTTTGGGTACCATAATCCTAGATTTGTGGTTCCATTAAGATATCTAAGTATTCTTTTAACTGCTTTGAGATGAGATATTTTATGGTTTGATTGAAATCTAGCACAAAGTCCTACACTGAACATGATGTCTGGTCTGGTGGCAGTGAGGTAAAGTAGACTTCCTATCATACCCCTATAAGTTTTTTGATCAAAGCTTTCTCCACTTTCATCAATTTCTAACTTAGTGGAGGTGCTCATAGGAGTGTTACTAGCCTTTGAGTTGTTCATATTAAACCTTTTTAATAAATTCATGGCATATTTAGTTTGACAAATAAAGATGCCATTGCTTAGTTGTTTGATTTGTAAACCTAAGAAGAATGTTAATTCTCCCATTAAGCTCATTTCGAATTCGAGACTCATAGTTTTAGCAAAAGATTCACAAAGAGATTCATTTGTAGAGCCAAAGTAATATCATCAACATAAATCTGAACAATGAGAAAATTATTTTCAAAATTCTTGATAAACAATGTAGTATCAACCTTGCCTTTTGTAAAGTTATTTTTGATAAGAAAAGAACTAAGTCTCTCATACCAAGCCCTTGGGGCTTGTTTTAAACCATAGAGAGCTTTAGTTAATCTAAACACATGATTAGGGAGGCTATTATTTTCAAATCCAGGAGGTTGTTCAACATAAACTTCTTCGAAAATAAAGCCATTTAGAAAAGCGCTTTTAACATCCATTTGAAATAACTTAAAATTATTACTACTAGCGTAGGCAAGGAGCATCCTTATGGCTTCCAATCGAGCCACAGGTGCGAAGGTTTCTTCGTAATCGATACCTTCTTCTTGGTTGAAAACTTTGGCCACTAATTTAGCCTTGTTTCTAACCACGATACCATTTTCATCTTGCTTGTTTCTGAAAACACATTTAGTACCAATAACTAAATGGTCATTTGGCCAAGGAACAAGCTTCCACACCTCATTTCTCTCAAATTGATTCAATTCATCTTGCATTGCGATAATCCATGAATCATCTTTCATGGCTTTGTCAACGCATTTGGGTTCAATTTGGGAGAGAAAGGCGGCGTTTGCACAAAAAGTTTTAAGAGAAGATCGTGTTTGAACCCCCTTTGACGTTTCTCCTAAGATTAGCTCCTTGGGATGAGCATCTACATACTTCCAATCCTTAGGTAAGGATATTTCGGGAGTGGATGCATCCAAGTTGCTAGTTGGAGAAGGGGTTTCATTTAAATTCAAGGAATCAAAATTAACATCTTCGTCATGATCATTTTTCGTTATTTCGGAAATCTCATTGAAAACAACATGAATGGATTCTTCGATAATTAAAGTTCTTTTATTGAAGATACGAAAGGCTTTACAAACAGTAGAATAACCAAGAAAGATTCCTTCATCGGATTTAGCATCAAATTTTCCTAAGTTGTCCTTTTCATTTAAGATAAAACACTTACACCCAAAGACTTTAAAATATGAAACATTGGGTTTTTTATTGTTCCATAACTCATAGGGAGTTTTGGTTAGTAGAGGTCTTACTAGAACTCTATTCAAAATGTAGCATGCAGTATTTACGGCTTCGGCCCAAAAATATTTGGGTAGGTTATGTTCATTCAACATGGTTCTTGCCATTTCTTGTAAATTTCGATTTTTTCTTTCTACAACTCCATTTTGTTGAGGATTTCTAGGAGTAGAGAAATTATGGTTGTATCCATTGGGTTCACAAAATTTCTAGAAATCATGGTTTTGAAATTCACCACCATGATCACTTCTAATTAGTGAAATCATAGACCCATTCTCATTCTGAACAAGTTTGCAAAACTTAGTAAAAGATCTAAGGCACTCACTTTTCTGTTTTAAGAAGTAAGTCCTTGTGTATCTGCTATAGTCATCCACGATGACGAAGGCGTATTTGCTACCTCCTAGGCTTGATGTGGAGATTGGTCCGACAAGTCCATATGGATCAATTGTAAGGGCCTAGAGGTGCTTCTTTGATTTTTAGATTTGAAGCTACTCTTAATTTGTTTACCTAACTGGCAAGCATCACATACATTATCTTTGATGAACTTGATATGAGGAATTCCTCTTACAAGTTCTTTGGATGATATTTGAGTGATTAGTTTCATACTAGCATGACCTAAACTTCTATGCCATATCCAAGCATCCTTATTCAAAGCAGAAAAACACATTTCATTACACAAATCATTGATGTCAATAGTGTATACGTTATTTTGTTTCAAAGCAATCATAGATATATTTTTGTGTGGTTTTTCAATGATGCAAGCATTAGATTCAAATCTTATAATATATCCTTTATCACATAATTGACTAATGCTCAAAAGGTTATGTTTTAAACCATCAACTAGCAAAACATCTTCAATAGAGAAGTTGGATTTATTACCTATGGTTCCTTTGCCAATGATTTTACCCTTGTTGTTATCTCCGAAGGTGACATATCCTTCGTCTATGCTAGTGAGCTTAGAGAATTTAGATGGATCTCCGGTCATATGCCTTGAGCATCCACTATCAAGGTACCATCTCTTGCTCCTAGCTTGCGAAGGTTTAGTTTTCTACAAGAAAGGACGATGTTTAGGTACCCATTTGCTTTTGGATGCCTCATAAATAGATCTACATTTCTTATCATGTTGCATAGAATTTGTCATGGTTCCTTTAGGAACCCAAATCAATTTGTTTAGACTTATTTTCTTGAATGGACAACAATGTGTCTTGTGTCCAAATTTACAACAGAAGTTACATTTGTCTTGATGTCGAATATGTAAGATAGAGCCGTTTATGAAGGTGGTTGGATTTTGGTGAGGACTTCTCACGAATCCAATTCCACTTCTTTTGGGAACATGACCCTTGTTTGTAAGGATCATGTTCAATGACTTGCTACCAACCTCGAATTTCTTCAAGGTGTCCTTAAGTAGCAAGTTTTCTTTTTGGAGAGTTTCTAGATCATGGCATTTTATGCATGGGCTTAAACTATCATGATGTTCAGCATTTAACTTATCGAAATTACATATAAGATTATCATGCTTCTTTTTTAGCAATTTGTATTTACTACTGATAGTCTTACACTCATCAATCAATTCATGGAAAGCATTTAATAATTCATCGAATGATAAATCTGCATTTATTGAATTTGTTACCTCATCTTCGATGGCCATTAAGGCGTAATGAGCAACTTGCTCGGTGTTGGACTCCTCGTCTTCGGATGCGCTCGAGTCATCCCATGTTGCTTGAAGCGCCTTCTTCTTTAATGTTCTCCTTTTGACTTGGGGACAATCACTCTTATAGTGTCCCAGCTTTTTGCATTCATAGCAGATTACTTGGTCCTTCTTGGGTTTAAGTTTATTTTTTGCATCATTCTTAAACTTGTTTCTTTTAAAGAACTTTTTAAACTTTCTTATTAGAAGTGCCAAGTCATCATCACAGTCCTCATCACTTGAGTTTTCTCTCAAGTGGCATTCAGAAGTTTTGAGTGCCATATCCTTCCTGTTCTTTGGAAGGATGTCTTCCTGCTCTTCATGAGCTTTACAAGTCATTTCGTAGGTCATTAATGACCCGATTAGTTCTTCAAGAGGGAAATTTCGTAAATCTTTTGCCTCTTGAATAGCAGTGACTTGAGGATCCCAACTCTTAAGAAGGGATCTTAGTATCTTATTAACAAGCTCAAAATCAGAAAAGCTCTTTCCGAGTCCCTTTTGACCGTTGACGACATCCGTGAAACGGGTAAACATGTCGCCAATGGTTTCACTCGGTTTCATCCGGAAAAGTTCGAAAGAATGTAACAGCAAATTGATTTTTGACTCTTTTACTCTACTTGTGCCTTCATGTGTCACTTTGAGTGTGTGACAAATATCAAATGCAGTTTCACAAGTTGAAACACGGTTAAACTCGTTTTTATCAAGTGCACAAAATAAGGCATTCATAGCCTTTGCATTAAGAGCGAAAGCCTTCTTCTCCAAATCATTCCAATCGATCAATGGAAGAGAAGACTTCGAAAATCCATTTTCGACAAGATTCCACAGTTCAGAATCCATAGAAATAAGAAAGATCCTCATTCGGGTCTTCCAATAGGTGTAGTCCGTCCCAATGAACATGGGTGGATGCGTAATAGAATACCCCTCTTGGTTTCCGGCGTATGCCATTTCTCTTGGGTTTTAATCCGTTAGAGAGTTAACCTGGCTCTGATACCAATTATTAGGATCGAGAGCACTAAGAGGGGGGGGTGAATTAGTACAGCGGAAATCTTTCAGCGATTAAAAACGAAAGCTGCGTTCGTTTGATAAAACTATTTTGATGCAAAAGCCGATTCTAAGAATACTTATGATTAAGTGCAGTTTACGTCTAAACATAGTTTGCGTCTAAGCGCAGTTTACACAGTTTGCGTCTAAATGTAGTTTGCGTCTAAATGCAGATTGCGTCTAAGCGCAGTTTGCGTCTAAGCGCAGTTTGCGTCTAAGATCAGATTGCGTCTAAGCGCAGTGCAGTTTGCGTATAAACGCAGTTTTACGTCTAAAAACAATTTTACGTCTAAACGTAGTTTTACGTCTATACGCAATTTGCGTCTAAACGCAGTTTTACGTCTAAACGTAGTTTTGCGTTTAAAAGTAGTTTACGTCTAAAACACAGTTTGCACAGTTTACGTCTAAACGCAGTTTTAAAGGGATCTGAACTTAGAAACTTCGTTCGTAAAAGCGCAGAAGACAGTTTTGCAGAATCAAAACATAAACGTAAACTGTAATGTATGAAAACACCGATTTACATCTGAATATAGATTCGGAAAGATCAGCACTTAGAAACTTGTTCGTAAAAGCGTAGAAGACAGTTTTGCAGAATCAAAACTTAAACGTAAACTGTAATGTATGAAAACACCGATTTACGTCTGAATGCAAATTCGGAAAGATCAGCACTTAGAAACTTGTTCGTAAAGGCGCAGAGAGTAGTAGCTATGTAGGAGGTTTGCAGTAATGATAAAGTACTCAAAATAAATGCAAACCAGAGATTTAGAGTGGTTCGGTCAGTCTTGACCTACTCCACTTTTGGCTTCCTCCATCGACGAGGTCACCGACGTCAACTAGAGGCCTTCCTTCAATAGGCGAAGGCCAACTGCCCTTTTACAGATTCACTCCTTTTGATGGGCTCAGGAGACAACCCTTACAGGACGTTTCTCTCCTCTCTTTACAACTCAAGACTTGAAGAACAGAAAGAGGAGAACTTTAGGACTTTACACAAATTTGAGCTCTTAGAATCATAGAAAAGATCAAGAATTTGGTGTAGGTCTGTATCTTTTCAGTGCTGAATGGGTGGGGTATTTATAGGCCCCAACCCAATTTAAATTTGGAGCTCAAAATGATCAAATCCCGGAATTCCGGGACCAGGCGGTTGCACCTCCTAACTGGAGAGGTTGCACCGCCTGGCAGAGCTCGAAGACTGATCCCAAGCGGTTGCACCTCTGTGTCAGGGACAGTTGCACCGCCTGAATCTGACTCGGAGATTGAGCCCCAGGCGGTGCCACCTCTTGACTAAGGCGGTTGCACCTCTCTGCCAGAGCTCGATGACCGAGCTCAGGTGGTGCCACCTCTTTGTCAGGGAGGTTGCACCGCCCAGTCTAGCTCGAAGACTGAGCTCAGGCGGTGCCACCTCTTGGCTGGGGCGGTTGCACCGCCTAGTCTCGCTGGGAGACTTTAGCCCAGGCGGTGCCACCTCCTGGCCTAGGCGGTTGCACCTCCTGATGCAATCAGGGTTCGAATGGTTAGCTCCATTCGGCCCAATTTCAGTCTTTCAAGGGCCCAATTGCCCCATGATTAAGCTAATGTGATCACCTCTCATTTTTCAGCTTAATCAACATGCTAACTACGATTAGATCTAAGATAATTTCTGCAGCTTTGCTTCGGTGCGTCAATCGCTTCTTCCGGCGAGTTTCTGGCGAACTTCCATCGATCATCCGATGAACCCTCGGTGATGCTCCTGCGGACTTCTGGCAAACTCCTGGACTTTGTGACGATCCACTTGGTGAGTTCCGATGAGCTTCGCTTGGCAAGCTTATGGACTTCTCGGATCTGTTCTCGCAGAACCTCCGACGACCGTCCGAACTTCCGTCGAACTCTCGAACCCCCAACGTGATCATGAACATGACTCCGGCGCAACTCCTGCTGCTTGTCTAAATTTTATCGTAGTTAATCCTGCACACTTATCTTAACACATAGATTAGACAACAAATGACAATTGACTTCATCATCAAAATCCGAGATTCAACAATCTCCCCCTTTTTGATGATGACAATCAATTGATAATGGAGTTATCCTTAACTCCCCCTGTCTATATGCCATAGTTGAGATAAGTCAACCTTGAATTCAAGACCTAAGAATTCAAGTGACGTATTGATAAGTTAGATCAGTTAAACTTATCAATACTCCCATCATGATACTCATCATGATGTATCTCTTCAAAGATGATGTCAAGGCTTGACATACATCATCAAGTTTGTATGATTGTGTTTGTAACTATTCATCATGTAGTTTGAACATTATCATATAAAGCTATGAAGCACTATTACATGATGCACACATTTGAAATATTCTAGCAAGTTTTGCATTTTCTTCACATGATAAGATATCAACTCAGGGCATAATGCAAACTTTAGCACATGTTCATATATCTCTTGGTGATGCAAGGATGGCATAATCATAGCAGTGTTTATAGCATCACTCATAGTATTTCTAATCATGGCAGTGTTTATCAATTCATATATCTCCCCCTTTGTCATCAACAAAAAGCATAGTAATTATGATACTAGGAAAATAATAATAGCAAGCTTATAGAGGAATTTTACATAGATTGCTTTAAATACATCTTCCCCTTTTTGTTATAATCCATTGTCTATGTAAAGATTTTGCAGGATGGAATACATACACATGAATCACTTCATCAAATCTATTTCATAAACTTATTTTTCATGAAAGTGTACGAGAAAATCTGTTTTATAGCATTCGAATAAATTCAGACAAGATTTTGTTGCAGATTTTCACATATAATCATAGAAACATGACAATCAAGTGATTTGATCATTCAATATAGTCCGAAAAATAATTTTAACAAATTTATCTATTCGGACACATCAACATTCCTAATTCTCTTCGAATGAAATCAAATTGTACTTCACTTAGAGGTTTTGTAAAAATGTTAGCTAGTTGATGTTTAGTATCAATGAACTCTATGGTTACGTCATGATTAGTGACATGATCACGTATAAAGTGATGTCTAATATCAATATGTTTTGTTCTTAAGTGTTGTATAGGATTCTTAGTTAAGCATATTGCACTCGTGTTATCACATTTAATGGGAATATCTTTAAGATTAACTTTGTAATCTTTTAAAGTGTTTTCCATCCATACAACTTGTGCACAGCATGCACTTGCTGCAATATATTCAGCTTCGGTTGTTGATAGAGCAACCGAGCTTTGTTTCTTAGATGACCAGGAAACAAGGGCATGTCCTAAAAATTGACATGATCCTGATGTGCTTTTTCTATCTAGTCTACAGCCAGCGAAGTCCGCATCAGCATAAGCTGTTAACTCAAAATTTTCTGATTTTCGGTACCATAATCCTAGATTTGTGGTTCCATTAAGATATCTAAGTATTCTTTAAACTGCTTTGAGATGAGATATCTTAGGGTTTGATTGAAATCTAGCACAAAGTCCTACACTGAACATGATGTCTGGTCTGGTGGTAGTGAGGTAAAGTAAACTTTCTATCATACCCCTATAAGTTTTTTGATCAAAGCTTTCTCCACTTTCATCAATTTCTAACTTAGTGGAGGTGCTCATAGGAGTGTTACTAGCCTTTGAGTTGTTCATATTAAACATTTTTAATAAATTCATGGCATATTTAGTTTGACAAATAAAGATGCCATTGCTTAGTTGTTTGATTTGTAAACCTAAGAAGAATGTTAATTCTCCCATTAAGCTCATTTCGAATTCAAGACTCATAGTTTTAGCAAAAGATTCACAAAGAGATTCATTTGTAGAGCCAAAGATAATATCATCAACATAAATCTGAACAATGAGAAAATTATTTTCAAAATTCTTGATAAACAATGTAGTATCAACCTTGCCTTTTGTAAAGTTATTTTTGATAAGAAAAGAACTAAGTCTATCATACCAAGCCCTTGGGGCTTGTTTTAAACCATAGAGAGCTTTAGTTAATCTAAACACATGATTAGGGAGGCTATTATTTTCAAATCCAAGAGGTTGTTCAACATAAACTTCTTCGGAAATAAAGCCATTTAGAAAAGCGCTTTTAACATTCATTTGAAATAACTTAAAATTATTACTACTAGCGTAGGCAAGGAGCATCCTTATGGCTTCCAATCGAGCCATAGGTGCGAAGGTTTCTTCGTAATCGATACCTTCTTCTTGGTTGAAACCTTTGGCCACTAATCTAGCCTTGTTTCTAACCACGATACCATTTTCATCTTGCTTATTTCTGAAAACACATTTAGTACCAATAACTAAATGGTCATTTGGCCAAGGAACAAGCTTCCACACCTCATTTCTCTCAAATTGATTCAATTCATCTTGCATTGCGATAATTCATGATTCATTTTTCATGGCTTCATCAATGCATTTGGGTTCAATTTGGGAGAGAAAGGCGGCGTTTGCAAAAAAAGTTTTAAGAGAAGATCGTGTTTGAACCCCCTTTGACGTGTCTCATAAGATTAGCTCCTTGGGATGAGCATCTACATACTTCCAATCCTTGGGTAAGGATATTTCGGGAGTGGATGCATCCAAGTTGCTAGTTGGAGAAGGGGTTTCATTGAAATTCAAGGAATCAAAATTAACATCTTCGTCAAGATCATTTTTCGTGATTTCGGAAATCTCATTGAAAACAACATGAATGGATTCTTCGATAATTAAAGTTCTTTTATTGAAGATACAAAAGGCTTTAGAAACAGTAGAATAACCAAGAAAGATTCCTTCATCGGATTTAGCATCAAATTTTCCTAAGTTGTCCTTTTCATTTAAGATAAAACACTTACACCCAAAGACTTTAAAATATGAAACATTGGGTTTTTTATTGTTCCATAACTCATAGGGAGTTTTGGTTAGTAGAGGTCTTACTAGAACTCTATTCAAAATGTAGCATGCAGTATTTACGGCTTCGGCCCAAAAATATTTGGGTAGGTTGTGTTCATTCAACATGGTTCTTGCCATTTCTTATAAATTTTGATTTTTTGTTTCTACAACTCCATTTTGTTGAGGATTTCTAGGAGTAGAGAAATTATGGTTGTATCCATTGAGTTCACAAAATTCCTGAAAATTATGGTTTTGAAATTCACCACCATGATCACTTCTAATTGATGAAATCATAGACCCTTTCTCATTCTGAACAAGTTTGCAAAACTTGGTAAAAGATCTAAGGCACTCACTTTTCTGTTTTAAGAAGTAAGTCCATGTGTATCTGCTATAGTCATCCACGATGACGAAGGCGTATTTGCTACCTCCTAGGCTTGATGTGGAGATTGGTCCGAACAAGTCCATATGGATCAATTGTAAGGGCCTAGAGGTGCTTATCTGATTTTTAGATTTGAAGCTACTCTTAACTTGTTTACCTAATTGGCAAGCATCACATACATTATCTTTGATGAACTTGATATGAGGAATTCCTCTTACAAGTTCTTTGGATGATATTTGAGTGATTAGTTTCATGCTAGCATGACCTAAACTTCTATGACATATCCAAGCATCCTCATTCAAAGCAGAAAAACACATTTCATTACACAAATCATTGATGTCAATAGTGTATACGTTATTTTGTTTCAATGCAATCATAGATATATTTTTGTGTGGTTTTTCAATGATGTAAGCATTAGATTCAAATCTTATAATATATCCTTTATCACATAATTGACTAATGCTCAAGAGGTTATGTTTTAAACCATCAACTAGCAAAACATCTTCAATAGAGAAGTTGGATTTGTTACCTATGGTTCCTTTGCCAATGATTTTACCCTTGTTGTTGTCTCCGAAGGTGACATATCCTTCGTCTATGCTAGTGAGCTTAGAGAATTGAGATGGATCTCCGGTCATATGCCTTGAGCATCCACTATCAAGGTACCATCTCTTGCTCCTAGCTTGCGAAGGTTTAGTTTTCTACAAGAAAGGATGATGTTTAGGTACCCATTTGCTTTTGGGTGCCTCATAAATAGATCAACATTTCTTATCATGTTGCATAGAATTTGTCATGGTTCCTTTAGGAACCCAAATCAATTTGTTTGGACTTATTTTCTTGAATGGACAACAATGTGTCTTGTGTCCAAATTTACAACAGAAGTTACATTTGTCTTGATGTCGAATATGTAAGATAGAGCCGATTATGAAGGTGGTTGGATTTTGGTGAGGACTTCTTACGAATCCAATTCCACTTCTTTTGGGAACGTGACCCTTGTTTGTAAGGATCATGTTCAATGACTTGCTACCAACCTCGAATTTCTTCAAGGTGTCCTTAAGTAGCAAGTTTTCTTTTTGGAGAGTTTCTAGATCATGGCATTTTTTGCATGGGCTTAAACTTTCATGATGTTTAGCATTTAACTTATCGAAATTACAAATAAGATTATCATGCTCCTTTTTTAGCAATTTGTATTTACTACTGATAGTCTTACACTCATCAATCAATTCATGGAAAGCATTTAATAATTCATCGAATGATAAATCTGCATCTATTGAATTTGTTACCTCATCTTCGATGGCCATTAAGGCGTAATGAGCAACTTGCTCGGTGTTGGACTCCTCTTCTTCAGATGCGCTCGAGTCATCCCATGTTGCTTGACGTGCCTTCTTCTTTGATGTTCTCCTTTTGACTTGGGGACAATCACTCTTGTAGTGTCCCAGCTTTTTGCATTCATAGCAGATTACTTGGTCCTTCTTGGGTTCAAGTTTATTTTTTGCATCATTCTTAAACTTGTTTCTTTTAAAGAACTTTTTAAACTTTCTTGTTAGAAGTGCCAAGTCATCATCACAGTCCTCATCACTTGAGTTTTCTCTCAAGTGGCATTCAGAAGTTTTGAGTGTCATATCCTTCCTGTTCTTTGGAAGGATGTCTTCCTGCTCTTCATGAGCTTTACAAGTCATTTCGTAGGTCATTAATGACCCGATTAGTTCTTCAAGAGGGAAATTTCGTAAATCTTTTGCCTCTTGAATAGTAGTGACTTTAGGATCCCAACTCTTAAGAAGGGATCTTAGTATCTTATTAACAAGCTCAAAATCAGAAAAGCTCTTTCCGAGTCCCTTTAGACCATTGACGACATCCATGAAACGGGTAAACATGTCGCCAATGGTTTTGCTCGGTTTCATCCGGAAAAGTTCGAAAGAATGTAACAGCAAATTGATTTTTGACTCTTTTACTCTACTTGTGCCTTCATGGGTCACTTCGAGTGTGTGCCAAATATCAAATGCAGTTTCACAAGTTGAAACACGGTTAAACTCGTTTTTATCAAGTGCACAAAATAAGGCATTCATAGCCTTTGCATTAAGAGCGAAAGCCTTCTTCTCCAAATCATTCCAATCGATCATTGGAAGAGTAGACTTCGAAAATTCGTTTTCGACAAGATTCCAGTGTTCAGAATCCATAGAAATAAGAAAGATCCTCATTCGGGTCTTCCAATAGGTGTAGTCCGTCCCACTGAACATGGGTGGACGCGTAATAGAATACCCCTCTTGGTTTCCGGCGTATGCCATTTCTCTTGGGTTTTAATCCGTTAGAGAGTTAACCTGGCTCTGATACCAATTATTAGGATCGAGAGCACTAAGAGGGGGGGTGAATTAGTGCAGCGGAAATCTTTCAGCGATTAAAAACGAAAGCTGCGTTCGTTTGATAAAACTATTTTGATGCAAAAGCCGATTCTAAGAATACTTATGATTAAGTGCAGTTTACGTCTAAACATAGTTTACGTCTAAGCGCAGTTTACACAGTTTGCGTCTAAATGCAGATTGCGTCTAAGCGAAGTTTGCGTCTAAGCGCAGTTTGCGTCTAAGATCAGATTGCGTTTAAGCGCAGTGCAGTTTGCATCTAAACGCAGTTTTACGTCTAAACACGGTTTTACGTCTAAACGTAGTTTTACGTCTAAACGCAGTTTGCGTCTAAACGTAGTTTTACGTCTAAACGTAGTTTTGCGTTTAAAAGTAGTTTACGTCTAAAACACAGTTTGCACTGTTTACGTCTAAACGCAATTTTAAAGGGATCTGAACTTAGAAATTTCGTTCGTAAAAGCGTAGAAGACAGTTTTGCAGAATCAAAACGTAAACGTAAACTGTAATGTATGAAAACACCGATTTACGTCTGAATACAGATTCGGAAATATCAGCACTTAGAAACTTGTTCGTAAAAGCGCAGAAGACAGTTTTGCAGATTTAAAACGTAAACGTAAACTGTAATGTATAAAAACACCGTTTTACGTCTGAATTTAGATTCGGAAAGATCAGCACTTAGTAACTTGTTCGTAAAGGCGCAGAGAGTAGTAGCTGTGTAGGAGATTTGCAGTAATGATAAAGTGCTCAAAATAAATGCAAACTAGAGATTTAGAGTGGTTCGGTCAGTCTTGACCTACTCCACTTTTGGCTTCCTCCACCGACGAGGTCACCAACGTCAACTAGAGGCCTTCCTTCAATAGGCGAAGGCCAACTGCCCTTTTACAGATTCACTCCTTTTGATGGACTCAGGAGACAACCCTTACAGGACTTTTCTCTCCTCTCTTTACAACTCAAGACTTGAAGAACAGAAAGATGAGAACTTTAGGACTTTACACAAATTTGAGCTCTTAGAATCACAGAAAAGATCAAGAATTCAGTGTAGGTCTGTATCTTTTCAGTGCTGAATGGGTGGGGTATTTATAGGCCCCAACCCAATTCAAATTTGGAGCTCAAAACGATCAAATCCCGGAATTCCGGGACCAGGCGGTTGCACCTCCTGACTGGAGAGGTTGCACCGCTTGGCAGAGCTCGAAGACTGAGCCCAGATGGTTGCACCTCTGTGTCAAGGGCAGTTGCACCGCCTGAGTCTGGCTCGGAGACTGAGCCCCAGGCGGTGCCACTTCTTGACTGAGGCGGTTGCACCTCTCTGCTAGAGCTCGAAGACCGAGCTCAGGCGTTGCCACCTTTCTGTCAGGGAGGTTGCACCGCCCAGTCTAACTCAAAGACTGAGCTCAGGCGGTGCCACCTCCTGGCTGGGGCAGTTGCACCGCCTAGTCTCGCTGGGAGACTTAGCCCAGGCGGTGCCACCTCCTGGCCTAAGCGGTTGCACCTCCTGATGCAATCAGGGTCCGAATGGTTTGCTCCATTCGGCCCAATTTCAGTCTTTCAGGGGCCCAATTGTCCCAAGATTAAGCAAATGGGATCACCTCCCATTTTTTAGCTTAATCAATGTGCTAACTACGATTAGATCTAAGACAATTTCTGCAGCTTTGCTTCGGTGCGTCAATCGCTTCATCTGGCGAGTTTCCGGTGAACTTCTGTCGATCATCCGATGAACCCTCGGTGATGCTCCTGCGGACTTCCGGCAAACTCCTGGACTTTGCGACGATCCACTTGGCGAGTTCCGATGAGCTTCGCTTGGCAAGCTTCTAGACTTCTCGATCTGTTCTCGCAGAACCTCCGACAACCGTCCGAACTTCCGTCGAACTCTCGAACTCCCAACGTGATCATGAACTTGACTCCGGCGCAACTCCTGCTGCTTGTCTAACTTTTATCGTAGTTAATCCTGCACACTTATCTCAACACATAGATTAGATAACAAATGACAATTAACTTCATCATCAAAATCCGAGATTCAACAGAACGCCGAGTCTTGTTCCGGCGAGCTTTCCGACGAACTTCTTCCGACAAACTCCCTGCAAGCTCCCGATCTTGTGATGACTTTAACGAGTAGCCGAGCCTTTTCGGTGATCTCCGTGAACCTCTGACGATCTCTTCGGCGAACTTCCGAAAATTCCGATAGGTTCCCGATTTCTTCTCGGTTGGTTCCGGCAGCATCTCCGACGATTTTTCGGACTCTTAAACGTCCATCGAACTTGACTCTGGTATACTTGCTTTGTGTTTTCTGGTTATCATAGTTAATCCTGCACACGTAGCTCAATCATATGGATTAGATCAATTAACCCATCAATTGATTTTATCATCAAAATCCGAGATTCAATAATCTCCCCCTTTTGATGATGACAATCAATTGATGACGGAGTTAAACATAACTCCCCCTATCTATATGCCATATTATGAGAAGATAAAAAAACACTTGAATTCCATCCCATTGGATTCAAGCATAACCCGATAATTTCTAACCGTAGAGCTTATCGTAATCCTCATTAAACAATTGTAACTACGAAACTTCGATGAAAATCATAAGTTAAATGATAAGGGATGAATTTTACTTCAACAGAAGATAAAGATTTTCAATATAAATTTCATGATATAGATGTAAGGCATGCTTTCAATATGATCAATCAATCTTGTGATATTTTCAAGGATTTTGCAAGGCATATAAGACATTTATACCACACAAGCTTTTGTAATTCATATAAGTCATGCTATCAATATGGTGTAAGTCATCACTTAGTCATCACTTCTCCCCCTTTGTCATCAACAAAAAGAGACAAGCCAGCTAATTGATGATCATAGAATTCGCTAAAAATGATCATTGAATCATTAAAAAAGTTTAGCATTTAATAGTAAACAAAATTCATCATTCAAATTTGCTAGAAATAGTTTATCCAAAAGAAATCATCATTTATGCATATCAAAACAGTAGTTATCTAAAAGGAAGTATTAGTTATCGTTCAAACGATGACAAACTTTAAACTTGTTGTTAAAAGTAAACAAAACAGAATAAAAAGATACATCAATTTAATCCTTAGGAGGTAATCCATAGTGCTGATACATGATATCTATTTTTTCATTCATTTGTCGTAGTGTCTTTAAAATTTCAACTTGTTGATTTTGAATTTGTTCTTGCTGTGATTTGAGTTGATCTTGCTGGAATTTGATCTGAGATAGTTCCGCCATAATGATATCTTCAGAGGAGGAAACAGGAGCTGAAGGTGCTGCGCCAAAGGGACTAGGAGGAGGAGATTCATTTCCCATAAGAATTGGTGTTTCGGGGTGTTCTATTGGTGGAGGAATTGGATCTGACCTTCTAGGCTGCCTAACCCATATGCCATTGCTAAAAGTGCACCTAAGTCTTTTCAGTAGGTTTTTATTTATTATGTTATATCGATCATTTTGAATAGATTCTTCATCGGGTGGGATGCAAATGTCATAGGCATGAAGAAATCTAGTGATTAACCTCCCATATAGCAACATAGTATCTTTAGCCATAATATCGTGCATGTGTTGCTAAATTGAGTACCCAAAACAATTATGCTGACCGGTCATAATCCAATACATGGTACTTATCTCTATTTGACTTATTTCGTCAAGATGAAATTGTTTGGGGAATATGATGCTTGTGATAATGTGATGAAGAATTTTAGAGTTGAAAGGCAGTAAGTGTTCACAGCTCTTGGGTAGGAAGTCAAGGTTTGGATTTGCAAATATTGTTTCTACGGCTTCGGTATAGGTTGCTCCTATTGTGTTGACGTCCCATTTACCTTTAAAATAGCATCCCCTATCTTTTTTAGTTATGCCAATTAGCTCACAAATAGTGCTGTCAAATATTCTAATGGGTGTTCCTAAAAGGTAAGTGCTTAGGCTATCGTTATCCTCATATCGGTTGGCATAGAACAATCTAACTAATCGCGGATAGATTGGTTCATCTATTTGTAGTAGAGGTAGAGCATCTAGGTGTGCAAACTACCTAATGGGTTATAAGTCCTCTAGTTCATCCAGATCAACGTATTTTCCCTTATGGATACATCGTCTTTCAAATTTTGGAAAACTAAGGGCTACCTCTTTTGATCTAAAAAGATCATGGTCAAATGAATCTCCTTCAATCCTTGTTCCTTTTGATCTCTTAGGAGCCATTATCTAGACAAGGTGATGATGAAATTATGAAAAATAAGCAAGGGAAAGAGAAAAGAAAAGAGGGAATGGGATACCAAAAAGAGGGATTTCAAGTGTTACCTTATGGAGATTATGTTGAGAGATGGAAAGTTTGGACCACCAAGAATCCTTCTCCAATGCTTCTAAGAGTTAGAATGAGGGTTAGAGGGAATGGGAGAGGGTTTTGAGAGCTCTTTCTTCGGGTTGGGGGCGGTGTCACCGCCGGCCCTAACCCGTCGGGTTAATAAGGGTCGCTCGGTCGGTGCCATCGCCAAACCGAGCGGTGTCACCGCCTGGCGCCCGAGCGCTCAGGAGGTGCAACCGTCGGATCTGGCGGTGCCACCGCTGGCATCCCGCGGAGGAAAGAAAAAAAAATTTTCTTCCTCCCTTTTGTTTAGCTTCTTCCCTCAAGATAATAAGTTATACTTTAATAGATCATTTTGAATTGAAGAAGAAAGAAGAAATCAAATCCACAAAAGAAAGGAAAAGGACGAGTCATTTTTCGTGAAGCTTATTTTAGGGACAATTTAACATGCCTAATTCCCTTCTAATGAATTCAAATTGATCTTCGTTCAAAGCTTTTGTAAATATATCTGCTAATTGATGCTTTGTGTCAATGAATTCTAGAACAACATCATTGTTAAGGACATGATCGCGTATGAAACGATGCCTAACGTCGATGTGCTTAGTTCTAGAGTGCAAAATTGGATTTTTAGTAAGACATATGGCACTAGTATTATCACATTTTATGGGAATGTTTTTAAAGTGAATTCCATAGTCTTCTAATGTATTTTTCATCCAAATGACTTGTGCACAACATGCACTTGCAGCAATGTATTCGGCTTCCGCCGTAGATAGTGCAACTAAATTTTGTTTCTTGGAAGTCCAAGAAACAAGTGCATGTCCTAAAAATTGGCATGTTCCGGATGTACTTTTTCTATCTATCCTGCATTCACCAAAATCGGCATCTGCATAAGCTATTAGATCGAATTTTTCAGATTTTGGATACCACAATCCTAAATTTAGAGTTCCTTTAAGATACCTAAATATTCTTTTAACACTCTTCAGATGAGATAATTTAGGATTAGATTGAAACCTAGCGCAAAGTCCTACACTAAACATAATATCTATTCTAGTCGCGGTGAGGTAGAGTAGACTACCTATCATTCCCCTATATGTTTTTTGATCAAAATTTTCACTATTTTCATCCATATCTAACTTAGTTGCAGTACTCATAGGGTGTTTATTGCTTTTGAATTATCCATGTTAAATCGTTTTAACAATTCTAATGTATATTTGGATTGGTTAAGAAATATATCATCACTAAGTTGTTTGATTTATAATCCTAAAAAGAAAGTTAATTCACCCATTAAACTCATTTCAAATTCATGACTCATACATTTGGCAAATGATTCACATAGTGATTCATCCGAAGAGCCAAAAATAATATCGTCAACATAAATTTGCACAATAAGAAAATTATTTTCAAAATGTTTGATAAACAATGTCGTATCAACCTTGCCTTTGGTAAAATTATTTAAAATAAGAAAGGAACTAAGCCTTTCATACCAAGCTCTAGGAGCTTGTTTCAAGCCATAGAGAGCAATAGTCAATTTGAATACATGATTAGGAAGAAGAGAATTTTCAAATTCGGGAGGTTGTTCGACATATACTTCTTCGGAAATAAAACCATTCAAGAAAGCACTTGTGACATCCATTTGAAATAGTTTAAAATTATTACTACTAGCATAGTCAAGGAGCATCCTTATGGCTTCTAATCGAGCCATGGGAGCGAAGGTTTCTTCGTAATTGATACCTTCTTCTTGGTTGAAACCTTTGGCCACTAATCTAGCCTTATTTCTAACCACAATACCATTTTCGTCTTGCTTGTTTCTAAATACCCACTTAGTACCTATGACTAAGTGGTCACTTGGTCTAGGAACAAGCTTCCATACCTCATTCCTCTCAAATTGGTTCAATTCTTCTTGCATTGCAATGACCCAAAAATCATCTTTTAAGACTTCGTCAATGCATTTAGGTTCAATTTGAGAAAGGAAAGCAGTGTAAGCACAAAAATTCTTGAAAGAAGAACGAGTTTGAACCCCTTTTGTTGTATCTCATATAATTAGCTACTTTGGATGAGCATCTATATACTTCCATTCTTTGGGTAAAGAAATTTCAGAAGAAGATGCATTCAAATGGCTATTTTGAGGAGGGGGTTCGTTTAAATTCAAATTATCAAAACCAAGATCATCATCAAAATCATTTTTCTTTAAATCAGAAATTTCATTAAAAACTACATGAATAGACTCTTCTATTACTAAGGTCCTTTTGTTAAAGACACGAAAGGCCTTAGAAACGGAGGAGTAACCAAGAAAAATGCCTTCATCGGATTTAGCATCAAATTTACCTAGGGCATCCTTTTCATTTAAAATGAAGCATTTACAACAAAAAACTTTAAAATAAGAAATATTTGGTTTTTTGTTATTCCATAATTCATAGGGAGTTTTTGATAGAGATGGTCTTATTAGGACCCTATTCATGATGTAACAAGCCGTATTTACGGCTTCGGCCCAAAAATATTTGGGTAAACTATGTTCATTTAACATAGTTCTTGCCATTTCTTGTAGGTTTCTATTTTTCCTTTCAATTACTCCATTTTGTTGAGGATTTCTTGGAGTTGAGAAGTTGTGATTGTACCCATTAACTTCGCAAAAATTTTGAAAGTCATGGTTTTGGAATTCACCACCGTGATCACTCCGAATTGATGAAATCATGAAGCCTTTTTTGTTTTGAGTGAGTTTACAAAATTTAGAGAAACACTTGAAGCAATCACTTTTGTGAGCTAAGAAATAGGTCCAAGTGTATCTAGAGTAGTCATCCACAATCACAAAAGCATATTTGCTTCCACCTAGACTTGTTGTATCAATTGGTCCAAATAAGTCCAAATGGATCAATTGTAATGGTCTAGTGGTGCTAATTTGATTTTTTGGTTTGAAGCTTGTTTTTATTTGTTTGCCTAGTTGACATGCATCGCATACCTTATCCTTAATAAACTTTATATTCGGAATCCCTCGTGCTAATTCTTGAGATGAGATTTTAGATATTGTTTTCATGCTTGCATGACCTAATCTCCTATGCCAAAGCCAAGCATCATCATTTACGGCGGATAAACACATTTCATTACTTAGTTCATCAAGATTGATGGTATAGACATTATTTTGTTTTAACGTAATCATAGTCATGTTATGATTTGGTTTTTCAATAATGCACATATTTGATTCAAATCTAACAATATAACCTTTATCGCATAGTTGACTAATACTTAAGAGATTGTGTTTCAATCCATCAACTAGTAAAACATCATCAATGGAAAAACTAAATTTGTTACCAATAGTTCCCTTGCCAATGATTTTGCCTTTGTTGTTATCTCCGAAGGTGACGTACCCTTCTTCTTTGCTAGTGAGCATAGAGAAATGAGATTGATCTCCATTCATATGTCTTGAGCATCCACTATCGAGATACCATCTCTTGCTCCTAGCTTGTGGGTTTGTCTACAAAAGATGATGATTTTTAGGTACCCATTTGATTTTGGGTGCCTCAAAAATTGACCCACTAAATTTGTTATTTATTATTAAATCCTTTATAGTTCCTTTAGGAACCCATATTAATTTTTGTGAACTCATTTTCCTAAATGGACATTTGTAGGCAATATGTCCGGATTTGCAACAGAAGTTGTATTTCATATAAAAGGAAACATGTAATGTAGGCCTTTTTATGAAAGTGGTAGGATTTTGATGTAATCCTTTTACAAATCCAATTCCATTTTTATTTGCGATGTGACCCTTGTGTGCAAGGATCATATCTAATCCTTTGCTACCAACCTTAAACTTGTCTAAGGTTTCTTTAAGAAGCAAATTTTTATTTTTTATTGCTTCTAAATGCTCACACTTAGAGCATGGAGGAGTTTGAAGATTATCAAACTTATCTTGTAGCAAAGCATGCTCTTTCTTTAAGATACTTAACTTCTTGCTAACAGTTCTACATTCATCAAATAATTCATGAAAAGCGATAGAGAGTTCTTCAAAAGATAAATCTTCATTAAATAAATCACATACCTCTTCTCCTAAATCCATTAGCGCGTAATGAGCAACTTGTTCGGTGTTGGACTCCTCTTCTTCGGACGTGCTTGAATCATCCCACATTGCCTTGAGCGCCTTCTTCTTTGATGTTCTCTTTTTGGCTTGAGGACAATCGTTCTTGTAGTGTCCCGGTTTTTTGCATTCATAGCAAATCACTTGGTCCTTCTTTTGTTCAAATTTATTTTTTATATTATTTTTAAATTTATTCTTTCTTAAATATTTTTTAAATTTTTGAGTCAAAAGTGCAATGTCATTGTCACTGTCCTCATCACTTGATGTTCCTTTCAAGTGGTCTTCTTGTGATTTGAGTGTCATATCCTTCCTGTTCTTTGGAAGGGGGTTCTCGAGCTCGTCATGAGCTTGACATGTCATTTCGTAGGTCATTAGAGACCCAATGAGTTTTTCAAGAGAGAATGCTTTAAGGTCTTTGGCCTCTTGAATGGCCGTAACTTTTGGATCCCAACTTTTAGGGAGGGATCTTAAGATTTTAGTTACTAGTTCAAAGTTAGTAAAATCTTTACCAAGAGCTTTGAGTCCATTGATGACATCCGTAAACTAGGTGTACATGTCTCCGATGGACTCACTTGGTTTCATTCGGAAAAGTTCGTAAGAATGCACAAGGATGTTGATTTTGGACTCTGTCACTCGGCTAGTGCCTTCATGAGTTCTCCAAATATCAAAAACCGAATCACAAATTGAAACACGATTAAATTTGTTTTTGTCTAGTGCACAAAACAAGGCATTCATAGCCTTTGCATTTAAAGCAAAAACCTTCTTCTTCGATTCATTCCATTCGCTCATCGGAAGAGAAGATTTTTGAAATCCATTCTCGACAATAGACCAAAGCTCAAAGTCCATAGAAATGAGGAAGATCCTCATGCGAGTCTTCCAATATGTGTAATCCGACCCATTAAACAAAGGTGGTCGTGCAATAGAATGGCCCTCTTGCATGCCGGAGTAAGCCATCTCTCTTGGGTATTAAACCAAATATGAGAGATAACCTTGCTCTGATACCACTTGTTAGGATCGGAGCGGCACTAAGAGGGGGGGGGTGAATTAGTGCAGCGGATTAAAACTTCGGTTTTAGAAAAATCTTTCGTACGATAAGAATGGAACTTGAAAAGCTTAACTTGAAAGCGTATTCTTAAAGTTGCGCAGCAAAGGTAATAAGGAACTAAAGCATGTAAGTAGGTTTGCAGTAATGTAAATAGCAATAATGAAATACAAACCAGAGATTACGCCGATTTTAGAGTGGTTCGGTCAAATGACCTACATCCACTTGCGAGGCCTCTCTTCGATAAGGCTCCCACCTTCCACTAGCAAATCTCTTGAAATGGAAGGGTAAATACCCCTCTTAACAACCTTTTACAAGCAGTTCAACCTCTTACAAGTTTTCAATAAGAAAGAAGGAGGAGAACTCTCTAGCAAATTGAAAACAAGACTTGCTAAGACTTTCTAAGACTTTTCTCTCAATCAAATGCTTCTCAAAAGTTGTATCTCAGCTGAGATTTGAGGGGTATTTATAGGCCTCAAGAGGATTCAAATTTGGGCTCCAAAATTTGAATTCTCTTTGGATTCCCGATGCTGGCGGTGCCACTGCCCAGCCAAGCGGTGCCATCGCCCAGCGCTCGGGTGCTGGACGGTGCAACCGCCCAGCCCAGGAGGTGTCACTGCCCAGCTCTCGGGTGCTGGGCGGTGCCACCGCCTGGCTCTCCGATTCACTGGTTTGGCTTAATTTTAGCCCAAACCAAATCTGACTTTGGGCCCAATTGGCCCCTAACCAGGATATAGGATTATCTCTTAATCCTAATCCTAATTACAAGTGAACTACATAACAAAAAAAACATCCTAAGCAAGTTTTCAATCGCGAACGTCGAGTGTTGTTCCGGCGAGCTTTCCGACTGACTCCCTGCAAGCTCCCGATCTTGTGATGAATTTAACGAGTAGCCAAGCCTTCTCGGTGATCTCCGTGAACCTCCGACGATCTCTTCGGCGAACTTACAAAAATTCCGATAGGTTCCCGATTTCTTCTCGGTTGGTTCCGGCAGCATCTCCGACGATTCGTCGGACTCTTAAACATCCATCTAACTTGACTCTGGTATACTTGCTTTGTGTTTTCTGGTTATTGTAGTTAATCCTGCACACTTAGCTCAATCATATGGATTAGATCAATTAACCCATCAATTGATTTTATTATCAAAATCCAAGATTCAACACCGCCAGCATCGGGAACCCAAAGAGAATTCAAATTTTGGAGCCCAAATTTGAATCCTCTTGAGGCCTATAAATACCCCTCAAATCTCAACTGAGACAACAACTTTTTGAGCAGCAATTGTTTGAGAGAAAGGCCTTAGAAAAGTCTTAGCTAGTCTTGTTTTCAATTTGCTAGTGTTCACCTCCTTCTTTCTTGCTGAAAATCTGTAAGAGAGTGAACCGCTTGTAAAAAGTTGTAAGAGGGGTATTCACCCTTCCCTTTCAAGAGATTTGCTAGTGGAAGGTGGGAGCCGCATCGAAGAGGGGCCTCGCAAGTGGATGTAGGTCACTTGACCGAACCACTTTAAAAATGGTGTAATCTCTAGTTTGCATTTCATTACTGCTATTTACATTACTGCAAACCTTCTTACTTGCTTTATTTCCTCATTACATTTGCTGCACAACTTTGCGAATACGCTTTCAAGTTAAGCACTTCCGATTCCGATTTTTATCGTACGAACGATTTGTCGAAACCAACATTTTAAGCCACTGCACTAATTCACCCCCTCCTCTTAGTGTCGCTCCGATCCTAACAAAAGGGTGGTTGGCCTTCGCCTATTGAAGGAAGGCCTCTAGTTGACGTCGGTGGAGGAAGCCAAAAGTGGAGTAGGTCAAGATTGACCGAACCACTCTAAATCTCGGTTTGCATTTACTTTGAGCATATTATGTTTACTGTAAACCTCCTCTAAAGCTTACTGCTTTCTGCGCATATACGATCGGGTTTCAAGCTTTGCACTT
This sequence comes from Musa acuminata AAA Group, assembly GCF_036884655.1. Classification (NCBI taxonomy): domain Eukaryota; kingdom Viridiplantae; phylum Streptophyta; class Magnoliopsida; order Zingiberales; family Musaceae; genus Musa; species Musa acuminata. Next base: position 26,895,111 of record NC_088346.1, read on the forward strand.
TTGAATCAGCGTTTAGACATAAATCTATTTTTTTTCGTACGATTATCATATTTTAGTTTGCATTTACATTTTGATTTCAATCATAACTGCAAACTGCCTTTACATACTTGCTTAAACTGCATCTCGCCTAATCAAGTGATTTACGAATCAGCATTTAGATGTAAATCAGCTTCTTCGTACGAAAATCGTATTTCAGTTTACACTTACACTTTGGTTTTCATCATAACTGCAAACTGTCTTCATAGATTGATTTTAATGTCATCTCGCTTGATCTTAAGTTAAAGTAATCTTAGAATCGGCTTTCACACTGAAATCATTTTTATCGTTTGAACGTGCTTTATCGTTGTAAGATTTCCGTTGCACTAATTCACCCCCCCTCTTAGTGCTCTTGATCCTAACAATTGGTATCAGAGCGGGGTTAACTCTATAACAGATTAAAAGCCCAAGAGAGATGGCATACGCCGAAAACCAAGAGGGCCATGTTCAATGGGACGGACTACACCTATTGGAAGACCCGAATGAGGATCTTTCTTATTTCTATGGATTTTGAACTTTGGAATCTTGTCGAAAACGGATTTTCGAAACCTTCTCTTCCAATGATCGATTGGAATGAATTGGAGAAGAAGGCTTTCACTATTAATGCAAAGGCTATGAATGCCTTATTTTGTGCACTTGATAAAAATGAGTTTAACCATGTTTCGACTTGTGAAACCGCATTTAATATTTGGCACACACTCGAAGTGACTCACGAAGGCACAAGTAGAGTGAAAGAGTCAAAAATCAATCTTCTGTTACATTCTTTCAAATTTTTCCGGATGAAACCGAGTGAAACCATTGGCGACATGTTTACCCATTTCACGGATGTCGTCAACGGTCTAAAAGGACTCAGAAAAAGTTTTTCGGATTTTGAGCTCGTAAATAAGATTCTAAGATCCCTTCCTAAAAGTTGGGATCCTAAAGTCACTACTATTCAAGAGGCAAAAGATCTAAGCAACTTCCCTCTTGAAGAACTAATCGGGTCATTAATGACCTACGAGATGACTTGCAAAGCTCATGAAGAGCAAGAAGACATCCTTCCAAAGAACAGGAAGGATATGGCACTTAAAACTTCAGAAGACCACTTGAGAGAAAACTCAAGTGATGAGGACTATGATGATGACTTGGCACTTCTAACAAGAAAATTTAGAAAATTTATTAAAAGAAACAAGTTTAAGAATGAGACAAAAAATAAATTTGAACCGAAGAAGGACCAAGTTACTTGCTATGAGTGCAAGAAGCTGGGACACTACAAAAATGATTGTCCCTAAGTCAAGAAGAAAATATCAAAGAAGAAGGCGCTCAAAGCAACATGGGATGACTCGAGCGCGTCCGAAGAAGAGGAGTCCAACACCGAGCAAGTTGCTCATTACGCCTTGATGGCTATCGGAGAGGAGGTAACAAATTTAATAGATGCAGATTTATCATTTGATGAATTATTAAATGCCTTCCATGACTTATTTGATGAATGCAAGATTATTAGTAGAAAATATAAATTGCTAAAAAAGGAGCATAATAGTCTTACTTGTAATTTTAATAAGTTAAAAACTGAATATCATGATAGTTTAAGTTCATGCATAAAATGCCATGATCTAGAAACTCTCCAAAAGGAAAACTTGCTACTTAAGGACACCTTGAAGAAATTCGAGGTTGGTAGCAAGTCATTGAACATGATCCTTGCAAACAAGGGTCACGTTACCAAAAGAAGTGGAATTGGATTTGTGAGAAGTCCTCACCAAAATCCAACCACCTTCATAAAAGGCCCCATCTTACATGTTCGACACCAAAGCAAATGTAACTTTTGTTGCAAACTTGGATACAAAACGCATTATTGTCCATTCAAGAAAATTAGTCCAAATAAATTAATTTGGGTTCCTAAAGGAACCATGATAAATTCTATGCAACATGATAAACAATGTAGATCTATTTTTGCGGCACCCAAAAGCAAATGGGTACCTAAAAATCATCCTTTCCTGTAATAAGCTAGAGCAAGAAATAATATTCTGCTCCTTGGATTCTCAATATTCATGACCCAAGATCCAAAAATAACTCGCAATGCTCTCTGGCCTAAATAATAGATAAAGATTAGAAATCACAAATGTGATTTAGATACAATCCTATTGGATTTTTCAGAATTAGAAACGCATGATTCTCAATTCACATATCCTCTGAATTTTCGAACCCAACAATTTCATCCGTTCATATCTTTCGAATCCAACTCTATATCATGAACTGACTAAGTTTGTCATGAACTTGCAAGGCTTACCAACTTGAACAAACTGTCAAAAATATGTGTACGACATTGAGAGTATGTGTAACATCCCCCATTTAAAAAAAAAAAATTAGTAAAAGGTTTGTACGTAAAAATAAGGATTATTTAATAATTATTTTATATTTAATGATATTATATTAAAAGTTTATGGCTAGGGACCTAAGAGTAAATATTAGAAGTTTGATATAATTTATGAAAGATTCAGATTGAAGTTAAAAAAATAATAATAATGGACAAGTGTCACTAGCTAACCTAATTGTGCCACTTATGTTTACTCTAAAGATGACACCTAGCCCCTTTCATGCATGCATGACACCTTGCAATTTTTGCATTAGCCAAAACCCAAATAATTAGATGAAAGGTTAAAGAAAACAAACCTGAATAGTTGCAGCCAATGTGAGTTTGAGAAGAGAAGGGAAGAAGAAGAAGAAGAAGAAGAGCTTGAGGTTTTTCATAAATTTTCTCACATTTGGGATTCAAATAATTTTAAGGCAAGTGTTCTAACCCCATCCCACAGTAACCTTAATCTCTGTTTCTATTTTTTTATTCTGCAAAATTTGAAAGATTTCATCTGAGAACCAGACCTTCTTTCGTTTTCATATAAAGCTATGAATCTGTAATTTTTCGGTAATCTGACCTCTATGCAATGTTTCGGTTATAACATTTTGTAATAAACTCTAATTTAGACAAGACCTATTCCATTTGAAAGTAGACAGAAAAATCTTTATTTTGATACTAAGATCGAATGATTTGGAGTTTAAATGCCTACTAAGACTTCTGTTTAAATTAACCCTACAGATTCTGCAAAATAGGGACTGAAATTTCTGACCTCTTGTTGCTTAACTACTTATAACTTTCTGCTGTGAACTCAGATTCATACAAAGTATATACCTGATTTTAAATTTTTGGAGTATAATTGATAACTGAAACAACTGCTTTCATCGACCCTATGGATTCAGTAAAATAGAGCTAATATTTTCAGACCTTTAGTTATGAAATTATCTGTAACTCCCTGTTGTAAATTCCAATTCTTGTTAAACTTGATTTGCCTAAAACTATATTGACAAAGCTTTCTAATGACACCTATTTTGTATAAATTGGAGCATAATTGGTTATCCAAACAGTTCATACAATGTTCCTATCAAATTCTGCCAAAATCGAGCTTTGGTCGATTTCGGCTTTCTTTGTTTCTTCTTTTTTGAAATCGATTTCGGCAAACACTCTTACTTCAGTTAAGATTTATATTATTATCTTAAATTCCTGTATACTTTTGTCCTTTATTTATTTGTACATCTGCAGCTATCATCTAAAGTCCATGTTTGCATCGTAATGATTCAGCACATGCATCCCATTGTTCCGCATTTGCATTTGATATGCGCCTCTTCCAGTTTCATTTCATCGGACATTGAATTTACCTAACTTCCTTATTTCAATTGAGCTATATTTGATTTTTTGAAATCCTTGTATGCTCTTGCTTTTGTTTTCTTTCAAATCTGAATACATTTATGAAAGATTATGTTTGTATCGTATTGACTCGAAAGGCATATGTACATTTCGTTATTTCACATGTGCTTCCGATATGTCCCAATTCATTATTCACAATACCCTTTTGTACTCTGGTGTTTGTGGGATTATTTGGACCTTTGCTAGAAATGGTATGTGCTTAGAGCCCGCGATACTCTAGATTATGTTTGGTGGTCATTTAGAAACGGATGGACCATATTATGTTTGGAATCCCACTTCACCTTCTATTTGTTTGATATGAAATTCAGAGCCGACCTAGCACTTGGGCAGGGTGAGAGGGCTCGAGTAGGAAAGGGCTACCCGTGGATGGAGTCGAGAACTCATCACGGCGTGGAGCCACCATTGAGTTAAACCTCACATGCACTATGCTAAAGTACGACGTTTGAGCTTCTATTTCGTATTTGTTCTTTGATATATTCTGAAATGCTTCTTATGCTTTCGAAATATTTCTATATGCCATTGATACGTTCTTAAGCATTTCATTCACTATTGATATGTTCCGAACTGTTTCATATGCCATTGATATCCAAAATGCTCCTTACGTCTTTGTTATGCCTTGAAATTATCATATGTCATCGATATGCTCCTTATGCCAATGATATGCTCCAATTATCTTTCCTCGATTGTATGAACAAAATGTGATTCAAACGAAATGACATCGTAATTCTGCATTCATGATATCCAAAATGCTCCTTACGTCTTTGTTATGTCTTGAAATTACCATATGTCATCGATATGCTCCTTATGCCAATGATATGCTCCAATTACCTTTTCTCGATTGTATGAACAAAATGTGCTTCGAACGATATGACATTGTCATTCTGCATTTAAACAAAACATGCTACTATTTCATCTTGTATCTCTGCTTTGTATTTTGATACCTTATTTGTTTGAAACCTGTCTCTTTGCTATGGATATGTTAGTCACTTGCTGAGCTTTATATGCTCACCCCGTTGCTATATAAATTTTTCAGGATAGCTTATCGCTCACTAAAATATGCAAATTGGGTTGAGGTAGTGGAAGACTAGAAGATTTTGGGGCAAATATTTTGTACTTGATAGGTTGTTGTTGTATAAGTTCTTTTTGGGAGTAATGAAATATTAATGACAAATCTAGATTGATGTATCTTGTAAATATTTGAAAAGTACCTCTTATGTCAGGATTTTGGAAATGTTAAGTCTAAACTGTGTACTGATATAAACATGTAGTACATGTTGGTTTTGTAATTACATTAATTACCGCGCTTATGGATTTATGATATAGTTATGGTTTAATTAAGTTGCTTTTGGATTTTAAGAATCTTCTAGAGACATGATGTATGATTATAAACTGCACATGTTTTGTGAATTGTGGATTGTAGAGATGAATGACTTGAATGTTTTTCTTAGTGACCTCAAATGTGTGATTGGATCCTGGATTGTTTGTTGAATTATAATATTATCAATCTTGAGTTAGGTTCACACCTCCTAAATGAGAATTAAATTCGAGGGGCGTGACAGTATGCACGTTAAAAGATCTGTCTTGATCGTGCAAAAGTTCTCGTCTTAAAAAGAAAACTCTTACGTAATTACATAAGTAAAGTTTATTGATCTGAATGAAAATTCTTCTCAAGACAAAAACTCTCAAATCAGATCACACTGGGATCAGAACAAGTGCTCATCGCCTGCAGGCGGTGGCACCGCCCCAGCTGGAGGTAGCACCTCCGGCTGTCACGTGTTGTAAGCGGTTGCACCGCCCTAGCCAGAGGTGCAACCGCCCGTAACTCTGCCCTTTTTAACCCAAGCTAGGGCCGGCGGTGAAACCGACCCCAACTCACTCCCTTCCCCTCTTTACTCTTTCAAAGCTCCTCCATCCCCATTTCTCCCCTCATAGCATCCCAAATACCCCTCATTTCGGAGCAAAACATCAACAATCCTTCCCTCTCTTGAAGATCTCACTAAGGTATTCTCTAAGAAGCCCTTAAATTCTGTCTTTGATTCATTTACTCTTGCTCATCACTATTCTTCTAAACAGCAGTAGTTATGGGATCTAGAAGATCCTCAAGGGACAAAGGAAAGAGGAGATTAGTAGAACATTTTGATCTCACCCTTTTTGATTCAAAATACCATGTTGAAAAGTTTTCCTCTTTCGAACTTAGGAGTGTCAATAAGGGAAAATATGTAGATTTAAATGAACTAAGAGACTTAGAGACAATCCAATGGTTTGCAAACTTAGATCTACTCCCTATTTTGCAAATTAATGAACCTATCTATCCAAGACTTGTTAGATTGTTTTACAATAACATACAAATAGATGAAGAAGAAAGAATGTCTACCTATCTTTTAGGACAACACATCTCCATTACGGATAAATTCATTTGCTACATGATAGGCATTCCCATAAAAAGTAGAGGACTTTACTTTAGAGGATCATGGGATGATGAAACTGTTGGAACAACATATGTTGAAGCCTTAGGAACAATTTTTACCAATCCCAACATAGCATTTGTTCCTAAAAGTTGTGAACATCTACTACCTCTAAACACTAAGGTACTTCATCATATCCTAACTAGCATCATTCTCCCTAAACAATACCATCATGATAAAGTAAGCCAATTAGAATTAGGAACTATGTATTTGATCATGAAAGGACATGACATCTGTCTTGGTTATCTTATCCAACAAAACATGTTAGAACTATCTAAGAAAGACATAATGCTCCCATATGGTGGTATAATCACTAGAATAATGAAATCCTATGATATTCTAATACCACCGGAAGAAGAAGTAATAAAAGTAGATAGGTTTAGCATAATAAATAAAAATCTACTTCACCGATTAAGATGTTTTTATAGAAACGGTAACTGGGTTAGAATGCCTAGAAGAACTGATCCCCCTCAACCTGAACCAGAACCAGAAACACCAGTCTTTAGGGGTACCCAATCTTCTCCGATCTGTCCCTTTGATGAAACACATCCATTTGAGCAAACTCATACATCATCTGTCGAAGATATTGGGATTCGGATGGACCGATTCGAACAAAGACAAGAACGGCTTGAACATCGATAAAATCAAATCCTATCTGAGCTGCAGCAAATTCATCGACAATTTGACTCTTTATTTAGGCACTTTAATTTTCCAGCTCATGAATGAGCTTGTATGAACACAATCATCTGTTGTTATTGTAAACTCCTTATGTTACTCACCATGATGGGCTTTGCCTTAATCCTTGATATGGTTACCTGATATATTTTGTGAGCATATGTAGAGTTACAAACATCTCTCATTGTTTATCTCGGATTTTACATTGAAACTAAATGTTTTGAAAACCTTGTGCCTTGATTTTCATGATAAATATAATTTGAGAAAGTGATATACCAATGCAATTGATAAGTCATGACATTGTCATGATATTGATACTAAACATCAACTAGTTGATATTTTTACAAAACCTCTAAGTGAAGAGCAATTTGATTTCATAACAAGAGAATTAGGAATGTTGATGTGTCCAAATACATAAACTAGTTAAAATTATTTTTCGGACTTTATTGAATGATCAAATCACTTGATTGCCATTACATGCCAAAATAACATGTTGGAAATTATGTGTTGAATACAACAATGTTTTGTCTTCATGATTGTATTTGAAAATATGTAGCATAGTCTTGTCCAAATACATGAAAGAGTTCATTTCATTTTCGGATTCGCTTAACAATTGGAATGCTAAAAATCAAATTTTCTCATACACTCTTATGAAAAATATTTCTTCTGAAATGAATTTGATGAAATAATTCCTGCTTATGAATTCCATCTTGAAGTATTGATGATAGTATTTTTACTTGCAAAAAGCTGTTTCACACACATATCTTGACTCAAAGTAAACTCACATATAGCTGGTATCACAAATGGCTTTCCTCCTTCATGCAAAAAGATTATAACAAAAAAAAAGGAGAAAGTATTCAAAGCAATCTACGTATCATGCCTTCCTTTATATGCTTGATAATTTGCTTATATTGTTCCACTGGTATCACAACTACCATGTTTTTTTGTTGATGACAAAGGGGGAGAAATATATGAATTGATACTATAAACACTGATGCTATGATTGTGCCATGCTTGCATCACCAAGAGATATATGAATAGATGCTATGATTTGTATCATGTCAAGATATCAAACAAAAACTTACATCGAAATTCTACGAGTTGATATCTTACCATGTGATGAAATGCAATACTTGCTACAATATTTGAAATGTGTACATCATGTAATGATATCAAAATCTTACTTCGCAGCTTTACATGTTGATATCTTACAATATGATGAATTACTACTATTACCATCATTCAAACTTTTTATATTTGAAAATGAATGTCAAGCCTTGACATCATCTTCAGAGAGATACATCATGATGGAAATCATGATGGGAGTATTGATAAGTTCAAATGATTTTAACTTATCAATATGTCTCTTGAATTCTTAGGTTTTGAATTCAAGAATGACTTATCTCAAGTATGGCATATATACAGGGGGAGTTAAGGTTAACTCCATTATCAATTGATTGTCATCATAAAAAAGGGGGAGATTGTTGAATCTCAGATTTTGATGATGAAGTCAATTATCATTTGTTATCTAATCTGTATGTTGAGATAAGTGTGCAGGATTAACTACGATGAAAGTAAGATATGCAGCAGGAATTGCGTCGGAGTCAAGACAATGATCACGTTGGGAGTTCGAGAGTTTGACGGAAGTTCGGATAGTCGTCGGAGGTTCTGCGGGAACAAATCCGAGAAGTCCATAAGCTTGCCAAAGAAGCTCGTCAGAACTCGCCAAGTGAATCGTCGCAAGTCCAGGAGTTTGCCAGAAGTCCACAGGAGCATCACCGAGGGATCATCGGATGATCGACGGAAATTCGCCGGAAATTCGTCGGAAGCTCGCCGGAAGAAGCGATTAACGCACCGGAGCAAGCTGCAGTAAATGTCTTAGTAAAAATCGTAGTTGGCACAATGATTAAGTTGAAAATGGGAGGTGATCCCATTAACTTAATCATGGGACAATTGGGCTCCTGAAAAACCAAAATTGGGCCGAATGGATCAACCCATTCGGACCCTGATTTCTGCCAGGCGGTTGAACCGCCCAAGGTAGGAGGTTGCACCGCCTGGGCTCAATCTCCGAGCGAGACTGGGAGGTGCAACTGCTCCAGCCAGGCGGTGGCACCCGCTTGGGGCTCAGTCTCTGAGCGAGACTGGGCGGTGCAACCTCCCCTGATAGGAGGTGGCACCGCTTGAGCTCGGTCTTCGAGCTTTGCTAGGCGGTGCAATCGCCTCAGTCAGGAGGTGCAACCGCCTGAGCTCGGTCTTCGAGCTCTGTCAGGATGTTCAACCGCCCTTGACAGGAGGTAGCACCGCTTAGAGGCTCAGTCTTCGAGCTCTGCCAGGTGGTACAACCGCTCCAGTCAGGAGGTGCAATCGCCTGATCCCGGAATTCCGGGAATTGACAGTTTTGAGCTCCAAATTTGAACTGGGTTGGGGCCTATAAATACCCCACCCATTCAGCACTGAAAGAGCAATGAACTAACACCGAAATCTTGATCTTTTTCTGTGATTCTTAGAGCTCAAAATTATTGTAAAGGCCAAAAGTTCTTTTCCCTATGTTCTTCCAAGTTCTAAGTTGTAAAGAGAGGAGAGAAAATTCTGTAAGGGTTGTCTCCTAAGCCCGTCAAAAGGAGTGAAACTGTAAAAGGGTGGTTGGCCTTCGCCTATTGAAGGAAGGCCTCTAGTTGAAGTCGGTGACCTCGTCGGTGGAGGAAGCCAAAAGTGGAGTAGGTCAAGATTGAACGAACCACTCTAAATCTCGGTTTGTATTTTCTTTGAGCATATTATCTTTACTACAAACCTCCTCTAAAGCTTACTGCTTTCTGCGCATATACGATCGGGTTTCAAGCTTTGCACTTTTGAATCAGTGTTTAGACGTAAATCTATTTTTTTTCGTACGATCATCATATTTCAGGTTGCATTTACATTTTGATTTCAATCATAACTGCAAACTGCCTTTACATACTTGTTTAAACTGCATCTCGCCTAATCAAGTGATTTACGAATCAGCATTTAGACGTAAATCAGCTTCTTCGTATGAACGTCATATTTCAGTTTGCACTTACACTCTAGTTTTCATCATAACTACAAACTGCCTTCATAGATTGATTTTAACATCATCTCGCTTGATCTTAAGTTAAAGTAATTTTAGAATCGGCTTTTACACCGAAATCATTTTTATCGTTCGAATGTGCTTTATCATTATAAGATTTCAGCTACACTAATTCACCCCCCCCTTAGTGCTCTTGATCCTAACAGTGGTATCAGAGCATGGTTTGAGGATCACTGAAATATTTGATATGTTAACGTGCAAAATATATTGAGGTCTAGTGAACTATAGTGATTGGTGAAAATTTTCTTTGATGCATTTTAGGAATCTAGGATGACGAGGACATGTAGTCCTCCTACTTCATCTGCTTTTGATTAATTAAGCGCTACAAAAGGGTTGATTAGAGATATTAAATCAGAGTGGCGCAGTAGAAGCATGGTGAACCTAATACATTGGTAGTAGAAAAATGGATGATGCGATTGAAGAAGATATTTGATGTATGAAATTGTTCTGACGATCAAATGAATTTCTGGAGATCAAGGACAGGAATAGCAAGGACAAGTTTACAAAAAAAAAAAAAGATTAGAAATGAATCAGAATGTGATAATAAGAGGGTCAAGACATCATCGATTTGAAAAGGGAAGTCAACACAAAAGATTGAATCCTTTGTACTATGCGAGTTAGATTATGAAATAAGTTTGTATTTGTAGGTGACTGGAGCTTATTTTGCTTGAGGAAATTTGGATCATAAAATAAAAGACTACCCTTTAGACAAGAAGAAAGAATCACTGTCTCATAAATCATCAGCCCATGTCAGAATGTATGTTATCACGGAATATGATTCTAAAGCTTTTGAATTAGTGGTCGAAAGAATGCAAATATTTGTTTGACCATATGTCTCATCTATGATTTGATTCATAATATTTTGCTTATCGCATGGGCATTCAACTTGAACCACTGGATTATATACTATATGTAAATACGGCTATTGGGGATTATTTGATAACAAACTCGATCTTGTCATCTTGTTTGATTTCTATTGGAGAACACGAACTTCTTGCTAATTTAGTTCTCCTAGATATTTGGAGTTTTGATATTAAGCAAAGTTTGGATTGACTATCTTCCAATCATACCAATATAGATTGTTATACAAAATGATCACTTTTTACATACTAGATCATCCCACCTTTTATTTTGAGAGTATTGGGCATGATTTACCTCCTTGCCTGATGTATTTTCAGATGACTTGCTTGGTTTACCTCCAGATAGAGACGGTGAATTTACTATTGATTTGGTCCCCGAGACAACCCCAATATCTAAGCCTCCTTACAGAATGACACCACTTGAGTTAGAGGAATTGAAAAAGTAACTACAAGAACTATTAGATAAGGGTTTCATTCGACCTAGTGTTTCACCATGGGGTGCTCCGGTGCTAGTAGTTAAGAAGAAGGATGGAACATTAAGGCTTTGTATTGATTATAGACAATTGAATCAGGTGACCATCAAAAACAAGTATCTCCTACCTAGAATTGATGATTTGTTTGATTAATTGCAGGGTGCATAAGTATTCTCTAAGATTGATTTAAGGTCAGGTTACTATCAGTTGAAGATCATGAAGGAGGATATTCCAAAAACAGTTTTTAAAACTCGATATTGTCACTATGAATTCTTAGTGATGCCTTTTGGTTTAACTAATGCCTCTGTAGCTTTTATGGAACTGATGAATAGGATATTTCAACCATTCTTGGACGATTGTGTGATTGTATTCATTGATGACATATTAGTATATTCAAGGAGTAATCAGGAGCATGAGGAACACTTGAGAAATATATTATCCATACTAAGAGAAAAGAAGTTGTATGCAAAGTTCAGCAAATGTAAATTATGGTTGAATGAAATTGCTTTCTTAGGCCATGCGATTTCAGGGAAGGGTATATCTGTTGATCCAAAGAAAGTGGAAGCTGTTGTTAAGTGGGAAGTACCAATAAATGTGATAGAAGTTAGAAGTTCTTGGGCATGGCAGGTTATTATAGGAGATTTATGGAGGGATTTTCTCGAATCGCTCAACCTCTCACCAAACTCACTCAAAAGAATATGAAATTTGTATGGGGTGATGATTATGAGCAAAATTTTCAAGAGTTAAAAAGGAGATTGACTAGTGCCCCTATTCTCACTATTCCAAGTGGTGATGAGGGATTTATGGTTTACATTGATGCCTCAAGAAAGGGCCTTGGATGTGTTTGATGCAAGAAGGGAAAGTGATTGCTTATGCTTCTAGATAACTAAAGAGTTATGAACTAAATTATCCAACTCATGATTTGGAATTGGCAGCAATTGTTTTTACTCTAAAGATTTGGAGGCATTACTTGTATGGGCGAACATTTGAAATCTTTACTGATCATAAGAGTTTAAAGTATATTTTTACTCAAAAATAATTAAACATGAGGCAGCGGAGATGGATAGAACTTCTAAAGGATTATGATTGTACCATTCGTTATCACCCGGGTAAAGCTAATGTTGTAGCAGATGCCCTTAGCAGAAAATCTATAAGTTTTATGGCGACTTTGGCTGTGAAGCAATAGAAGTTATTAGAAGAGAATTATGATTTGAATGTTATGAGAAAAGGGCAAGACTCAATGATATTAATGGCCTCCATCCAAGTGCAATCTGATCTCATTCAATAAATTAAAGAAGGATAACTACGAGATCGACACTTGATCTACTTAAGGAATGAAGTAGAAAAGGGATTGAAACTGAATTTTCAAGTTTTAGAGGATGGCCTATTGAGATTTGGGGATAGAATATGTGTTCCAAATGACTCAGATATCAAAAATCAAATCCTGAGGGAAGGTCATAATTCAAAGTACACCATGCATCCTGGTAGCACTAAGATGTATAGAGATCTCCAAAGTCATTATTGGTGGGAAGGCATGAAGAAGGAGATTGCAATATATGTTTCAAAGTGTTTGACTTGTCGGCAAATCAAAGCAGAACACCAAAGACCTGGAGGTTTATTGCAACCTTAAGATATTCCTGAATGGAAATAGGAATGTATTACCATGGACTTTATTTCAGGACTACCCCAAACTTCTAGAAAGCATGATGCTATTTGGGTTATCATTGATAGGTTAACGAAATCTGCACATTTTCTACCGATCAATATGACTTATTCTCTTGATAGGCTTACAGATTTATATATTAATGAAATAGTAAGACTTCATGGTGTTCCAAAGGAGATCATCTTTGACAGAGACTTTAGATTTTTATCTAGATTTTGGAGGAGGTTACAGGAATCTATGGGCACTAAAGTCAAGTTTAGCACTGCTTATCACCCTCAAACTAATGGTCAATCATAAAGAATCATTCAAACTCTTGAGGATTTGCTTCGAGCCTATGTTACAGATTAGAAAGGTGAATGTGATAAAGATATATCTCTTATTGAGTTCACTTATAATAATAGTTATCATTCAAGTATTCAGATGACTCCTTATGAAGCTTTATATAGGTAAAAGTGCAGAACTCCAATATGTTGGGAAGAAGTTGGTGACAAAAAATTATTAGAACCAAACAAAGTACAAGAGACTACCGAGAAAATTCAAGTTATAAGAAAATGGTTAAAGACTGCTCAGAGTCGTCAAAAGAGTTATACTGATAATAGAAGATGAGATATTGAGTTTCAAGTCGGGGATTTTGTATTCCTAAATGTCTCCCCTTTTAAAGGAGTTGTAAGATTTGGGAAGAAAGGAAAGTTAAGCCTAAGATTTATTGGACCTTTTGAGATTCTTGAGAGGATTGGTTCTATCGCTTATACGATTGCCTTGCCATCATCATTGTGCCATATCCATGATATATTTCATGTTTCAATAATCAAAAAGTATATACTAGATCCCTCTCATATCATTAAGTATGAGCCGATGGTGATTGATAAAGACTTATCTTATGTGAAAGAGCCCACTCAAATTGTTGATAAAAAAGAAAATATCTTGAGGAATCAGGTTATTCCTCTAGTTAAAGTGATATGGAGATATCATTCTAGAGAGGAAACAACCTGGGAGCTTAAGGAAGAAATGATGAAAGCTTATCCTCATCTTTTCGTCGAATGAGGTATAATAAATTTAGAGGACTAAATTTTTCTTTAAGGAGGGGAGAGTGTAACAACCCCCATTTTTAAAATTTTAGTAAAAGGTTTGTTTGTAAAAATAAGGATTATTTAATAATTATTTTATATTAAGTGATATTATATTAAATTTTTATGGCTAGGGACCTAAGAGTAAATATTAGAAGTTTGATATAATTTATGAATGATTCAGATTTAAGTTAAAAAAAAATTAGTAGACATGTGTCACTAGCTAACCTAAGGGTGCCACTTATGTTTACTCTAAAGATGACACATAACCTCTTTCATGCATGCATGACACCTTGCAACTTTTGCAATAGCCAAAACCCCTAAAAAAAAAAAGAACTAGATGAAAGGTTAAAGAAAACAAACCTGAAGAGTTGCAGCCAACGTGAGTTTGAGAAGAGAAGGGATGAAGAAGAAGAAGAAGAAGAAGAGCTTGAGTTTTTTTTCATCAAATTTCCCACATTTGAGATTCAAATAATTTTAAGGCAAGTGTTCTAACCCCATCCCATAGTAACCTTAATCTCTATTTCCATTTTCATTCTGTAAAATTTGAAATATTTCAACTGAGAACCAGACCTTCTTTCGTTTTGATATAAAGCTATGAATTTATAATTTTTCGGTAATTTGACCTCTATGCAATGTTTCTGTCATAACATTTTGTAATAAACTCTGATTTAGACAAAACCAATTCCATTTGAAAGTAGACAAAAATTTTTTTTTTGATACTAAGTGATATGAATGAGCAAGTTGATTATAATTCTACCAAAGACCCTTTAACTATTTATCGAGGACCAATGACAAGAGCGAAAACTAAAAGGATGAAAGAAGCCTTAATTTATTTATTAGAAGGCATTTGGAAGGAGCAAGCTAGTCAAAACTTGGTCAAGGTTCTATGGATACAAGAAGAGCCTAAAATAATCAACTTGATTCAAATAAGTCAACATCATGAAGCGAAAGTCCAACCTTGAGAGAATGATGAATTTTTAGCCATCTTTGAAGAATAAAGGTCATTAAGCCATATTGGACCATATTAGGAATTGTGGGCTTATTCATGAATAATTATTCAAAACAATTCAATGTAGATTTATGAGTAATCTACATTCATGCATTAGGAATATGAATGTCATTTAATATATTCATTCCCTTTGTACTTGGCCTTTGTACTATATAAACAAGGCTAACTCTCTTTGTTATGGGACATTGAGAAGTATATTCAACTTACAACACTAGTGAGTGTTTTGTTTTTAAGTTCTTACATGAACTTTGGACTTATCAAGCATTTCTGTTTGTGGCGTTCAAAACCCAAGAAAAATCTTTGTTTTTCATTTTAACTTATCAAGCTTCTTAGTTTGTGACGTTTTAAGGGAATCAAAGTACTATTCTAATTACTTCATCAAATTTTCATTGATTATGTGATTAGAATAGTTTCCCTAACTTCAATCTTGAATGATCCATCTTGTTTCGAATCATTGGAGGGGGTCAATTTGCATTCCGTATGTATCATAGCTCTTTAGCTATCGGGGTATATGGTTGTTAAGTTGAAGATTTCCATCATTTGGTATCAGAGCTCGGCTCAAGTTTGAGGTTTGCGTATCTATTTATTTGCTATCTTTTAGGATTTTTATCTTTTCTCTTCTTCTTCTTTTTGGCCAATATCTATAGTTATTGTTCTTCTTTCATCTTCATTGTTGTGCTTCTTGCGTTTTTACTATTCTTATTTGTAATTCCGCACTTTATGGTATAAAAAAAAAAGATCAAAAAGTTAAAAAAAAAAAAGAAGAGAGAAAATCAAAGGCTAAAAAAAAAGAGGGAAAATCAAAGGTCAAAAAAAAAAAAAGAGATCAGAATTAGAAAAAAAAAATTGCGGATTCAAAGAATACTTGCAAGTTATAGAATTTGATCTTTGTTCATTTGAATTTCTATTTCGATTTGGAAATCTTTCTTCATTCCTAAAAAAAAAAGAAATTATAGTCTTTGCTTATGATTAAAGTGCATTACACACACCTTTAAATTGGCCTATCTTTTGTTTGCTTTTAAAGTTGTCCAATTTCACTATTTTTTTTCTAATTTCCATAATTTGAATTGTTTGTTTAGGTACCTTAGTTAATCTAAGAACTCAAATAACAAAACAAGAGAGGTAAAAGGCAAGAGTGGTAAGATCAGTATAGAGAGAAGCCAAAAAAATTGTGTGAAACACGAGTGGAGTGAATCAAATCTAGAGTGAAAAAAAAAAAAAAAACGTGAGAGAGTGTTGGTGAGGTTGTTCTAACTTTGTTTTTCAGGTTGTATACATGTCTAAAGATAAAGAAGCGAGTTCTTCATCCAATGATCTTTTAGTTCAAGCAATGCAGCAACAATTTGAACATATGTTCAAAGTGATGGGAGATGTAAGAGATCATCTAGAAAGACATGATGATGCAATTAATAGATTGCAAGGTGAACCACGACGTGGGAGACAACCAACCTTTGTCAATGATGAATATAATGGTGGCGATGACGTGTATGATAATCAAGTTACTCTAATTGGTCAAGATATTAATCCTATGAGACAAACTACGAGAGGACGTTTTGATAGTGTGGACAGAAACATAGGCCGCATCAAAATAAAAATCCTTCTTTTCAACGGAAGAATAATCCAAATGCTTATTTGGAGTGGGAACGAAAAATGGAGATGATCTTTGAATGTCACAACTACTCTAAAGAGAAAAAGGTAAAATTAGCCGCTGTTGAATTTTTTGATTATGCTATTGTTTGGTGGGATCAATTGTGTAAAGACAAGCGTAGAAATGGTGAAAGGCCCGTGGAGACTTGGTTGGAGATGAAACAAATCATGAGGAGGAGATTTGTCCCTAGCTATTACTATAGGGATTTGCATTAACGGCTGCAAACCTTGACACAAGGTTCCATGAGTGTTGATGAGCATCACAAGGAGATGGAGATAACCATGATAAGGGCTAATGTGGATGAAGATCGTGAGGCCACCATGGCTCGATTCCTGAGTGGATTAAACAAAAACATTGCTGATCTTGTAGAATTGCAACATTATGTGGAGATTGAAGACATGGTGAATGTGGCCATGAAGATTAAGAGGCAACTTAAAAGAAAAGGCACAAGGTATGATTCAAAACCTTATTCGGGTTCTTCTTCTTCTTGGAAACCGAATTGGAGTAAAAATGATGATAAACCCATTGTTAAGCCGAAAATTGATGAGACTAAAGGTAGAAATGAATTAGGCAGCAAGGGTAAAGGTGAGAATCTACCTAATCAAACTAGAGGTATTAAGTGTTTTAAGTGCCTTGGGCATGGACATGTGGCACACGAATGTCCTAATAAAAGAGTTATGATTATGAGGGATGGAAATGTAGAATCTGAAAGTGAGAAAGAGGATGATGAAGACTTTCTAGAGGATACTAGTGATGTAGAGTATGCTAAAGGTGAAAATCTAGTTGTTCAATGCATATTTAGTTTGCAAAATGAAAATGATGAACATGGTGAACAACGTGAAAATCTATTTCATACTCATTGTTTGATTGCTAACAAGTTGTGTAATGTGATTGTTGATAGTAGAAGTTGCACAAATATGGCAAGCACCTTGCTCATGGAGAAACTGAAATTACCTACTATCAAGCATTCAAAACCTTACAAGTTACAATGGTTGAATGATAGTGGTGTAGTAAAGGTAAATCGACAAGTGTTAATTTCCTTTTCAATTGGTAGATATAAGGATGAAGTTTGGTGTGATGTGGTACCTATGTATGCTAGTCATATGTTATTGGGGAGACCATGGCAATACGATCGAAGGGTAATACATGATGGATTCAAGAACCGTTATTCTTTGATCATAGATAGACAGAAATATCAGCTTGGACCTTTGCCTCCAAAGACAATTTTTGAGGACCAAATGCTCATAAAACAACAATATGAGGAGCTTAAGTCTTCATTAACCAAAACTTTGGGGAGGGAAAAAGAAAGAGAGAAAAAAGAAAATGGAGAGTTGAGTGATAAAAATGAGAGTATTGGGAAATACAAGGGGAGAGAAAACAAAGAAAGTTTGAGTGAAAGAAAAATGAGTGTTTATGCCAAAATGAGTTATGTGAAGAAATCCTTAACCATGAGGCAGCCCTTACTTGTACTTATGTACAAGAATGTTTTGATTGCTTCTAACAAAATTGACAAGAGTTTGCCTAGTGTTATTGTTGATCATTTGCAAGAAAATGAGGATCTCTTTCCCGAAGAAGTTCCTAATGGTTTGCCACCAATTAGAGGAATTGAGAATCAAATTGATTTCATTCCAAGTGTAAGCATACCAAATAAGCCAGCGTATAGATACAACCTCGAAGAGACCAAGGAAATCCAAAAACAAGTACGTGAGCTTATGAAAAAGGGGTATGTGCGAGAAAGCATGAGTCCATGTGCAGTTCCAATTCTGTTGGTGCCTAAAAAGGATGGATCATGGAGAATGCGTGTTGATTGCCTAGCCATCAACAAAATCACGATAAAGTATAGACATCCTATTCCTAGGCTAGATGATATGTTGGATGAATTGCATGGTTCTTGTGTGTTTTCAAAAATTGATTTAAAATCTGGATATCATCAAATAAGAATGCATGAAGGTGATGAATGGAAAACTGCTTTCAAAACTAAACATGGTTTATATGAATGGTTGGTTATGCCTTTTGGCCTAACTAATGCACCTAGTACTTTCATGAGATTGATGAATCATATTTTACGTGCTTACATTGGAAAATTTGTAGTGGTTTATTTTGATGATATACTTGTGTATAGCAAAAGTTTAGATGAGCATGTAACACATTTAAAAGCTATTTATGACGTGCTTAGAAAAGAAAAGTTATATGCTAATATAAAGAAATGCACTTTTTGCACTAATAAAATTACTTTTCTTGGATATGTTGTTACTGATAAAGGAATACATGTTGATCAAGAAAAAGTGAAAGTAATTAGGGAGTAGCCAAAACCTACTAGTGTTAGTGATGTTAGAAGTTTTCATGATCTTACTAGCTTGTATAGAAGATTCATTAAGGATTTTTCTACAATTGCTGTACCATTAACTAAATGCATAAAAAAGAATATAGGATTTAGATGGGGTGAAAAACAAGATGATGCTTTTAACTTGCTTAAAGACAAACTCAGTTAAGCACCTTTGCTTACTTTACCGAACTTTGCTAAAACTTTTGAGATTGAGTGTGATGCGAGTGGAATAGGAATTGGAGGAGTCTTAATGCAAGAAGGCAGACCCATTGTATTCTTTAGCGAGAAGCTAAGTGGAGCAAGTCTTAACTACCCAACATATGACAAGGAGTTTTACACTTTGGTAAGAGTGTTAGAGACATGGCAGCACTATCTTTGGTATAAGGAATTCATTATACACACCGATCATGAGTCCTTGAAATATCTCAAAGGACAAGGAAAACTAAACCGTAGGCATGCAAAATGGGTGGAGTTTATTGAATCCTTTCCATACATCATCAAGTATAAACAAGGTAAGGAAAATTTGGTTGTCGATGCTCTTTCTAGAAGGTATGCTCTAATTTCTCAACATGATGCAAAATTATTGGGTTTTGAGTATATTAAAAATTTATATAATTCTGATCATGATTTTGCTAATGTTTATGGGGCATGTGAGAAAGGGGGTTTTGATAAGTTCTTCAGGCATGATGATTTTCTTTTCAAAGAAAATAAGTTGTGTATTCCTCAATGTTTAATGAGAGAATTACTTGTGAGAGAGGCACATAGTGGAGGTTTAATGGGGCATTTCGGGATTAGAAAAACTTTAGATGTGTTAAGTGATCATTTCTTTTGGCCGTACATGAAAAGAGATGTTGAGAGATTATGTGAGAAATGCATTACTTGTAAACAAGCTAAATCTAAAGTAATGCCTCATGGATTGTATACACCTCTTCCTATAACTAGTGAGTCTTAGGTTGATATATCCATGGACTTTGTCTTGGGTTTACCAAGGTCAAAAGAAGGGAGAGATTTTATTTTTGTTATTGTTGATAGGTTTAGCAAAATGGCACATTTCATTCCTTGCCACAAAACAGATGATGCAACACATGTTGCGGGGCTGTTCTTAAAAGAAATTGTAAGATTACATGGCATTCCAAAGACAATTGTGAGTGATAGAGATGTGAAGTTCCTTAGCCACTTTTAGAAAACACTTTGGAGCAAGTTGGGTATAAGGCTATTGTATTCAACCACTTGTCACCCACAAACAGATGGACAAACGGAGGTGGTAAATCAAACTTTATCAACACTTTTGAGGGCCATAATTCAAAAGAATTTAAAAAATTGGGAGGAATGTTTGCCACATGTAGAGTTTGCTTATAACAGAAGTGTGCAAGCTACAACAAACCATTCCCCATTTGAAGTTGTGTACAGGTTTAATCCATTAACTCTTATGGATTTGCTACCTTTACCTCTGGAAAAGGCCAATTTGGATGGTAAGCAAAAAGCTGATTTTGTCAAAGCATTGCATGAAAGGGTCCAGACACAAATTGAAAAGAAAACTCTACAATATGAGAAACAACACAACAAAGGCCGAAAGAAAGTAGTATTTGAACCTGGTGATTGGGTTTGGGTACACTTGAGGATGGAAAGATTTCCTAACCAAAAGAAGTATAAACTAATGCCAAGAGGAGATGGTCCATTTCGAGTCTCTAAAAAAATCAATGACAATGCATACAAGTTGGAACTACCGGGTGAGTATAGTAATGTTAGTGCAACCTTCAATGTTTCTGATTTATCTTTGTTTGATGCAGGTGATGAAGACACTGATTCGAGGATGAATCCTTTCAACAAAAGGGGGAATGATATTAATGAGCAAGTTGATTATAATTCTACCAAAGACCCTTTAACTATTCATGGAGGACCAATGACAAGAGCGAAAACTAAAAGGATGAAAGAAGCCTTAACTTGTTTATTAGAAGGCATTTGGAAGGAGCAAGCTAGCCAAAACTTGGTCAAGGTTCTATGGATACAAGAAGAGCCTAAAATAATCAACCTGATTCAAATAAGTCAACATCATGAAGAGAAAGTCCAACCTTGAGAGAAGGATGAATTTTTAGCCATCTTTGAAGAATAAAGGTCATTAAGCCATATTGGACCATATTAGGATTTATGGGCTTATTCATGAATAATTATTCAAAACAATTCAATGTAGATTCATGTGTAATCTACATTCATACATTAGGAATATGAATGTCATTTAATATATTCATTCCCTTTGTACTTGGCCTTTGTACTATATAAACAAGGCTGACTCTCTTTATAAGAGGACATTGAGAAGTATATTCAACTTACAACATCGGTGAGTGTTTTATTTTTAAGTTCTTGTATGAACTTTGGACTTATCAAGCATTTCTGTTTGTGGCATTCAAAACCCAAGAAAAATCTTTGTTTTTCCTTTTAACTTATCAAGCTACTTAGTTTGTGGCGTTTTAAGGGAATCAAAGTACTATTCTAATTACTTCATCAAATTTTCATTGATTATGTGATTAGAATAGTTTTCCTAACTTCAATCTTGAACGATCCATCTTGTTTCAAATCGTTGGAGGGGGTCAATTTGCATTCTATATGTATCATAGCTCTTTAGCTATCTGGGTATATGGTTACTAAGTTGAAGATTTCCATCACTAAGATCGAATGATTTGGAGTTTAAATGCATACTAAGACTTCTATTTAAATTAACCCTACAGATTCTGCAAAACAGGGACTGAAATTTCTGACCTCTTGTTGCTTAACTACTTATAACTTTCTTCTGTGAACTCAGATTTATACAAAGTATGATTTATTCGAAGCTAGACTCAAAATTCTTTCTGTATATACTTGATTTGAAATTTTTGTAGTACAATTGCTAACTGAAACATACCTAATATTTTCAGACCTTTAGCTACAAAATTATCTGTAACTCCCTATTGTAAATTCCAATTCTTGTAAAACTTAATTTGTCTAAAACTAGATTGACAAAACTTTCTAATGACACCTATTTTGTATAAATTGGAGTATAATTGGTTATCCAAATAGTTCATACAATGTTCCTATCAAATTCTGCCAGAATCGAGTTTTGGTCGATTTCGGCTTTCCTTGTTTCTTCTCTTTGGAAATCGATTTCGGCAAAAACTCTTACTTCAGTTAAGCTTTACATTATTACCTTAAATTCCTGTATACTTTTGTCCTTTATTTATTTGTACATCTGTAGCTATCATCTAAAGATCATGTTTGCATCGTAATGATTCGACACATGCATCCCATTGTTCCGCATTTGCTTTCGATACGTGCCTCTTCCAGTTTCATTTCTTTAGACATTGAATTCATCTAACTTTCTTATTTCAAATGAGCTAGCTATATGTGATTTATTGAAATCCTTATATGCTCTTGCTTTTGTTTCCTTTCAAATCTGAATACATTTGTGAAAGATTATGTTTGTATCGTATTGACTCGAAAGGTATATGTACATTTGAGCTTCTATTTATGTTTTGTTCTTTGATATGTTTCTGAAATGTTATAAGTCTTTGTTATACCTTGAAATTACCATTTGCCATGGATATGCTCCTTATGTCAATGATATGCTCCAATTACCCTTCCTCGATTATATGAACAAAATATGCTTCGAACGAAATGACATTGTAATTCTGCATTCAAACAACACATGCTTCTATTTCATCTTGTATCTCTGCTTTGTATTTTTGATACCTTATTTGTTTGAAAAAAAAACTGTCCTCTTTGCTATGGATATATTAGTCGCTTGCTGAGCTTTATATGCTCACCCCATTAATATATAAATTTTTCAAGATAGTTTATCGCTTACTATAATATGTAGTTTGGGTTGAGGCAGTAGGAAGCTAAAAGATTTTGGGGCAAATCTTTCGTACTTGATATGTTGATGTTGTATAAGTTCTTTTTGTGTATATCAATGACAAATCTAGATTGATGTATCTTGTAAATATTTGAAAAGTGCCTCTCATGTTATGATTTTGGGAATGTTAAGTTAAAATTATGTAATGAATGATATAAATATGTGGTACATGTTGGTTTTGTAATTGTATAGATTCTCATAACTATGGATTTATGATGTGGTTATTGTTTAGTTAAGTTGCTTTTGGATTTTAAGAATCATCTAGTGACATGATGTATGATTATAAACTATACAGGTTTTGTGAATTGTGGATTGTAGAGGTGAATGACTTGAATGTTTTTCTCAGTGACCTCAAATGTGTGATTGGATCCTGGATTCTTGGTTGAATTATAATATTATCAATTTTGAGTTAGGTTCACACCTCCTGAATGAAAATTAAATTCAGGGGGGCGTGACAACTTTAGTGTTTAGTGGTCATAGATGTTCATAGCTTTTAGGAAGTATCACTAAGTTGGGATTACCGAAAATTGTGCCTAAGGCTTCGACGTACATTGTCCCAATTGTTTCATCATTCCAAAATCCTCTAAAATAACAACCTCTATCTTTTATGGGAATGCCTATCATGTTGCAAATGAATATATCTATAATGGAAATATGTTGTCCTAAGAGATAGGTAGACACTTTTTCTTCGTCATTTATATGTAGATTATTGTAAAACAACCTAACAAGTCTTGGGTAGATGGGTTCACTAATTTGTAGGATTGGGAATAGATCTAAATTTGCAAACTATTGAATTGTCTCTAAATTACTTAGTTCATTTAGATCAACATAATTTTCCTTATGGACATTTCTAAACTCTATGGAAGCAAATTTTTGGGCATGAAGTTTTGAATCGAAAAGGGTAAAATCAAAGTCTTCTTCTAATCTCGTCTTCCCTTTGTCCCTAGAGGATCTTCTATAGCCCATAACTACTGCTATATAAGAAGATAATAATGAGGAAGAGTAGATGATTTAAAACAAAAATCAAAAGCCTCTTAGAGAATACCTTAGTTGAGATATTCAAGAGGATAAATGATTAATTCTTGATCTTACACGAAATGGGCAGGTTTTGGGTAGCTAAAGGGGAGGAATGAAGGTGGAGAAGATTTTAGAGCTGCTAGGAGGAGAAGAGAGTGAGTTGGGGTCGGTTCTATTGTCGACCCTAGCTCGGTTTAAAAAGGGGACAGAGTTGCGGGTGGTGGCACCATTGGCTGGGCGGTGCAACCGCTTGCTACCCGTGATAGCCAGCGGTGCTACCGCCAGTTGGGTGGTGCCACTGTCTACAGTCGGTGAGCACTATTTTGAGGGCTGTGTGGGCTGATGTGGATGTTTTCAATTTACAGAAAAATTTTATTTAAGGAGCAATCAATCTTAATTACATAATTACGTAAAGGTTTCCATTACAATATGAGAGATTTCATACATTCATGAAAGATATTATGAAGTGCATACTCTACTTCAAATGTCATATATAATTTTTGACATATTCATGACTTAATATACAAGTTTGTGAGCTTTGCTAGTTCATGACAAACTTGGCTTGCAAGACATAAGTTGGATCATAAAATAAAATGAAGAAAGAATGAATGTGATGAATTTGGAAATCCAGAGGATGTGTGAAGGTAGAATTATGAGCTCCAAAATTTAAGAGATCAAACAGGATTGTATCAATATCACTCAGTAATTGGTAGTATTAATTTAACTAATACTTCTTTTTATAATTTAGGCTAGAGAGCATCATGAGTCTTTTTGGATCTCGGGTCATGAATGTTGAGAACCCAAAAAGCGAGATATTATCTCTTGCCCCTAGCTTGTGATGGTGTATGTTTCTACAAGAAAAGATAATTTTTAGGTACCCATTTACTTTTTGATGCCTAAAAAACTGATCTAAATTGTTTATCATGTTGCATAGAATTTATCATGGTTCCTTTAGGAACCTAAATCAGTTTGTTCGGACTAATTTTCTTGAATGTCCATGATAAGTTCTATGTCCATGTTTGCAACAAAAGTTGCATTTGCTTTAGTGCCGAACATGTAAGATAGGGCCTTTAATGAAGGTGGTTGGATTTTGGTGAGGACTTCTCACAAATCCGATTCCGCTTCTTTTAGGAACGTGACCCTTATTTGTAAGGATCGTATTCAAAGACTTGCTACCAACCTCGAATTTCTTCAAGGTGTCCTTAAGTAGCAAGTTCTCCTTTTGGAGAGTTTCTAGATCATGGCATTTTATACATTGAGCTAAACTATCATGATATTCAGTTTTTAATTTATTGAAATTACTAATAAGACTATCATGCTCCTTTTATAATAATTTATATTTTCTACTAATTATTTTGCATTCATCAAATAAATCATGGAAAGCATTTAATAATTCATCAAATGATAAATCTGCATCAATTAAATTCATTACCTCCTCTCCGACGGCCATTAGGGCATAGTGAGCAACTTGCTCGGTATTGGACTCCTCTTCTTCGAACGCGCTTGAGTCATCCCACGTTGCTTTGAGCGCCATCTTCTTTGGTGTTCTTTTCTTGGCTTGGGGATAACAACTTTTGTAGTGTCCCGGCTTCTTGCATTTATAGCAAATAACTTGGTCCTTCTTGGGTTCAAATTTATTTTTTATATTATTTTTAAACTTATTTATTTTAATAATTTTTTTAAATTTCCTTGTTAGAAGTGCAAGTGATCGTCATAGTCCTCATCACTTGAGTTTTCTCTCAAGTGGTCTTCTAAAGTTCTAAGTGGCATATCCTTCCTGTTCTTTGGAAGGATGTCTTCTTGCTTTTCATGAGCTTTGCAAGTCATTTCGTAAGTCATTAATGACCCGATTAATTCTTCAAGAGGGAAGTTGTTTAAATCTTTAGCCTCTTGAATAGCAGTGACTTTAGGGTCTCATCTCTTTGGAAGGGATCTTAAAATCTTATTCACGAGCTCAAAATCCAAAAAACTTTTACTGAGTCCTTTTAGACCATTGACGACAACCGTGAAACGGGTGTACATGTCACCTATAGTCTCACTCGGTTTCATTCGAAAAAGTTCAAAAGAATGTATTAAAAGATTGATTTTTGACTCTTTCACTCTACTCATGCCTTCATGAGTCATTTCGAGTGTGTGCCAAATATCAAATGCAGTTTCACAAACCGTAACACGATTGAACTCGTTTTTATCAAGCGCACAAAATAAGGCATTCATGGCCTTTGCATTAAGAGCGAAAGTCTTCTTTTCCAATTC
Organism: Musa acuminata AAA Group; assembly: GCF_036884655.1. Lineage (NCBI taxonomy): Eukaryota > Viridiplantae > Streptophyta > Magnoliopsida > Zingiberales > Musaceae > Musa > Musa acuminata. The sequence continues at coordinate 26,921,331 of NC_088346.1, forward strand.
ATTTCAATCGATCATTGGAAGAGAAGACTTTGAAAATCCATTTTCAACAAGATTGCAAAGTTCAAAATTCATAGAAATAAGGAAGATCCTTATTCGGGTCTTCCAGTAGGTGTAGTCCGTCCCATTGAACATGGGTGGATGTGTAATAGAGTGGCCCTCTTGATTTCCGGCATATGCCATCTCTCTTGGGTTTTAATCCGATTGAGAATTAACCCCGCTCTGATACCAACTGTTAGGATCAAGAGCACTAAGAGGGTGGGGGGGTGAATTAGTACAGCGGATAACTTTCGATGATTTAAAACAACGTTCGTATGATAAAAACACTTTTGATGAAAAACTATTTCGAAAAGTTCTTCAACTTAAGATTAAGTGAAGTATAGTTGAAGAAAAGCAATGGAGGTAGTTTGCAGTTAAGATAGAGAGCAGAATGTAAATGCAAACTGAGATTTAGAGTGGTTCGTTCAATCTTGACCTACATCCACTTTTGGCTTTCTCCTCCGATGAGGTCACCAACGTCCACTAGAGGCTTTCCTTTAATAGGCAAAGGCTAACCACCCTTTTATAGCTTTACTCCTTTTGACGGGCTTAGGAGACAACCCTTACAGAATTTTACTCCTCTCTTGAATGATCAAAACTTAGATGAAAAGAGGGAGAAGAACTTTTGGATTTTTACAACACTTTTGAGCTCTCAAATTCTTAGAATAAGATCAAGATTTTGGTGACCTTTCATGCAAGAAAGAGTGGGGTTTATATAGGCCCAAACTGGTTCGAATTTGGAGCTCAAAAATGTCATCTCTCGGATTTCCAGGGTCCTGGTAGTACTACCACCTAACACAGCTCGGAGACCGAGCTCAAGCGATACCACCGCTTGACAGGGGCGGTACCACCGCCTAACTTTGCTCGGAGACTGAGCTCAAGCGATATCATCGCCAAACAAGGGTAGTACCATCGCCCATCATTCTTGGGAGACTAAGCTCCTAGGCGGTGCCACCACTGGCCAAGAATTTTGGGTCCGAATAGATTGATCCATTCGACCCAATTTGGGTCTGTAAAGGGCCCAATTGTCCCTAGATTAGGTTAATGGGATCACCTCTCATTCCTAATTTAATCTACATGCTACCTACCATATTTAAGACATTAATACTACAACTTGCTCCGATGCGTCAATCGCTTCTTCTAGCAAGCTTCCGGCGAACTTCCAACGAACATCCGATGAACCCTCGACGATGCTCCAGCGGACTTCCGGCATACTCCTGGACTTGCGATGATCCACTTGGTGAGTTCCAACGAGCTTCTTTGGCAAGCTCTTGGACTTCTCAGATTTGTTCTCGCAGAACCTCCGACGACCGTCCGGACTTCCTTCAAACTCTCGAACCTCCAATGTGATCATGGTCTTGACTCCGGCGTAACTCCTACTGCATGTCTTACTTCCATCGTAGTTAATCCTGCACACTTATCTTAACATATGGATTAGATAACAAATGATAATTGACTTCATCATCAAAATCCGAGATTCAACAATTAAATCTATCTAGTTTCATAACTTCTTCGTCAAGTGGGATAACTATGTCATAAGCATGGATTAGTCTTGTGATTAGGCCACCATATGGAAGCATCATATCCTTTTTCGATAGTTCAATCATATTTTATTGTATTAGGTAGCCAAAATAATTTTCATATCCTTTCATAAATCCAATACATCATTCCTATTTCTATTTGGTTAACTTTATCAAGATGATATTATTTTGGGATTATAATGCTTATCAAGATGTGATGAAGTAGTTTGGTGTTGAAAGGTAGTAAATGTTCACAGCTTTTTGGAAGAATAGACAGGTTTGTGTTGAATCTCGTATTTTGATGATGAAACCACTTGATATGTATTTATGTTTTAATCTGCATTTTGAGTGACACAGGATGCTCCGATCAGGATGAGACAATTAAAGCAGGAAAATCATGTTGTGCCGGAGGAACAAGTTAGTGCTAGTCATAGGTGCCCAGCAAGCCAATCACGTGAGTGATGGCACGTGTGACTTGATACAGAATCTTTTTGCTTATTATATTTTGGCGTATATCACTTTATAACTATTACATAAATGCGAACATATATTGTGATGTCCTTGGATTTGTGCAATGGGAATCAGATCGTGATGAGATCATGATAATGAGATCGATTCATCTTTAAACACATCCTAAATGATCCTGGTCATAGGTTACTCGAGAGGGACATCGTGATAACCGGATAGACTGGTGTGCTGTATACCCGTCCATATGATGGATACAGCTGGTCTCATAGCTGCTCGTGTAGGGACACTAGGGATATAGTATAGGTGCTCATTGGAGAATGAGTTCACAGATTGATCCGCTTACGGAATGCTGGATGGTTGATGATGCCTTATTGTCAGATAGCGATTCCGTAGTCCTAGTGGTGTATCTGGTCCTTAGGCTTGAGACACCAAGGATGTCCTGTATGAGTGCCCCACTCTTTGATACCAGACTTATAGGTTTGGTTGTCCCAGATCTAGTATAGTTGGTCATTGGGAGTGGTAGTCGACCTTACGAGGGCTATTGAGTGTCGATAGAAGATCATCCACTCTCGGCGTCATGAGAGGAATATCCCATGTGTTCTTGCTCAGACAAATCCCTGGCCAGGGTTATTCGGGTTGAGAGAGAAAGAGTTCTCCGGGAGAATCCGATTAGAGCGAGACTCGAGTAGAAACCATATGGGTCTGACAGCACCATGCTCGATATACGGTCTCTGGGATATTAGATGGATGAGGGACTATAGGTACACGGTAACTGAGGACAGACAGGTCCAATGGATTGGATTCCCCTGTATCGTCTGGGGACTATGGCGTAGTGGCCTAGTACGTCCGTAGTCAATGAGTCGAGTGAATTATTACAGAGATAATAATTCACTGAGTTAGAAGGAGTTCTGATAGGTATGACTCACGGTCAGCTCGATATTGGGCCTAGAGGGTCACACACATATGGTAGGGATTGCGACGAGTAGAGGTTCGGATATGAGATATCCGACGGAGCCCTTGTCTTATTGGATGCAGATCCAATACCCACTAGGGGAGGACCCATTAGGGTTTGACAGGGGACCTCTATAAATAGGAGGGATTCAAAGCCTCATAGGCTAGAGCCTTTGCTTGCCTTTCCTATTCTCCTCTTCCTCTCCACCTCAAATCAGGCCTGGAGTTTTGAGGAGCGTCATCGCAACCCTGTTGTGTAGATCACCGCTAGAGAGGAGGACGCTTGACCTCCTTTACCCTCTCCTAAGGATCTGTAAGGAAACAGGGATATACGATCTCCCTAGGTAACACAATCTACTCTATACGCAGTTTCATGTTTCGCGGATTTTTGCACACCAATCTTCGCACGACGACGAACATCTTTTTGGGAATCGGGGATTTTGTTTTCTTGTTCTTCCGCTACGCATGCGATGTCGCCCCCATGATTTCGCAACAGTGGTATCAGAGCCAGGTTGTTCGTGCGAATGATTGGTTTTAAACTACGTGTATTGTGTTTAGGAAGAATTTTGACGTCAAAATCATTGACGCAAAAGCGAGAAAGGGTAGCAACAGTTGCTGCCCTCGATCTGCATGTGTGAAGCGCAGTCGAAGGCGGGCAGCACAGGGGCTGCGTCTGCAGCAGCCGACCGGCAGCCTGCTTGTAGCAGGCTTGCTGCCGGCGGGGCTAGTAGCCCACGGGCAGAGGCGCCTGCAGCCGCAAGGAAGCGGCGCCTGCCACCGTAGGGCAACGGCGCCTGAAGGCGAGGGCAGAGCCCTCATTCACCGCACAGGCCGTCGCCGGCAGGGTGGCGGCCGCGGCACCAGCGAAGGGGGGAAAGGGCATTAGTGTTTTCGGGCAAAAGATAGTTTTGCCCCTCGAAATTTGAGAAATTCCAGTTTATGTCTTTTGTCCAAATTATAAAAATACCCCTATAAATTCATAAATTCCCTACATGTCCCTGATTTTAGAAAATATTAATTAATTAAAAGGTTTAGATGATTATTGTTTTTATTATTATCTAGTAGTCCTACATGATGATGATTATTTATACATGTGATGTATGATGTGTGGACGGATGATCATGAATCGTGTGATGTGTGTACTTATGATTATTATTATTGAGGTCTGCGAGCCTCCATTATATTTCTTGTTTATTGTCGGGCCTGCGTGCCTATGATTAAGTTGTAATCACATGAGGAGGCGCAGCGGGAGTGTGGATGCGATAGCGGGACCCACGAGACGGACGATCGCGATGCACGAAGATGCATCAAGATGTCGACGGAACCGACGAGGACGAGATAGACGATCACAGGGCATGGAGATGCACCGTTGCACACATAGATCTTGATGTGAATGATTAGGCCTATTGGCTCGGGCCTAATCACATTAGGTTGTGGTCCATGATCATCTGGTGTGATTGCTTATACACATACTAGATATGTATATATATTTGCATGCGATGTAGATATATATTAAATATGTATATATGTGACATGTCATATTAGGAGACCAAATCATAGAAACATCTCTCGATAATATTAAGTCGGTAAACGTGAGACAATTAGATTGACCCACGTGGCCTTCCATCGTTATGAGTAGGAACCGATTCCCGGTGCCTGTTGAGTTGGTCGAGTCCCTCGAGACTCACCTATATCACGATTCGCTATCTTGCTTACGACCTAGAGATGTCACCAGTGACCTGAGGGCATGGTATACTTGGTCGAGTCCCTCGAGGGTATATCATCAAATCAGACTCATCTTGTAACGAAGGTGTTGACTTAACTGAGCATCATGGTTGGTCAAGTCCCTCGAGGCCATGGTGATTCGGAGGCCGAACAGGACGGGTATCACAAGGAGTTGTGATCGGCAAGAGTTGCCTACCTTTTAGGCTTAGTGTGATTGGTCGAGTCCCTCGAGGTTACACTAAGACACTGATTGGATCCTGATCCCCACTAGAAGTCTGCCGAAGACTTCCGTTTCACGTGCTGAGGGTGTCGCGTGACTCGTTAGTAAAATAGTGGGAGCATATTAAGATAGAAGTCCATATCTTGATAGTTTATTTCTTGCAAAATCTGCATGTTATTCATTTCTGCTACATCTTTATTTTCAGAAAATGTCGCTTTCAAATCCCTTACGTGACATACTTGATGTCAACCGCCTCACTGGTCCAAATTATACGGATTGGCTCCATAACTTGAGAATTGTTCTCACAGCGGAGAAAATCGTATACGTCCTTGATATAGTGATGCCTACGCCCGAAGAAAGAAAAGGAAAGTAGAAAGGTCCCTTAAGAAGGGAAAGAGCAAGGGCAGACTAAGTAAAGCAAAGGTTGCTAAGAAAGACCCAGTAAAGGACAAAGGTCAATGCTTCCACTGTGGTAAAGATGGGCACTGGAAGAGGAACTGCAAAGAGTACCTTGCAGAAAGGGCGAAACAAGAAGCTTGGTGAAGCTTCAGGTACATTCATGATCAATCTCCAATTGTTAGATTTTTGTGATAGTGCATTGGAATTGGATACCAATATTGCTTATTACATCTACAATTTATTGTAAATTCTAGCAAAGCCGAGGGGAGATTGACGAGAGAAATATTGCATAAAGGTTTGTTTATGCAAGACACTACTCCACATATCATGAATGTAAGTGTCTAAGAGGAAACGAGATGAGATGAACAGTGTATACCTATGGCATTGTAGGCTAGGTCATATCCATGAGGGAATGATTCAAAAGTTGCTAAATGATGGATATCTAGATCGATTTGACTATGTGTCATATGCAACTTGCGAGCCTTGCCTTAGTGGAAAACTGACCAACTCTCCATTTAGTGGAACTGGAGAGAGAGCCACTCAACTGTTGGAACTCATACATAGTGATGTATGTGGACCTATGTCAACTCATGCCATTGGAGGTAAATCCTACTTCATTACATTTACTGATGATTTCTCAAGGTATGGATATGTGTACATAATAAAGTACAAGTCCGAGGCTTTTGAAAAATTCAAAGAGTATAAGAATGAGGTGGAGAACCAGACTGAAAAGAGTATCAAAACTCTTCGATCAGATCGAGGAGGTGAGTACTTAAGTATAGAGTTTACTCAGTTCCTTAAGGACCATGGGATATTATCCCAATGGACACCTCCTTATACACCTCAGCTCAATTGTGTCTTTGAAAGGAGAAACTATACGTTATTAGATATGGTACGGTCCATGATGAGTTTCACTGACCTACCCATCTTATTCTGGGGATATGCCCTAGAAACCGCAGCTTACCTTCTGAACAGAGTTCCAACTAAGTCGGTAGTGTCTACACCATATGAGATATGGAAAGGGAAGAAGCATGATCTTAAGGTTGTTAAGATTTGGGGCTGCCCTGTCCATGTTAAAAGACACAACCCCGATAAGTTAGAATCAAGGACAAAGCGATGCAAATTTGTGGGATACCCCAAGGAAACTTGTGGGTATTATTTCTATCATCTCGAGGACCAAAAGGTCTTTGTAGCTAAGAGAGTAGTGTTCCTTGAGAAGGAACACATTCTTGGCGGAGACGGTGGGAGAATGATAGAGTTGAGCGAAGTTGGAGAACCAAGCTCAAGCACCACTCTACAGCCCGAGTCTGTTCAGGTACCTAATACACAATTTTCAACTTTACGCAGGTCTAATAGAGTATCTCATCCTCCTGAGAGATATGTGGGACATATTAGAGGAGAGGATGTTGAGGATATTGATCCTTAGACCTATGAGGAGGCTATTATGAGTATAGACTCCGGGAAGTGGCAAGAAGCCATGAACTCTGAGATGGATTCTATGTACTCAAATAAGGTTTGGAACCTAGTTGATGCGCCCGAATGTATTGTACCCATCGGTTGCAAGTGGATCTTTAAGAAAAAGATCGGAGTAGATGGAAAGGTAGAGACTTATAAAGCAAGGCTAGTGGCTAAGGGGTATCGTCAATGGCAAGGTGTTGATTACGACGAAACCTTCTCACCCGTAGCAATGCTAAAATCCATCAGAATTCTATTGGCTATTGCAGCACACTATGATTATGAGATCTGGTAGATGGATGTGAAAACTGCATTCCTTAATGGAAACCTTAAGGAGGAGGTGTATATGATGCAACCTACGGGATTCGTGTCTAAGAACTGCCCAGATAAGCTATGTAGGTTGCTTAGATCCATTTATGGACTAAAGCAAGCTTCCCAAAGTTGGAACATAAGATTTGATGTAGCAATCAGATCTTATGACTTCGTTAAGAACGAAGATGAGCCTTGTGTATACAGAAAGGTAAGTGGGAGCGCTATGACCTTTTTGGTGTTATATGTGGATGACATCCTCATCATTGGGAATGACGTAGGAATGCTATCCATAGTAAAGGCTTGGTTATCTAGACACTTCTCCATGAAGGACTTAGGGGAAGCATCCTATATCTTGGGGATTAGAATCTATAGAGATAGATCCAAGAGGATGCTTGGCTTGTCCCAGTCCAAGTACATAGAAACCATTGTCAAAATGTTTGTCATTGAAAATTCCAAGAAAGGGCGAACATGGATATGATACCTTATGCCTCAACAATAGGGTCTATCATGTATGCCATGCTATGTACTAGGCCTGATATAGCGCATTCTCTGAGTGTCACGAGCAGGTATCAGGCGGATCCAAGCTTGGAGCACTGGAAAGCAGTAAAGTGTATCCTTATGTACTTGAGAAGGACTAAGAATCTTTTACTAGTATATGGAGGTAATAGCCTTAAGGTTGAAGGCTACACTGACTCAAGTTTTCAGTCTGATGTCGATGATAGTAAGTCGAATTCAGGGTATGTGTACACCTTGAATGGAGGAGCAGTGTGCTGGAAGAGTTCCAAGCAAGATACCACTGATGACTCGACCATAGAGGCGAAGTACATTGCTACATTAGATGTAGCAAAGGAGGGAGTCTGGTTGAAGAAGTTCATTACAGATTTGGGAGTCGTGCCGGGTAGCGAGGAGGCAATCTCCCTATATTGCGACAACAACGGGGTGATTGCTCAAGCAAAAGAACCTAGGTCTCATCAGAAATCTAAGCATGTTCTGAGGAGGTTCCACCTTATCAGAGAGATCGTGGCCCGAGGAGATGTAGCAGTGGAAAGAGTTCCATCCGAAGATAACATTGCAGATCCACTAATAAAGCCGTTGTCTCATTTTGTCTTTGAGCGTCACAGGGGTCTGATGGGGATCAGACACATAGGTGATTGGCTTTAGGTCAAGTGGGAGATTGCTAGTCATAGGTGCCCAGCAAGCCAATCACGTGAGTGATGGCACGTGTGACTTGATACAGAATCTTTTTGCTTATTATATTTTGGCGTATATCACTTTATAACTATTGCATAAATGCATATATATATTGTGATGTCCTTGGATTTGTGCAATGAGAATCGGATCGTGATGAGATCACGATAATGAGATCGATTCACCTTTAAACACATATCCTAAATGATCCCGATCATAGGTTACTCGAGAGGGACATCGTGATAACCGGATAGACTGGTGTGCTGTATACCCGTCCATATGATGGATGTAGTTGGTCTCATAGCTGCTCGTGTAGGGACACTAGGGATACAGTACAGGTGCTCATTGGAGAATGAGTTCACTGATTGATCCGCTTACGGAATGCTGGATAGTTGATGATGCCTTATTGTCAGACAGCGATTCCGTAGTCCTAGTGGTGTATCTAGTCCTTAGACTTGAGACACCAAGGATATCCTATATGAGTGCTCCACTCTTTGATACCAGACTTATAGGTTTGACTGTCCCAAATCTAGTACAGCTGGTCATTGGGAGTGGTAGTCGACCTTACGAGGGCTATTGAGTATCGATAGAGGATCATCCACTCTCGGCGTCATGAGAGGAATATCCCATGTGTTCTTGCTCGGACAAATCCCTGGCCAGGGTCATTCGGGTTGAGAGAGAAAGAGTTCTCCGGGAGAATCCGATTAGAGTGAGACTCGAGTAGAAACCGTATGAGTCTGATAGCACCATGCTCGATATACGGTCTCTGGGATATTAGATGGATGAGGGACTATAGGTACACGGTAACTGAGGACAGACAGGTCCAATGGATTGGATTCCCCTATATCGTCTGGGGACTACGGTGTAATGGCCTAGTACGTCCGTAGTCGATGAGTCGAGTGAATTATTACAAAGATAATAATTCACTAAGTTAGAAGTAGTTCTGACAGCTATGACTCACGGCCAGCTCGATATTGGGCCTAGAGGGTCACACACATATGGTAGGGATTGCGATGAGTAGAGGTTTGGATATTAGATATCCGACTGAGCCCTTGTCTTATTGGATGCAGATCCAATACCCACTATGGGAGGACCCATTAGGATTTGACAGGGGACCTCTATAAATAGGAGGGATTCAGAGCCTCATAGGCTATAGCCTTTGCTTGCCTTTCCTATTCTCCTCTTCCTCTCCACCTCAGATCAGGCCTGGAGTTTTGAGGAGCGTCGTCACAACCCTACTATGTGGATCACCGCTAGAGAGGAGGACACTTGTCCTCCTTTACCCTCTCCTAAGGATCTGCAAGGAAACAGGGATATACGATCTCCCTAGGTAACACAATCTACTCTATACGCAGTTTCATGTTTCGCGAATTTTTGCGCACCAATATTCGCACGACGACGAACATCTTTTTGGGAATCGGGTATTTTATTTTCTTGTTCTTCCGCTGTGCATGTGATGTCGCCCCCATGATTTCCCAACAGTTAGAAGATTGGACGTCGGGCCGATGGATCGGTCGACGTATCGACAGAAGGCTTCGGGTCATGGACTCGGGCATCGGTCCAAGAAGAGTGGGTATTGTGCCAAGGATATCAGAGTTGTAGAGTCAATTGGCCGATTGGGCAATAGGCCGCAGGAGAGGACGATGCGCTAAAGAATTGGACGAAGCGTCAAGGGACCAATGATATGCCGGACAACTTAGTTAATTGCTTAGGATTAATTGTTTCGATCAAAGTTTTGTTTTACATGTGCAGGATTAACTACGATGAAAGTAAGACATGCAGCAAGAGTTGCGCCAGAGTCAAGACTATGATCACGTTGGGAATTCGAGAGTTCGACAGAAGTCCGGACGGTCGTCGGAGGTTCTGCGGGAACAAATCTGAGAAGTACAGGAGCTTTCCAAAGAAGCTCTGCGAAGTGAAACATCACAAGTCTAGGAGTTTGTCGGAAGTCTGCCAGAGCATCGCCGAAGGTTCGTCGGATGTTCGCCGGAAGTTCGTCGGAAGCTCGCCGGAAAAAGCAATTGACGCATCGGAGCAAGTTGCAGTAAATGTCTTAAGAAATTCGTAGTTTGCACGATGATTAAGTTAGAAATGGGAGGTGATACCATTAACTTAATCTTGGGGCAATTGGGCCCTTGAGAGACCTAAATTGGGCCGAATGGATCAGCCCATTCAGGCCCAGATTTCTTGGCCAAAGGTGGCATCGCCTAGGTCGGCGGTGGCACTGCCCAGGGCTTAGTCTTCGAGCTCTATCTAGGCGGTGCAACTGCCTCTGATAGAGGTGCAACCGCCCCTAACAGGAGGTGGCAACGCCCAGAGGCTCAGTCTTCGAGCTCTGCCAGGCAGTGCAACCGCCCTAGTCAGGCGGTGCAACCGCCAGACCTTGGAATTCTAGGAAATGACAGTTTTGAGCTCGAAATTCAAATTGGGTTGGGGCCTATAAATACCCCACCCTTTCAGCAATGAAAGGGCAACCCAAAGGCACCGAAAGCTTGATCTTACTGTGTGATTTTACAGCTCAAAATTATTATAAAGTCTAGAAGTTCTCCTCCCTCTTTTCTTCCAAGTTTTGATCTTTCAAGAGAGGAGAGAAAAGTTTGTAAAGGTTGTCTCCTAAGCCCGTCAAAAGGAGTGAAACTGTAAAAGGGTGGTTGGCCTTCGCCTATTGAAGGAAGGCCTCTAATGGACGCCGGTGACCTCGTCAGTGAAGGAAGCCAAAAGTGGATGTAGGTCAAGATTGACCGAACCACTCTAAATCTCAGTTTGCATTTACTTTGAGCATATTATCTTTTCTGCAAATCTAGCTTAGTGCCTTCTGTGCATTTACGATCGTGTTTCAAAGTTCAGTATTTTTCGAATCGGCGTTTAGACGTAAATCAGTTTTATCATACGAACATCATATTTCAGTTTGCGCTTACATTCTGATTTCCATCATAACTGCAAACTCCCTTCATAGATTCACTTTAACTGCATCTCGCTTGATCACAAGTTAAAGTGATTTACGAATCGACTTTTCTATCGAAACTGCTTTTATCATACGAACGTAGTTTTAATCGTCGAAAGTTTTCCGCTGCACTATTTCATGTTGTGTTGAATCTCGTATTTTGATGATGAAACCACTTGATATGTGTTTATGTTTTGATCTGCGTTTTGAGTGACACAGGATGCTCCGATCAGGATGAGACAATTAAAGCAGGAAAAATCATGTTGTGCCGGAGGAACATGTCAGACGATTGGACGTCAAGCCGGAAGGCTTCGGATCATGGACTCGGGCATCGGGCCAAGAAGAGTGGGTATTGTGCCAAGGATATCGGAGTTGTGGAGTCAAATGGCCGATTGGGCAATAGGCCGTAGGTGAGGATGATGCGCCAAAGAATTGGACGTAGCGTCCAGGGACCAATGGCATGCCGGACAACTTGGTTAATTGCTTAGGATTTATTATCTCGATCGAAGTTTTGTTTTACATGTGCAGGATTAACTACGATGAAAGTAAGACATATAGCAGGAGTTGCGCCTGAGTTAAGACTATTATCACGTTGGGAGTTCGAGAGTTCGACAAAAGTTTGGACGGTCGTCGGAGGTTCTACGGGAACAAATCCGAGAAGTCTAGGAGCTTGCCAAAGAAGCTCGTCGGAACTCACCAAATGGATCATCGTAAGTACAGGAGTTTGCCGGAAGTCTGTCGGAGCATCGCCGAAGGTTCATCGGATGTTCGCCGGAAGCTCGCTGGAAGAAGCAATTGACGCATCGGAGCAAGTTGCAGTAAATGTCTTAAGAAATTCATAGTTAGCACGATGATTAAGTTAGAAATGGGAGGTGATCCCATTAACTTAATCTTGGGGCAATTGGGCCCTTAAGAGACCCAAATTGGGCCGAATGGATCAGCCCATTCAGACCCATATTTCTTGGCCAAAGGTGGCATCGCCTGGGTCGGCGGTGGCACCGCCCAGGGCTTAATCTCCGAGCTCTGGCTGGGCGGTGCAACCGCATCTGACAGAGGTGCAACCGCCCCTGACATGAGGTGGCACCGCCTAGAGGCTCAATCTTCGAGCTCTGCCAAGCAGTGCAACCGCCCTAGTTAGGCGGTGCAACCGCCAGACCTTGGAATTCCATGAAATGACAGTTTTGAGCTCAAAATTCAAATTGGGTTGGGGCCTATAAATACCCCACCCTTTCAGCAATGAAAGGGCAACCCAAAGGCACCGAAAACTTGATCTTACTGTGTGATTTTATAGCTCAAAATTATTGTAAAGTCTAGAAGTTCTCCTCTCTCTTTTCTTCCAAGTTTTGATCTTTTAAGAGAGGAGAGAAAAGTTTGTAAGGGTTGTCTCCTAAGCCCGTCAAAAGGAGTGAAACTGTAAAAAGGTGGTTGGCCTTCGCCAATTGAAGGAAGGCCTCTAGTGGACGTCAGTGACCTCGTCGGTGAAGGAAGCCAAAAGTGGATGTAGGTCAAGATTGACTGAACCACTCTAAATCTCGGTTTGCATTTACTTTGAGCATATTATCTTTTCTGCAAACCTAGCTTAGTGCCTTCTGTGCATTTACGATCGTGTTTCAAAGTTCAGTATTTTTCGAATCGGCGTTTAGACGTAAATCAATTTTATCGTTTGAACATCTTATTTCAGTTTGTGCTTACATTCTGATTTCCATCATAACTGCAAACTGCCTTCATAGATTCACTTTAACTGCATCTCACTTGATCACAAGTTAAAGTGATTTACGAATCGGCTTTTCTATCGAAATCGCTTTTATCGTACGAACGCAGTTTTAATCGTCGAAAGTTTTCCGCTACACTAATTCACCCCACCCCCCCCCCCCCCCCTCCCCTCTTAGTGCTTCTGGTCCTAACAATTAGTATCAGAGCCCGGTATTTCTCATTTCAGATTTACACCCGAGAGAACTGGCTCTTCATAGCTTTAAAGAGGGTTTTTCGGTTGTTCGTCCACCGTTGTTTAACGGATTGGACTACACTTATTGGAAATCTCGAATGAGAGTTTTCTTGATTTCTATGAATTTGGATTTATGGAATATTGTTGAAAATGGTTTTCAACTTCCCTCTAAACCGATGAACGAATGGTCGGATTTGGAGAAGAAGTATTTTTCTTTAAACGCAAAAGCTATGAATGCCTTATTTTGAGCTTTGGACAAAAATGAGTTCAATCGGATTTCTATGTGCGAAACGGCTTTTGATATTTGGCGAACACTTGAAATCACGCACGAGGGAACTAGTAGAGTCAAAGACTCGAAAGTTAACATTTTATTGCATGATTTTGAGCTTTTTCGAATGCAATCAAGCGAAACTATAGGCGACATGTACACCTGTTTCACGGATGTCGTCAATAATCTAAGAGTTCTTGATAAATCTTTTTCAAATTTTGATCTTGTAAGCAAGATCTTAAGATCTCTTTCAAAAAGGTGGGATCCTAAAGTAACGGTAATATAAGAAACAAAAGATTTAAATATTTTTCCACTTGAAGAACTTATCGGTTCATTGATGACATATGAAATGGTGCACAATGCACATGATGAACATGATGAATAAAACAACCTTCCAAAGAACAAGAAGGATTTTGGACATAGAACATTTGAAGACCACTCGAGCATAAGCTCAAGTGATGGTGAACTTAAACTACAAATGAAAGAAAAATTAAAAAGCAAAAAAACGGAACTACTTGCTTTGAACGCAAGAAGAAGAACACAAAGTGGGATGAATCGAGCTCCTCCGAAGACAAGGAGAAAATCAAGAAAGGCGAGATGGCAAACTACGCCTTAACGGCATTCAATGATGAGGTAATCGAAACCCCCTTAATTTATTTTGAAATTACTTGATGTTTGTCATGATGTATTTTTTTTAGAATAATTATTTTTAAAAATTACATATTAAAAAAAAGTATTTAAAAATGCAAGAATATGATCATGCTCGTAATTTGAAAATAATAATGAAAATTACATGTTTCTGTTAGAACCCTTGTAGATTCTAAACTTGGGGTTGCTCTCTTTAGGGGATCGACCTCCTTGGAACTCTATAGGGATTTCTCCCTCCAAGTTGCTGCTCAAAGGCTGCAGAAAAGATTCATCTATTGCTTGAGAAAAGAGAAGGAATACATGGCTATTTATAGGGCTTCTAAACCCTAACTCCTAATAGGACTCCTACTTAAGACTCTTACTTCTAACCAACTCCTAATAGGACTCCTACTCAAGACTCCTATTCCCTTGCAACTCCTAATTCTTCTATAAGAAAAAACCTCCTACATGTATGCCCCTCTTAATTAGGACACTCCTAGTCCTAACATAATGTCCCTCTCAATTAGGACTCTCCTAGCTAGAGTCCTAACAGTTTTACATGAATGTCCCTTTCAATTAGGACTCTCCAAGCTAGAGTCTTAACAGACCCGCCCTCTTCAAATCAGCCTTGTCCTCGAGGATGAAGATTCGTGAATTCTGGGAATTTGATCTTCAAGTCGTCATAGTTCTCCCAAGTGGCATGTTCTATTGGTAGGTTCGCCCATTATATTAGAACTTCATTAGTAGGTCGTCGTCGTCGAGTCACGATCTGTCAATCAATAATGGCACTTGGCTGGGTCTGGAGTTCTCTTTGGGTAGTCATATTTGGTGGGTGGCTTTGGGTTGTCTCCAAGCACCTATTTAAAACTTCCATCTGGCTGTTGGTTTGTGGGTGATATGTCGTACTCCTTTTCAATTTAGTACCCTGCATATGGAATAACATTATCCAAAATCTGCTCTTGAAGATGCAAGTAGAATTTGTCACAAGCACAATGCGTCCCTTATAGCATAATTCTTTTGAGTCCCGATTGTAATGAGCCACGGAGCTTGGTGCTTCCTCTAATTTTTTTTTTTATCTTTCTGGTCTCCGAATCTTCCTGTCATTCCATCTTAATATCCTCAAGTCGTCGGTTGGAAGTAAAACGATCGAAAATTTAGCTTGCTTAGGTAGCTGCGAAAGCGCATCTACAACAACATTCTCTTTCCAACTTTTGTAAGTTATTTCATAATCAAATCCAAGAAGTTTTGTTACC
Source organism: Musa acuminata AAA Group (assembly GCF_036884655.1). Classification (NCBI taxonomy): domain Eukaryota; kingdom Viridiplantae; phylum Streptophyta; class Magnoliopsida; order Zingiberales; family Musaceae; genus Musa; species Musa acuminata. The sequence goes on from NC_088346.1 coordinate 26,936,642, forward strand.
CATTTTTGCTGCTCAGGGGATAATATCTTTCGCTCCAAAAAGTACTTGAGGCTTTTATGGTCGGTTTTAATTTGAAATCGTCGACCAATCAAGTAGGGTCTCCACCTCGTTGTTGTGCGCACATTGGCGAGCATCTCCTTATCATATGTTGACTTATTTTGATGGGAGGGAGATAATGCCTTGCTAGTGTATACGAGTGGTCGACCATCTTGCATGAGAATGACTCCAATTCTGACTCCCGATGCGTCGGCCTCAATAACGAAGGGTTGGTTGAAATCTGGTAGTGTTAGCGCCGACGTCGTCGTTATGGCTGCCTTAAGTTTTTAGAAGGCAGTGGAGGCTCTGTCCGACCATTGGAAGACATCTTTTTCCAGTAAGGAAGTAAGTGGTGCACTGATCTTTCCATAGTTTTTCACGAACTTACGGTAGTAGCCTGTTAAACCCAAAAAGCCATGTAGCAATTTTATGTTCCTCGAGGTAGGCCAGTTTTGCATTGCTTCAATTTTGAAGGGGTCCACCATCACACCTTCCTCTGATATGATATGCCCAAGATATTTTAGCTTTTGTTGAAGAAAGTAAAAATTCGTAGTGGCCGTTGTGTGTTCGAAAGGCGGTTTTCGGTATGACTTCTTCATACACTCGTATTTGATAATACCCGGATCGAAGGTCCAGCTTTGTGAAGAATTGTGCTCCCTTTCATCTTGCAATTCATCTGTTATTGGAATAAGGTATTTCTTCTTGATGGTTATGCCATTGAGAGCTCGGTAATCAACACATATTCGCCATGTTCCGTCCTTCTTGTGTATAAGTAGCACCGGTGAAAAGTAGAGGTTGCAACATGACCGAATAACTCCTGTTTCAAGCATCTCTTTTAAAATCCTTTCTATTTCGTCATTCTGAAGATGTGGATACCGATATGGCTGAGTATTTGCTGAAGATTTGATTGGAAAAATCATTATACAATGATCATGACGACGAGTAAGAGGTAGGTTGTGCGGCTCGTAAAATATATCTGAAAATTCAGCAAGCAAAGGAAATAGGTTTGGATCTTTAAATTCTATTGGCTCTCCTTTAATTTGCTGCTCAAGTTGTACCAAAAAGCCCCTGCATACTTTATGCAAAACCTTCTCCATTTGTTGTGTGCAAATCATCGTTACGTCGCCCTCACGTTTCCCATACAGTATCACCTATTTCTCCTTACTGTAAAATTTTATAAATAGTTGCATAAAATTCAAAGAAATATCACCTAATGTCATCAACTATTTAATTTTAAGTATGGCCTCATGATCATCAAGAGGGAGGAGGAAGAAATATCCAATTATCTCTTGGTCCTGCAGCAATAGTTTCACCTACGGGCACCTATGATCATACTTCAAAATCCGTCCGTTGGCGACCTTAACGACAAACCTACTACAATTCTCAATAGGTAAGTTCATATGGACAGCAACCTTACTGTTTGGGAAGTTATTAGTGCTGCCCGCGTCGATGAGAACAGTGATCGGTTGTTTTTTGAGAAGGCCTCCAACTTTCATCGTTTGCAGGTTTAAGTAGCCAGCTAGTGTAGGTACCGTAACTTCGGTCGGTTGTGGCTCTTCTTCTGCATCTTTTGCTTCATGTTCAAGGCTCTCTTCTGAATGTTCAATGACCTTTTCTTCTATCGGTTCAATCATAAGAAGTCCTCCTTTACTACAGCGATGCTCACGGCTCCACGACTCGTCACAATGCCACCATAACCCCTTCGCATATCGCTCCCGAAGCTCTTCTCTTGCTAACCTCTTTGGTGTAGTCCACTCTCATGCATGGATAGTTGGGTTCAGTCATAGAGCTTCCCCTCTCTTGGAAGTCATATCTTTGGGCTTGGTGTGATTGGGCAAAACTCTCTCCTTGATGTGATTTCTTCAGGCTTAGTGGTCGGCCCAATCTGAGTTCGGTAAAGAGTATCTGAATCTTATCCTCCATTCACGCCTCTAAGGCTTCGAATTTAGCATTGATTGACTCCTTAGATGCCATAGTATATGCCTCAAAATCTATGATGTTAAGATTGTTAGGACTCTAGCTTGGAGAGTCCTAATTAAGAGGAACATTCATGTAAAACTGTTAGGACTCTAGCTAGGAATGTCCTAATTGAGAGGGACATTCTGTTAGGACTCTAGCTAGGAGAGTCCTAATTGAGAGGGGCATTCATGTAGGAGGTTTTTTCTTATAGAAGAATTAGGAGTTATAATGGAATAGGAGTCTTGAGTAGGAGTCCTATTAGGAGTTTGTTAGAAGTAAGAGTCTTAAGTAGGAGTCTTATTATGAGTTAGGGTTTAGAAGCCCTATAAATAGCCATGTATTCCTTCTCTTTTCTTAAGTAATAGATGAATCTTTTCTGCAGCCTTTAAGCAGCAACTTGGAGGGAGGAACCCCTATAGAGTTTCAAGGAGGCCGATCCCCTAAAGAGATCAACCCCAAGTTTAGAATCTGCAAGGGTTCTAACACCTGGTATCAGAGCAGCGTTCTTGGCATCTTGCTGCCCTTCCACTGCCATCCATCAGCCCTCCACAACCGCCCAAAGCAATTCCCACAATTACTTAAAAGATCGTCGCCGAATTCCGACATCATCTCCACCACCGCGGATCATCCTTTGATCTCCCCGTGAATTACAATAGGTTCTGGTTTCCTATCTTACTGTTGCTGCAATTTAGTTATCCTTATTCAAAAATCCAAAAAAAAAACTATTCCTATATTGCTGCATAAACCTTTCGTCACAAAGTTTTCATCTCTATGACGAAAGATACATTGCAGAATTCCAACCGCATAGTACCATCTATTTGATCTTGCTACTATGCTTTTTCTATCCAAATTTCTATGAAATTTTTAAGACATCTTTGACACTTCCTAACAGCAGATTTCCCTTTGGTTTTTTCAAAAAATTATCAATATAAACCATTGATCTTTTACGTCTAATCTGCTATACTTGAAAATCTGCACTGTAAAATTTCAGCTGCATAGGATTGTTGTTTGATCTTGATACTATATTGTTTCTATACAAATCTCTACGAAATTTTTCTGACAGCTTTGACACTTCCTAATAGTAGATTTCCCTTTGGTTTCATTAAAAAATTCTCAATATAAACCACTGATCTTTTACGTCAAATCTGCTATACCTAAAAATCTATGCTGCAGAAAATTTCAGCCACATATTGTTACCTTAACCCATCTATTTGTAATATTTTTTGAACGAAATTTCTTATACACTTCATAGATCATCTTGGCTTCCATCTAAGATTGATCTATTAAGAAATTCATCTCTAAAAATGATTTTATGTTGCTGCAAATTTTCATCGTAACCTGCTTAAATTTTTCGACGAGAATTCTACAATCGCAACTTGCACCAATTTCCTTGCTGTTATACTGCCAAAATTTTCTTGATTAAATTAGATATCCTTGCTATCATATAAACTGTGATTTTTCTATAAATTCCCTCCTCAATTCTCTCAAGTTTTTGGTGAAAATTACATCGAGAAACCATTATTTCTTCGACAACAATTCTACTCTTACAAGACAGCACATACTTGCTGCAACTTCCACTTATTTCTATCAAACCTTTTCTACCATCTACCACAGATCCAAAACTTTCATCTCCAGCCCTAAAACTCCACCAAATCACACCCTCAAACTGTTGAATCTCGTATTTTGATGATGAAACTACTTGATATATGTTTATGATTTAATCTGCGTTTTGAGTGACGCAGGATGCTTCGATCAGGATGAGACAATTAAAGCAGGAAAATCATGTTGTGCCGAAGGAACATGTCAGAAGATTGGACGTCGGGCCGGTGGATCGGTCGACGTATCGACAGAAGGCTTCGGGCCGTGAACTCGGGCATCGGGCCAAGAAGAGCGGGTATTGTGCCAAGGATATCGGAGTTGCGGAGTCAACTGGCCGATTGGGCAATAGGCTGCACGAGAGGACGATGCGCCGAAGAATCGGACGAAGCGTCGAGGGACCAATGACATGTCGGACAACTTGGTTAATTGCTTAGGATTAATTGTCTCGATTGAAGTTTTGTTTTAGTGTGCAGGATTAACTACGATGAGAGTAAGACAAGCAGCAGGAGTTGCGCCGGAGTCAAGATCATGATCACGTTGGGAGTTCGAGAGTTCGACGGAAGTTCGGACGGTCGTCGGAGGTTCAGAGAGAACAGATCCGAGAAGTCCAGAAGCTTGCCAAGCGAAGCTCGTCGGAACTCGCCAAGTGGATCGTCGCAAAGTCCAGGAGTATGCCGGATGTCCGCAGAAGGATCACCGAGGGTTATCGGTTGATCGACGGAAGTTGGCCGGAAACTCGCCGGAAGAAGCGATTGACGCATCGGAGCAAAGCTGCAGAAGTTGTCTTAGAGATAATCGTAGTTAGCATGATGATTAAGCATGAAAATGGGAGGTGATCCCATTAGCTTAATCTTGGGGCAATTGGGCCCCTGAAAAGATTCAAGTGGGCCGAATGGAGTGAACCATTCGGACCCTGATTGCACCAGGAGGTGCAACCGCCCCAGCCAGGAGGTGCAACCGCCTGGGCTGAGGGGTTGAGAGGTGCAACCGCCCCAGCCAGGAGGTGCAACCGCCTGGGCTGAGGGGCTGGGAGGTGCAACCGCCCCAGCCAGGAGGTGCAACCGCCAGGGCTGCACGGCTGGGAGGTGCAACCGCTCCAGCCAAGAGGTTGCACCGCCAGAGCTCAAGTTCCGAGCTCTGCCAGGCGATGCAACCACCAAGCTCAGTCTTCGAGCTTTGGCAGAGTGGTGCATCAGCCTGAGCTCAGTCTCGAGCTTTGCCAGGTGATGAATTCACCAAGCTCGGTCTTCGAGCTATGGCAGAATGGTGCATCAGCTTGAGCTCAGTTTGGAGCTCTGCCAAGTGATGCAACCACCAAGCTCAGATTTCGAGCTCTGCCAGGTGATGCAACCACCAAGCTCAGTCTTCGAGCTCTGCCAGGTGATGCAACCATCGAGCTCAGTCTTCGAGCTCTGGCAGAGAAGAAGCAATCGGCAGAGCTCAGTCTTCGAGCTCTGCCAGGCGGTGCCACCTCTCCAGTCGAGAGGTGCAACCGCCTGATCCCAGAAATTCTGGGATTAGATCGATTTGATCGTTTTGAGCTCGAATTTTGAACTGGGTTGGGGCCTATAAATACCCCACCCATTCAGCACTGAAAAGCCACAGACCCATACCGAAATTGTGATCTTTTCTGTGATTCTAAAGAGCTCAAAAGTATTGTAAATCCTTGAGTCTCCTCCTTCTGTTCTTCAAGTTTTCAACTGTAAAGTGAGGAGAGAAAGGTCTGTAAAGGTTGTCTCCTAAGCCTGTCAAAAGGAGAGAAACTGTAAGAGGGAAGTTTGGCCTTCGCCCATTGAAGGAAGGCACCTAGTTGACGTCGGCAACCTCATCGGTGGAGGAAGCCAAAAGTGGAGTAGGTCAAGGCTGACCGAACCACTCTAAATCTCTGGTTTGCGTTTATTTTCGAGCACTTTATCATTACTGCAAACCTCCCTCATCACTACTGCTCTCTGCGCTTTCACGAACAAGTTCTAAGAGCTGTTCTTCCAAATCTGGATTCAGACGTAAACTCGTATTTTCGTACATTACAGTTTACGTTTACGTTTGATTCTGCAGAACTGTTTTCCGCGCTTTTACGAACGAGCTTCCTTGCTGTTTACACTTACATTTTAATCCTATTAATAACTGCAATCTGACCTCTACGATTTTACGAACGAGTTTCAACATTTAGACGTAAAACTGCATTCGGACGTAAATCGGCTTTCTTCGCTCAATCATCAGATTTCAGTTTACGTTTACGTCTTGATTTCAACTGCATACTGCCTTCTGCGAATATACAAACGAGTTTCAAAGTTTAGACGTAAATCTGCGTCTAGACGTAAAACTGCGTTTAGACGTAAAACTGCGTTTAGACGTAAATCTGCGTTTAGACGTAAAACTACGTTTAGACGTAAAACTGCGTTTAGACGTAAATCTGCGTTTAGACGTAAAACTGCGTTTAGACGTAAAACTGCGTTTAGACGTAAATCTGCGTTTAGACGTAAATCTGCATTTAGACGCAAAACTGCGCTTAGACGCAAAACTGCGCTTAGACGCAATCTGCGCTTAGACGCAAACTGCACTTAGATACAAACTGAGAATTTGCTTTTGCATCTTAATCATTTTTGAACGAACGCAGCTTTTTGTTTTTAAATTATTATAAGACTTCCGCTGCACTAATTCACCCCCCCCCTCTTAGTGCTCTTGATCCTAACAATTGGTATCAGAGCGGGGTATTTCTCATTTCGGATTTACACCCGAGAGAAATGACTTTTCAAGAGGGCTGTTCGGTCTTTCGTCCACCGTTCTTTAACGGATTGGACTACACTTATTGGAAAACTCGAATGAGAGTTTTCTTAATTTCTCTAAATCTGGATTTATGGAATATCATTGAAAACGGTTTTCAACTTCCCTCCAAACCGATGAACGAATGGTCGGTTTTGGAGAAGAAGAATTTTTCTTTAAACGCAAAGGCTATGAATGCCTTATTTTGCGCATTGGACAAAAATGAGTTCAATCGGATTTCTACGTGTGAAACGGCTTTCGATATTTGGCGCACTCTTGAAATCACGCACGAGGGAACTAGTAGAGTCAAAAACTCGAAAGTTAATATTCTACTGCTTGATTTCGAGCTTTTTCATATGAAACCAAGCGAAACCGTTGTTGACATGTACACCCGTTTTACGGATGTCGTCAATGGTTTAAAATCACTTGGTAAAAGCTTTTCGGATTTTGAACTCGTTAACAAAGTTTTGCGCTCACTTTCTAAAACTTGGGATTCAAAAGTAACTGCTATTCAAGAATCGAAAAACTTGAACCATTTTCCACTTGAAGAACTAATTGGTTCATTGATCACATATGAAATGACGTGCAATGCACGTGAAGAACTTGAGAACCACCTTCCAAAGAACAGGAAGGATTTGGAACTCTGGACAAATGAATGCCACTTGAGCGATGACTCAAGTGATGAGGACAATGATGAACAAACCAACCTTCCAAAGAACAGGAAGGATTTGGGACATAGATCATTTGAAGACCACTCGAGCATAAGCTCAAGTGATGGTGAACTTAAAATGAAACGAAAATTAAAAAGCAAAAAGAATGGAACTACTTGCTTTAAACGCAAGAAGAAGAACAAAAAATGGGATGAATCGAGCTCCTCCGAAGAAGAGAAAGTCAACAAAAGCAAGACGGCAAACTACGCCTTAACAGCCTACAATGATGAGGTAATCGAAATCCCCCTAATTTACTTCGAAATTACATGATGCTTTTCATGATGCACTTTTCTTTTTTTTAAATTTTCTTGAAAATTATATTTTTAATAATTTAATAATGAAAATGCAAAAATATGATCATGCTTGTAATCTTGAAAATGATAATGAAAATTGCATGTCTTATGTTAATGCAAGATAGAAATCTAATGATTTTACACCTAGTGAGATTAATCTTATTTATGTGCTTGAGAAGCAAGAATGTATATTTTGATGATTTTCATATTGCTTTTCAATGACGATACATGGCTTTTGTCTGGAAGGCTTGATATTTTTCATTGTCCTTGTTTATGAAATATAATGTATGGTTTTGACATAAAAATAAAGATTTGAGCATGCTATTACAAAGTCAATCATAGATTAAAACTAAAGAGGTTTTAGGCATCTATAAGAATCATTCAAAATTATGTTCAATGAAACCTTGCTTAATGTTGCAATGAAAATATTAAAGTTATACTTAATGATTTCAGATTTGACAAATGCTACACTTTAAATATGAATCATTCTTCAATCAGATTAAATGCTTCAATCATTTTCTATCTCTAAGAGTTCTCGATTTTGGTGAAATACAAGTGATAAATTTATGATATCTTGTAAATCACTTGAATTATGAATGAGTTTTTCTTTTTTATGATGTGTTAAAAGAATCACTTAAAAAGAAAATGTTTTTTCCCATTTTATCGAGATTAATGATTTCATGATATTATGTGAATCTCGAAACTGATTTTGATGAAATAGTTATAACGTTATTCATGTTATAAATCTTAAAAATGATAATATGCTTCATGTGATAATATGAATACATGAAACACTTATGATATTCTGTGTATTCATAAAATATTTATCTCATCATCCAATAACTCTTCTTGATATTCCTTATGAGATGAAATGAAATAATGCATGAAATACAAATGAGGAGTTAATGATCATGCATAATAGGATGTAATGAATTCTAGATACCATCGTTTGAATATCTATGATCATGCTGCCAAAATGATATATCATGAATGCTTGAATATCATGTTTGATATGCTCATGATGATGATTGATTTTTCAGTATCATGCATAAATTTTTTGAAATGTAATGTTAATGAATTTGTGCATTGAAACTATAATGATGCACAAATAAGAATGATTACTTACCTTTGTCATGATTTAGAAATTGATGTAAAGGGTTTTTCCCTTGTTGACAATGACAAAGGGGGAGATAGCTAGCTTGTACAAGTCAAGAAGATGCAAAAACTTGATTTGCTAGCTTGCCTATCGTAAGTAGCAAAGATTGCTAACTTGCTTATTTCAAGAAGCAAAAGTTGTCTTCTTGAACATCACCATCTTGAATATCTCAAGAAGCAAGACTTGCAACTTGCACATTACAATAGGAAGCAATAATCATGAGCCTACACAAGAAAGTTATCTTGCATTTGCTTTCAAAGTTTTTTGCTAGCTTGTATATTGTGAAACTTGTACATCGTAAAAATTGCTAGCTCGTAGTCTAAAGAGAAGCGAAAAGCTGCTATCTCAAAAGAAGCAAATGTGCTATCTTGCCTATCTCAAGAGGCAAAAATGCTAACTTGCACTTCTAGCAAAACTTGACAAATTTGCATATATCAAGAAGCAAGAGTTGCCTTCTTGAACATCTCTAATTTGCTAGCTTGCATGATGTAGAACTTGCTATCTTGAACATTACCAAAAGTGCTATCTTATATGCTATAAAACTTGCATATCTAAAACTTGATAGCATGAATGTTCTAAGCATGATGTAACACTTGCTAAATCTTCTAGCTCCAAGATTGCATGATGATAAAACTTGATACTATGTTTTTCATGCAATGAGTTGAACCAATATCACACACACTTGATTGTGATACTTCTCCTTTTTGTTGATGACAAAGGGGGAGAAGTATGTTGATGACATGACATGTGATGCATAAGTTTATGCATAAGTTCATGTTGACGTGTTGCAAGTATTCATGATGAATATTGCAATGACTTGAATTCAGTTTGAATTCAAGGTTCTATCAATATGGCATATTGATAGGGGGAGTTTGTTTAAACTCCGGGAGTTAAGTTTAACTCCGTCATCAAGTGGTTGTCATCATCAAAAAGGGGGAGATTGTTGAATCTCGTATTTTGATGATGAAACTACTTGATATATGTTTATGATTTAATCTGCGTTTTGAGTGACGCAGGATGCTTCGATCAGGATGAGACAATTAAAGCAGGAAAATCATGTTGTGCCGAAGGAACATGTCAGAAGATTGGACGTCGGGCCGGTGGATCGGTCGACGTATCGACAGAAGGCTTCGGGCCGTGAACTCGGGCATCGGGCCAAGAAGAGCGGGTATTGTGCCAAGGATATCGGAGTTGCGGAGTCAACTGGCCGATTGGGCAATAGGCTGCACGAGAGGACGATGCGCCGAAGAATCGGACGAAGCGTCGAGGGACCAATGACATGTCGGACAACTTGGTTAATTGCTTAGGATTAATTGTCTCGATTGAAGTTTTGTTTTAGTGTGCAGGATTAACTACGATGAGAGTAAGACAAGCAGCAGGAGTTGCGCCGGAGTCAAGATCATGATCACGTTGGGAGTTCGAGAGTTCGACGGAAGTTCGGACGGTCGTCGGAGGTTCAGAGAGAACAGATCCGAGAAGTCCAGAAGCTTGCCAAGCGAAGCTCGTCGGAACTCGCCAAGTGGATCGTCGCAAAGTCCAGGAGTATGCCGGATGTCCGCAGAAGGATCACCGAGGGTTATCGGTTGATCGACGGAAGTTGGCCGGAAACTCGCCGGAAGAAGCGATTGACGCATCGGAGCAAAGCTGCAGAAGTTGTCTTAGAGATAATCGTAGTTAGCATGATGATTAAGCATGAAAATGGGAGGTGATCCCATTAGCTTAATCTTGGGGCAATTGGGCCCCTGAAAAGATTCAAGTGGGCCGAATGGAGTGAACCATTCGGACCCTGATTGCACCAGGAGGTGCAACCGCCCCAGCCAGGAGGTGCAACCGCCTGGGCTGAGGGGTTGAGAGGTGCAACTGCCCCAGCCAGGAGGTGCAACCGCCTGGGCTGAGGGGCTGGGAGGTGCAACCGCCCCAGCCAGGAGGTGCAACCGCCAGGGCTGCACGGCTGGGAGGTGCAACCGCTCCAGCCAAGAGGTTGCACCGCCAGAGCTCAAGTTCCGAGCTCTGCCAAGCGATGCAACCACCAAGCTCAGTCTTCGAGCTTTGGCAGAGTGGTGCATCAGCCTGAGCTCAGTCTCGAGCTTTGCCAGGTGATGAATTCACCAAGCTCGGTCTTCGAGCTATGGCAGAATGGTGCATCAGCTTGAGCTCAGTTTGGAGCTCTGCCAAGTGATGCAACCACCAAGCTCAGATTTCGAGCTCTGCCAGGTGATGCAACCACCAAGCTCAGTCTTCGAGCTCTGCCAGGTGATGCAACCATCGAGCTCAGTCTTCGAGCTCTGGCAGAGAAGAAGCAATCGGCAGAGCTCAGTCTTCGAGCTCTGCCAGGCGGTGCCACCTCTCCAGTCGAGAGGTGCAACCGCCTGATCCCAGAAATTCTGGGATTAGATCGATTTGATCGTTTTGAGCTCGAATTTTGAACTGGGTTGGGGCCTATAAATACCCCACCCATTCAGCACTGAAAAGCCACAGACCCATACCGAAATTGTGATCTTTTCTGTGATTCTAAAGAGCTCAAAAGTATTGTAAATCCTTGAGTCTCCTCCTTCTGTTCTTCAAGTTTTCAACTGTAAAGTGAGGAGAGAAAGGTCTGTAAAGGTTGTCTCCTAAGCCTGTCAAAAGGAGAGAAACTGTAAGAGGGAAGTTTGGCCTTCGCCCATTGAAGGAAGGCACCTAGTTGACGTCGGCAACCTCATCGGTGGAGGAAGCCAAAAGTGGAGTAGGTCAAGGCTGACCGAACCACTCTAAATCTCTGGTTTGCGTTTATTTTCGAGCACTTTATCATTACTGCAAACCTCCCTCATCACTACTGCTCTCTGCGCTTTCACGAACAAGTTCTAAGAGCTGTTCTTCCAAATCTGGATTCAGACGTAAACTCGTATTTTCGTACATTACAGTTTACGTTTACGTTTGATTCTGCAGAACTGTTTTCCGCGCTTTTACGAACGAGCTTCCTTGCAGTTTACACTTACATTTTAATCCTATTAATAACTGCAATCTGTCCTCTACGATTTTACGAACGAGTTTCAACATTTAGACGTAAAACTGCATTCGGACGTAAATCGGCTTTCTTCGCTCAATCATCAGATTTCAGTTTACGTTTACGTCTTGATTTCAACTGCATACTGCCTTCTGCGAATATACAAACGAGTTTCAAAGTTTAGACGTAAATCTGCGTCTAGACGTAAAACTGCGTTTAGACGTAAAACTGCGTTTAGACGTAAATCTGCGTTTAGACGTAAAACTGCGTTTAGACGTAAAACTGCGTTTAGACGTAAATCTGCGTTTAGACGTAAAACTGCGTTTAGACGTAAAACTGCGTTTAGACGTAAATCTGCGTTTAGACGTAAATCTGCATTTAGACGCAAAACTGCGCTTAGACGCAAAACTGCGCTTAGACGCAATCTGCGCTTAGACGCAAACTGCACTTAGATACAAACTGAGAATTTGCTTTTGCATCTTAATCATTTTTGAACGAACGCAGCTTTTTGTTTTTAAATTATTATAAGACTTCCGCTGCACTAATTCACCCCCCCCCTCTTAGTGCTCTTGATCCTAACACAAACTGCACCCAAAATAGCTACAAAACAAGCCTAAACCATAGCCTACATCCACCGATCTACCAACCCTTTCGACCATCACCTCTCTCAACCAATACATGCCTTTAACCCGATAACAAAAGAGAGATCTTAGCATCACAGATTAGGCGGCATATACTATGGCATCTAAGGAGATAATCAATGCTAAATTCGAAGCCTCCGAGGTGCGAATGGAGGATAAGATTCGAACGCTCTTTACCGAACTCAGATTGGGCCGACCACTAAGCACGAAGAAATCACATCAAGGAAAGAGCTATGCCCAATCGCACCAAACCCAAAGATATGACTTCCAAGAGAGGGGAAGCTCTATGACTGACCCCAACTATCCATGTATGAGAGTGGACTTCCCTAGATGGGAAGAAGGAGACCCGATTGGTTGGATCTCGTGCGCGGAGCGATATTTTCAGTACCACAAAACCGCGGATGCATCTATGGTGAAAATTGTAGCTATACATCTTAAAGGGGATGCTATACAGTGGTTTGACTGGTTTGAATATACTTATGGGAGTTCTTTCATGGCGATAATTCAAAGAAGGACTGCTAATCCGCTTCAGACCAACCGATTACGAGAATATTGACGGACAACTAGCAAAGATCCAACAAACCTCCACAATTCAGGAGTACCAAACTAGGTTTGAAAGGTTATCTAATCAAACTCGTGATTGGTCTAAAAAATAGCTATTGAGGACCTTCATTGAGGGCTTGAAGCCGGAGATCCGAGGAGACGTTAAAGCGCGACAACCGTATACGCTAATTGCAGCAATCTCTTTCGCACGACATCAAGAGGAGCAATTGAACCATGATGCTCAGAGGACTAGGGTCGCTCCTTAACCAGTAATATTGAAGCCCTCAGCCCCCCCTACTATCGACCAAGTCCCTACACCAAAGAGGTTAACAAGAGAAGAGCTTCGGAAGCGATATGCGAAGGGGTTGTGTTGGCATTGTGACGAGTCGTGGAGCCATGAGCATCGCTGTAGTAAAGGGAGACTTCTTATGATTGAACCAATAGAAGAAGAGGTCATTGAACATCCAGAGGAGATCCTTAAACATGAAGAAGAAGATGTAGAAGAAGAGCCACAACCGACTGAAGTTATAGTACTTGCACTAGCCGGCTACTCAAACCCGCAAACGATGAAAGTTGGAGGCCTTCTCAAACAACAACTGATCACTGTTTCATCGACACGGGCAGTTCTAATAACTTTCTAAATAGTAAGGTTACTATCCAGATGGCCTTACTTATTGAGAATTACAGCAGGTTTGATGTTAAGGCCGTCGACGGACGGATTTTGAATTGTGATCGTAGGCGCCCGCAGGAGAAACTATTGCTGCAGGACCAAGAGATAATTGCAGATTTCTTCCTTCTCCCTCTTGATGATCATGTGGCCATGCTCATAATTAAATGGTTGATGACATTAGGTGATATTTCTTGGAATTTTATGCAACTAATTATGAAATTTTACAGTAAGGAGAAACATGTGATACTGAACAGGAAACGTAAGGGCGACATTGTTAGGATCGAGAGCACTAAGAGGGGGGGGGGGTGAATTAGTGCAGCGGAAATCTTATAATAAATTAAAAACCAAAAGCTGCGTTCGTTCAAAAACTATTATGATGCAAAAGCAAATTCTCAGTTTGTATCTAAGTGCAGTTTGCGTCTAAGCGCAGATTGCGTCTAAGCGCAGTTTTGCGTCTAAGCGCAGATTGCGTCTAAGCGCAGTTTTGCGTCTAAGCTCAGATTTACGTCTAAATGCAGATTTACGTCTAAACGCAAATTTACGTCTAAACGCAGTTTTACGTCAAAACGTAGTTTTACGTCTAAACGCAGATTTACGTCTAAACGTAGTTTTACGTCTAAACGCAGTTTTACGTCTAAACGCAGTTTTACGTCTAAACGCAGATTTACGTCTAAACGCAGTTAGACGCAGATTTACGTCTAAACTTTGAAACTCGTTTGTATACTCGCAGAAGGCAGTATGCAGTTGAAACTAAGACGTAAACGTGAACTGAAATCGGATGATTGAGCGAAGAAAGCCGTTTTACGTATGAATGCAGTTTTACGTCTAAATGTTGAAACTCGTTCGTAAAATCGTAGAGGACAGATTGCAGTTATTAATAGGATTAAAATGTAAGCGTAAACTGCAAGGAAGCTCGTTCGTAAAAACACGGAAAACAGTTCTGCAGAATCAAACGTAAACGTAAACTGTAATGTATGAAAATACGAGTTTACGTCTGAATGCAGATTTGGAAGAACAGCACTTAGAACTTGTTCGTGAAAGCGCAGAGAGCAGTAGTGATGAGGGAGGTTTGCAGTAATGATAAAGTGCTCGAAAGTAAACGCAAACCAGAGATTTAGAGTGGTTCGGTCAGCCTTGACCTACTCCACTTTTGGCTTCCTCCACCGATGAGGTTGCCGACGTCAACTAGGTGCCTTCCTTCAATGGGCGAAGGCCAAACTTCCCTCTTACAATTTCTCTCCTTTTGACAGGCTTAGGAGACAACCTTTACAGACCTTTCTCTCCTCACTTTACAATTGAAAACTTGAAGAACAGAAGGAGGAGACTTAAAGGCTTTACAACACTTTTGAGCTCTTTAGAATCACAGAAAAGATCACAATTTCGGTATGGGTCTGTATCTTTTCAGTGCTGAATGGGTGGGGTATTTATAGGCCCCAACCCAATTCAAAATTCGAGCTCAAAACGATCAAATCGATCAAATCCCAGAATTTCTGGGATCAGGCGGTTGCACCTCTCTACTGGAGAGGTGGCACCGCCTGGCAGAGCTCGAAGACTGAGCTCTGCCGATTGCTCCTCTCTGCCAGAGCTCGAAGACTGAGCTCGATGGTTGCATCACCTGGCAGAGCTCGAAGACTGAGCTTGGTGATTGCATCACCTGGCAGAGCTCGAAACAGAGCTCGGTGGTTGCATCACCTGGCAGAGCTCCAAGCTGAGCTCAGGCTGATCCACCTCTCTGCCAGAGCTCGAAGACTGAGCTTGGTGAATGCATCACCTGGCAGAGCTCGAGACTGAGCTCAGGCTGATGCACCTCTCTGCCAAAGCTCGAAGACTGAGCTTGGTGGTTGCATCGCCTGGCAGAGCTCGGAACTTGAGCTCTGGCGGTGCAACCTCTTGGCTGGGGCGGTTGCACCTCCCAACCGTGCAGCCCTGGCGGTTGCACCTCCTGGCTGGGGCGGTTGCACCTCCCAACCCCACAGCCCAGGCGGTTGCACCTCCTGGCTGGGGCGGTTGCACCTCCCAACCTCGCAGCCCTGGCGGTGGCACCTCCAGGCTGGAGAGGTGGCACCTCTTCACTATTCCAGCTCACTTGGTTTGGCTCCAAACTTGGTCCAAACCAGTCCGAACTTGGGCCTAATTGGCCCCTACTTGGGTTATAGGATTAACACCTAATCCTAACCCTAATTAATGTGCTAACTATGAATTTAAAGACATTTTCTAAGCTATTACAAAGTCCGCAAGTCAAGACTTCTTCTAGCGAGCTTCCGGCAAACTTCCGGCGGTCTTCCGATGAACTCTCGGAAACCATTCTGCGGACTCCCGGCAAGCTCCTAGACTTCACGATTTGTTCTTAGCGAGTTCCAACGAGCTTCTTCGGCAAGCTCCGATCTTTCTCGGCGAGCTCTGCGAACTCCCAACGAATCTTCGGACTTCCGTCGAACTCTCGAACTCGCAACAAATCCTCCGCGCTTGACTCCGACACTTTGTTTCGCTTTATGTCTTCATCGTTATCATAGTTAATCCTGCACAATTAAAACAAAACTTCAATCGAGACAATTAATCCTAAGCAATTAACCAAGTTGTCCGACATGTCATTGGTCCCTCGACGCTTCATCCGATTCTTCGGCGCATCGTCCTCTCGTGCAGCCTATTGCCCAATCGGCCAGTTGACTCCGCAACTCCGATATCCTTGGCACAATACCCGCTCTTCTTGGCCCGATGCCCGAGTCCACGGCCCGAAGCCTTCTGTCGATACGTCGACCGATCCACCGGCCCGACGTCCAATCTTCTGACATGTTCCTTCGGCACAACATGATTTTCCTGCTTTAATTGTCTCATCCTGATCGAAGCATCCTGCGTCACTCAAAACGCAGATTAAATCATAAACATATATCAAGTAGTTTCATCATCAAAATACGAGATTCAACAATCTCCCCCTTTTTGATGATGACAACCACTTGATGACGGAGTTAACCTTAACTCCCGGAGTTTAAACAAACTCCCCCTATCAATATGCCATATTGATAGAACCTTGAATTCAAACTGAATTCAAGTCATTGCAATATTCATCATGAATACTTGCAATACGTCAACATGAACTTATGCATAAACTTATGCATCACATGTCATGTCATCAACATACTTCTCCCCCTTTGTCATCAACAAAAAGGAGAAGTACTACAATCAAGTGTTTGTGATATTGGTTCAACTCATTGCATGAAAAACATAATATCAAGTTTTATCATCATGCAAGTTTGCTAATATCAACATGAAAAATTACGATGTAAGCTTTTGATATCATAACGCAAACATTTCAAGTGTTTATCAATTGTAGCATTTCATCACATGGTAAGATATCAACGCGTAAAATTACGATACAAGCTCTTGATATCTTAACGCATGATGCAAACATGGCATAATGCAAGTTTGGCAATCATAGCATCAATTCATATATCTCTCACCCTTTGTTATCAACAAAACGGAGAACGATATAAGCAAATTTTAAACATAAGTGCTTGTAATTATTCATGTCATAACTAGGTTCATGTCATTTTCCAACAGTGAGTGATAGGATATCAATTATACAAACATCTCAAGGAAAACATGACATGGAGATAGCTTTGAAAACTTCTTCCTTTTTTTTTGTTATTATCTTTTTGCATGAAGGAGGAAGACTATTTGTGATACATGCTATTTGTGAGTTTACTTTGAGTGAAGTTAGAATCGATGAGAGATTAAATCATGCTTCATTTTTACAAGGACCAAGATCTGTATGTGGAATAAATCCTTGCAAGTAAAAACACTTTCATCCATATTCATCAAATCCATTTTTCAAAAAATATTTTTCACATGATGTGTGTATGAGAGATGTATTTGCTAGTTAATTACATATGTCAAAAATCAATGATATGAACTAAACTTGATATGACATATGCTTGTTAAGTTTGGAAGAGAGTGAACTTGATATGTTAGATTCAAGAGAATCCGAAAATGAAATTTGACTCTTTCTTCCATTCGGACAAGGTTTTGCTATAGATATTCAATTACAATCATGAAGGTAAAGCATGCTTGTTATCATGGAAGTTTTGTATTCAAGCACATAATTTTCAACATGTAATTGTGTAAAATCATTATGCCAGTCAAGTGATTCAATCATAAAGATAAGACATACTCATCATCATGATAGTATGATAGCAGGTTTACCATATACAAGCTAGTAGAAAATTTGTACATTTTAAGGCCCGCAAGCTAGCAATTTTGAGATGTTCAAGAAAGCAACTCTTGCTTCTTGATATATGCAAATTTGTCAAGTTTTGCTAGATGTGCAAGTTAGCATTTTTGCCTCTTGAGATAGGCAAGCTAGCAATCAAGTTTTTTCATCTTCTTGACTTGTACAAGCTAGCTATCTCCCCCTTTGTCATTGTCAACAAGGGAAAAACCCTTTACATCAATTTCTAAATCATGACAAAGGTAAGTAATCATTCTTATTTGTGCATCATTATAGTTTCAATGCACAAATTCATTACATTTCAAAAAATTTATGCATGATACCGAAAGATCAATCATCATCATGAGCATATCAAACATGATATTCAAGCATTCGTGATATATCATTTTGGCAGCATAATCATAGATATTCAAACGATGGTATCTAGAATTCATTACATCCTATTATGCATGATCATTAACTCCTCATTTGTATTTCATGCATTATGTCATTTCATCTCATAAGGAATATCAAGAAGAGTTATTGGATGATGAGATAAATATTTTATGAATACACAGAAAATCATAAGTGTTTCATGTATCCATATTATCACATGAAGCATATTATCATTTTTAAGATTCATAACATGAATAACGTTATTACTATTTCATCAAAATCAGTTTCGAGATTCACATAATATCATGAAATCATTAATCTCGATAAAATGGGAAAAACATTTTCTTTTTAAGTGATTCTTTTAACACATCATAAAAAAGAAAAACTCATTCATAATTCAAGTGATTTACAAGATATCATAAATGAATTTATCACTTGTATTTCACCAAAATCGAGAACTCTAGAGTTAGAAAAATGATTGAAGCATTTAATCTGATTGAAGAATGATTCATATTTAAAGTGTAGCATTTGTCAAATCTGAAATCATCAAGTATAACTTTAATATTTTCATTGCAACATTAAGCAAGGTTTCATTGAACATAATTTTGAATGATTCTTATAAATGCCTAAAACTTCTTTAGTTTTAATTTATGATTGACTTTATAATTGCATGCTCAAATCTTTATTTTTATGTCAAAACCATACATTATATTTAATAAACAAAGACAATGAAAAATATCAAGCCTTCCAGACAAAAGCCATGTATCGTCGTTGAAAAGCAATATGAAAATCATCAAAATATACATTCTTGCTTCTCAAGCACATAAGATTAATCTCACTAGGTGTAAAATCATTAGATTTCTATCTTGCATTAACATAAGACATGCAATTTTCATTATCATTTTCAAGATTACAAGCATGATCATATTTTTGCATTTTCATTGTTAAATTATTAAAAATATAATTTTCAAGAAAATTTAAAGAAAAAGAAAAGTGCATCATGAAAAGCATCATGTAATTTCGAAGTAAATTAGGGGGATTTCGATTACCTCATCATTGTAGGCTGTTAAGGCGTAGTTTGCCGCCTTGCTTTTGTTGACTTTCTCTTCTTCGGAGGAGCTCGATTCATCCCAATTTTTGTTCTTCTTCTTGCGTTTAAAGCAAGTAGTTCCATTCTTTTTGCTTTTTAATTTTCGTTTCATTTTAAGTTCACCATCACTTGAGCTTATGCTCGAGTGGTCTTCAAATGTTCTATGTCCCAAATCCTTCCTGTTCTTTGGAAGGTTGGTTTGTTTATCATTGTCCTCATCACTTGAGTCATCGCTCAAGTGGCATTCATTTGTCCAGAGTTCCAAATCCTTCCTGTTCTTTGGAAGGTGGTTCTCAAGTTCTTCACGTGCATTGCACGTCATTTCATATGTGATCAATGAACCAATTAGTTCTTCAAGTGGAAAATGGTTCAAGTTTTTCGATTCTTGAATAGCAGTTACTTTTGAATCCCAAGTTTTAGAAAGTGAGCGCAAAACTTTGTTAACGAGTTCAAAATCCGAAAAGCTTTTACCAAGTGATTTTAAACCATTGACGACATCCGTAAAACGGGTGTACATGTCAACAACGGTTTCGCTTGGTTTCATATGAAAAAGCTCGAAATCAAGCAGTAGAATATTAACTTTCGAGTCTTTGACTCTACTAGTTCCCTCGTGCGTGATTTCAAGAGTGCGCCAAATATCGAAAGCCGTTTCACACGTAGAAATCCGATTGAACTCATTTTTGTCCAATGCGCAAAATAAGGCATTCATAGCCTTTGCGTTTAAAGAAAAATTCTTCTTCTCCAAAACCGACCATTCGTTCATCGGTTTGGAGGGAAGTTGAAAACCGTTTTCAATGATATTCCATAAATCCAGATTTAGAGAAATTAAGAAAACTCTCATTCGAGTTTTCCAATAAGTGTAGTCCAATCCGTTAAAGAACGGTGGACGAAAGACCGAACAACCCTCTTGAAAAGTCATTTCTCTCGGGTGTAAATCCGAAATGAGAAAAACCCCGCTCTGATACCAATTGTTAGGATCGAGAGCACTAAGAGGGGGGGGGGGGTGAATTAGTGCAGCGGAAATCTTATAATAAATTAAAAACCAAAAGCTGCGTTCGTTCAAAAACTATTATGATGCAAAAGCAAATTCTCAGTTTGTATCTAAGTGCAGTTTGCGTCTAAGCGCAGATTGCGTCTAAGCGCAGTTTTGCGTCTAAGCTCAGATTTACGTCTAAATGCAGATTTACGTCTAAACGCAAATTTACGTCTAAACGCAGTTTTACGTCAAAACGTAGTTTTATGTCTAAACGCAGATTTACGTCTAAACGTAGTTTTACGTCTAAACGCAGTTTTACGTCTAAACGCAGTTTTACGTCTAAACGCAGATTTACGTCTAAACGCAGTTAGACGCAGATTTACGTCTAAACTTTGAAACTCGTTTGTATACTCGCAGAAGGCAGTATGCAGTTGAAACTAAGACGTAAACGTGAACTGAAATCGGATGATTGAGCGAAGAAAGCCGTTTTACGTATGAATGCAGTTTTACGTCTAAATGTTGAAACTCGTTCGTAAAATCGTAGAGGACAGATTGCAGTTATTAATAGGATTAAAATGTAAGCGTAAACTGCAAGGAAGCTCGTTCGTAAAAACACGGAAAACAGTTCTGCAGAATCAAACGTAAACGTAAACTGTAATGTATGAAAATACGAGTTTACGTCTGAATGCAGATTTGGAAGAACAGCACTTAGAACTTGTTCGTGAAAGCGCAGAGAGCAGTAGTGATGAGGGAGGTTTGCAGTAATGATAAAGTGCTCGAAAGTAAACGCAAACCAGAGATTTAGAGTGGTTCGGTCAGCCTTGACCTACTCCACTTTTGGCTTCCTCCACCGATGAGGTTGCCGACGTCAACTAGGTGCCTTCCTTCAATGGGCGAAGGCCAAACTTCCCTCTTACAATTTCTCTCCTTTTGACAGGCTTAGGAGACAACCTTTACAGACCTTTCTCTCCTCACTTTACAATTGAAAACTTGAAGAACAGAAGGAGGAGACTTAAAGGCTTTACAACACTTTTGAGCTCTTTAGAATCACAGAAAAGATCACAATTTCGGTATGGGTCTGTATCTTTTCAGTGCTGAATGGGTGGGGTATTTATAGGCCCCAACCCAATTCAAAATTCGAGCTCAAAACGATCAAATCGATCAAATCCCAGAATTTCTGGGATCAGGCGGTTGCACCTCTCGACTGGAGAGGTGGCACCGCCTGGCAGAGCTCGAAGACTGAGCTCTGCCGATTGCTCCTCTCTGCTAGAGCTCGAAGACTGAGCTCGATGGTTGCATCACCTGGTAGAGCTCGAAGACTGAGCTTGGTGATTGCATCACCTGGCAGAGCTCGAAACAGAGCTCGGTGGTTGCATCACCTGGCAGAGCTCCAAGCTGAGCTCAGGCTGATCCACCTCTCTGCCAGAGCTCGAAGACTGAGCTTGGTGAATGCATCACCTGGCAGAGCTCGAGACTGAGCTCAGGCTGATGCACCTCTCTGCCAAAGCTTGAAGACTGAGCTTGGTGGTTGCATCGCCTGGCAGAGCTCGGAACTTGAGCTCTGGCGGTGCAACCTCTTGGCTGGGGCGGTTGCACCTCCCAGCCGTGCAGCCCTGGCGGTTGCACCTCCTGGCTGGGGCGGTTGCACCTCCCAACCCCACAGCCCAGGCGGTTGCACCTCCTGGCTGGGGCGGTTGCACCTCCCAACCTCGCAGCCCTGGCGGTGGCACCTCCAGGCTGGAGAGGTGGCACCTCTTCACTATTCCAGCTCACTTGGTTTGGCTCCAAACTTGGTCCAAACCAGTCCGAACTTGGGCCTAATTGGCCCCTACTTGGGTTATAGGATTAACACCTAATCCTAACCCTAATTAATGTGCTAACTATGAATTTAAAGACATTTTCTAAGCTATTACAAAGTCCGCAAGTCAAGACTTCTTCTAGCGAGCTTCCGGCAAACTTCCGGCGGTCTTCCGATGAACTCTCGGAAACCATTCTGCGGACTCCCGGCAAGCTCCTAGACTTCACGATTTGTTCTTAGCGAGTTCCAACGAGCTTCTTCGGCAAGCTCCGATCTTTCTCGGCGAGCTCTGCGAACTCCCAACGAATCTTCGGACTTCCGTCGAACTCTCGAACTCGCAACAAATCCTCCGCGCTTGACTCCGACACTTTGTTTCGCTTTATGTCTTCATCGTTATCATAGTTAATCCTGCACAATTAAAACAAAACTTCAATCGAGACAATTAATCCTAAGCAATTAACCAAGTTGTCCGACATGTCATTGGTCCCTCGACGCTTCGTCCGATTCTTCGGCGCATCGTCCTCTCGTGCAGCCTATTGCCCAATCGGCCAGTTGACTTCGCAACTCCGATATCCTTGGCACAATACCCGCTCTTCTTGGCCCGATGCCCGAGTCCACGGCCCGAAGCCTTCTGTCGATACGTCGACCGATCCACCGGCCCGACGTCCAATCTTCTGACATGTTCCTTCGGCACAACATGATTTTCCTGCTTTAATTGTCTCATCCTGATCGAAGCATCCTGCGTCACTCAAAACGCAGATTAAATCATAAACATATATCAAGTAGTTTCATCATCAAAATACGAGATTCCACAGACATAACGACGATTTGCACACAACAAATGAAGAAGGTTTTGCATAAAGCATGCAGCGGCCTTTTGGTACAACTTGAGCACCAAACTAAGGGAGAGCCAATAGAATTTCAAGAACCAAACCTACTTCCTTTGCTTGCTGAATTTTCAGATATATTTGACGAACCACACAACCTATCTCTTACCAGTCGGCATGATCATTATATAACGATTCTTTCAAGAAAACCTCCAGCAAATACTCGGCCATATCAGTATCTACATCTTCAGAAGGATAAAATAGAAAGGATTGTAAAAGTGATGTTCGAAACAGGAGTTATTCGGCCAAGTTGCAACCTCTACTCTTCACTGGTGCTACTTGTACGCAAGAAGGACGGAACATGGCGAATATGCATTGATTATCGAGCTCTCAATATCATAACCATCAAGAACAAATATCTTATTCCAATAGCAGATGAATTGCTAGATAAAAGGGAGCACATATCTTCACAAAGTCGGACCTTCGATCCGGGTATTATCAAATACGAGTGTATGAAGAAGTCATACCGAAAATCGCTTTTCGAACACACAACGACCACTATGAATTTTTACTTTCTTCAACAAAAGGTGAAATATCTTGGGCATATCATATCAGAGGAAGGTGTGATGGTGGACCCCTTCAAAATTAAAGCAATGCAAAACTGGCCTACCCCGAGGAACATAAAATTGCTACATGGTTTTTTGGGTTTAATAGGCTACTACCGTAAGTTCGTGAAAAACTATGGAAAGGTTAGTGCACCACTTACTTCCTTACTGGAAAAAGATGTCTTCCAATCGTCGGATAGAGCCTCTACTGCATTCGACAAACTAAAGGCAGCCATAACGACGACGCCGGCGCTAACACTACCAGATTTCAACCAACCCTTCGTTATTGAGGCCGATGCATCTGGAGTCAGAATTGGAGTCATTCTCGTGCAAGATGGTCGACCACTCATATACACTAGCAAGGCATTATCTCCCTCCCATCAAAATAAGTCAACATATGATAAGGAGATGCTCGCCATTGTGCGCGCAGCAACGAGGTGGAGACCCTACTTGATTGGTCGATGATTTCAAATTAAAACCGACCATAAAAGCCTCAAGTACTTTTTGGAGCAAAAGATATTATCCCCTGAGCAGCAAAAATGGGTAACAAAACTTCTTGGATTTGATTATGAAATAACTTACAAAAGGTGGAAAGAGAATGTTGTTGCAGATGCGCTTTCGCAACTACCTAAGCAAGCTGAATTTTCGGTCGTTTTACTTCCAACCAACGTCTTCCATGAGGATATTAAGATGGAATGGCAGGAAGATTCGGAGACCAGTAAGATAAAAAAAAAAATTAGAGAAAGCACCAAGCTCCGTGGCTCATTACAATCGGGACTCAAAAGAATTATGCTATAAGGGACGCATTGTGCTTGTGACAAATTCTACTTGCATCTTCAAGAGCATATTTTGGACAAAGTTATTCCATATGCAGGGTACTAAATTGAAAAGGAGTACGACATATCACCCACAAACCAACAGCCAGATGGAAGTTTTAAATAGGTGCTTGGAGACAGCCCAAAGCCACCCACCAAATATGACTATCCAAAGAGAACTCCAAACCCAGCCAAGTGCCATTATTGATCGAGGGATCGTGACTTGATGACGACGACCCACTAATGATGTGCTAATACAGTGGGCGAACCCACCAATAGAAGATGCCACTTGGGAGAACTATAATGACTTGATGATCAAATTCCCAGAATTCATGAATCATCAGCCTCGAGGACAAGGCTGATTTGAAGAGGGCAGGTCTGTTAGGACTCTAGCTTGGAGAGTCCTAATTAAGAGGGACATTCATGTAAAACTGTTAAGACTCTAGCTAGGAGAGTCCTAATTGAGAGGGGCATTCAAGTAGGAGGTTTTTTCTTATAGATGAATTAGGAGTTGTAATGGAATAGGAGTCTTGAGTAGGAGTCCTAATAGGAGTTTGTTAGAAGTAAGAGTCTTAAGTAGGAGTCCTATTAGGAGTTAGGGTTTAGAAGCCCTATAAATAGCCATGTATTCCTTCTCTTTTCTTAAGTAATAGATGAATCTTTTCTATAGCCTTTGAGCAGCAACTTGGAGGGAGGAACCCCTATAGAGTTCCAAGGAGGCCGATCCCCTAAAGAGATCAACCCCAAGTTTAGAATCTGCAAGGGTTCTAACAAAAATCTCTCTTTTGTTGTTAGGTCAAAGGCATGTATAGGTTGAGAGAAGTGATGGTCAAAAGGGTTGGTGGATCGATGGATGTAGGCTACGATTTAAGCTTGTTTTGTGGCAGTTTTGGGTGCAATTTGAGGGTGTGGTTTGTAGAGTTTTAGGGCTATGGATGAAAGTTTTGGATCTGTGGTAGATGGCAGCAAAAGTTTGATATAAATCAGTGGAAGTTGCAGCAAGTATGTGCTGTCTTATAAGAGTAGAATTGTCGTCGAAGAAACAATGGTTTCTCGATGTAATTTATACCAAAAACTTAAGAGAATTGAGGAGGGAATTGATAGCAAAATCATAGATTATATGACAGAAAGGATGTCTAATTTAATCAAGAGAATTTCGGCAGTATAACAGCAAGAAAATTGGTGCAAGTTACGATAGCAGAATTGTCGTCGAAAAATTTTAGCGGGTTACGATGAAAATTTACAGCAACACAAAATCATTTTTAGAGATGAATTCCTTAATATATCAATCTTAGATGGAAGCCAAGATGATCTATGAAGTGTACAAGAAATTTCATTCAACAAAGATTGCAAATAGATGGGTTAAGGTAACAATATGCCGTTGAAATTTTCTACAGCACAGATTTTTAAGTATAGCAGATTGGACGTAAAAGATCAGTGGTTTATATTGAGATTTTTTTGATGAAACCAAAGGAAAATATACTGTTAGGAAGTGTCAAAGCTAGCATAAAAATTTCGTAGAGATTTGGATAGAAACAATATAGTATCAAGATCAAACAAACAGTGCTATGCGGCTGAAATTTTACAGTGCAGATTTTCAAGTATAGCAGATTAGACATAAAAGATCAATGGTTTATATTGAGAATTTTTTTAAAAAACCAAAGGGAAATCTGCTGTTAGGAAGTGTCAAAGATGTCATAAATATTTCATAGAAATTTGGATAGAAAAAGCACAGTAGCAAGATCAAATAGATGGTGCTATGCGGTTGGAATTCTGCAATGTATCTTTCGTCGTAGAGATGAAAACTTTGTGACGAAAGGTTTATGCAGCAATATAGGAACATTTTTTTTTTTCTTTTGAATTTTTGAATAAGCATCACTAAATTGCAATAGCAGTAAGGTAGGAAACCAAAACCTGTTGCAATTCACGGGAAGATCAAAGGATGATCCGCGGTGGTGGAGATGATGGCGGAATTTGGCGATGATCTTTTAAGCAATTGTGGGAATTGCTTTGGGCGATTGTGGAGGGCTGATAGATGGCAGTGGAAGGGCAGCGAGATGCCAAGAAGGCTGCTCTGATACCAGGTGTTTGAACCCTTGCAGATTCTAAACTTGGAGTTGATCTCTTTAGGGGATCGGTCTCCTTGGAACTCTATAGGGGTTCCTCCTTCCAAGTTGCTACTCAAAGGCTGTAGAAAAGATTCATCTATTGCTTAAGAAAAGAGAAGGAATACATGGCTATTTATAGGGCTTCTAAACCCTAACTCCTAATAGGACTCCTACTTAAGACTCTTACTTCTAACCAACTCCTAATATGACTCCTACTCATGACTCCTATTCCCTTACAACTCCTAATTCTTCTATAAGAAAAAACCTCCTACATGAATGCCCCTCTCAATTAGGACTCTCCTTGTCCTAACAGAATGTTCCTCTCAATTAGGACTCTCCTAGCTAGAGTCCTAACAGTTTTACATGAATGTCCCTCTCAATTAGGACTCTCCAAGATAGAGTCCTAACAGTTTCATGTTAATGAAATAAAATATTAGATTTAAATCTAATGATCATATGTATGTTTTTCTTAAGAAGAAAAAATGTGTATTTTGATTATTTTTTATTTTGATTAAAACCATGCTTAATGTCTTAATGAAAATATTAAGAAGTTTAATATCATGCTATATGTGGTTAAGAAGTAATAATGTGTATCATGTTGATTTCCATTGTTATTTTCCGATTTTGATTAAATAAAATCATGCTTGAAGAAATGTATAATGATGTAATATTAAATATTTTGATACTATGATTGATAATTTTATGAATGAAATTTTAAGTTATACATGATGATAAGCATGTGTTATTTTCATGAGTGTATTTGAAAAACATATGGCAAAAATGTGTTCGAATGCGTGAACTTATTAAAATCATTTTTCGGACGTCCTTAATTCACTCACTAAATTGCTATAATGAGAACTTTACACTATTACATGCCTTAATAATATGTTGGAAATTATGTGTTTTGGATACAAAAATTTCCATGATCATGAGCATGTTTTATCTTCATGATTGTGTTTGAAAATCTATAGCAAAACCATGTTCGAATGCATGAAAGTATTAAATTTCATTTTTCTTGATCCTAACAATTGATATTTTTGGATTTTCTCGATATATTATTCTCTTTCGGACTTAATAAACATATGTCATATCGAGTTTGATTCATATCATTGATTTTTGAAATATGGAATCAGCTAGCAAATGCATCTCTCATAGACTTATCTTGTGAAGTATAACTTTCGAGAAATGGATTTGATGATTCCTTCTTATATCTTTAGAGAAATAGTTTTACGTGCAAGGATTTGATTCACACACATATCTTGATCCTTATAAAAATGAAGTGTGCTTTAATATCTTATCAATTTTAACTTCATTCAAGTAAGCTCACTGGTGACTTTCCTCCTTCATGCAAAAAAGATAATAACAAATAAAGAGGAAGTAGTAATGAAAGCTATCTCCATGTCATGTTTTCCTTAAGGTGTTTGTATAATTGATATCCTATCACTCATTGTTAAAAAATGACATAAACCTAGTTATGGCATGAATCATTACCGCACTTACATTTAAAACTTGCTTATATCATTCTCCTTTTTGTTGATGACAAAGGGGGAGAAAAATATGAATTGATACTATGAGTGCTATATTTGAATGAGAAATAGATGAAATGCTATGATTGCTAAATACTTGAAATGTTTGAATCATGTTAAGATGTCAATAACTTGCATCGTAATTTTACTTGCTGATATCTTGCCATGTGATGAAATGCTATGATTTGTTGCTAAAATGATGCATGCAATACTTATGATTTTTTATGATGTATGTGATGTATTGCATACGATGTAAATGATGATTAAAATTGCCTTAATTTGAATTCAAGATTTATCTCAATTATGGAATTTTGAAATAAGAATGATTACTCACCTTTGTCATGATTTAAAAATTGACATAAAGGGTCTTCCCTTCTTTTTGACAATGACAAAGGGGGAGATAGCTAGCTGGCATAATTCAAGAAGAAAGCAAAAATTACACTTCTCAAAAGAGAAGAAATTGCTATCTTGAACATCACCGAGAATTGCTAGCTTGAAATCTCAAGAAAATGCAAAAATGTGCTATCTTGCTAACTTGCACTTTGCAATAGAAGCAAAATTGCTAGCTCAAACTTTGCAAAGGAAGCAAGAAATTGCTCATCTCAAAAGAGAAGCAAAGATTGCTAACTTGCATTTTTCTAGAAGCAAAAGTGCTATTTTACCTATCGCAAAGAAAAGCAAATATGTCAACTTGCATATCTTTGAATTTGCTATCTTGTATATGTACAACTTGCATGTCTAAAACTTGATAGCTTGAATGTTCTAAGCATGATGTAACACTTACTATATTTTCTAGCTTCAAAATTGCATGATGATAAAACTTGATATTCTGTTTTTCATGCAATGAGTTAAACTTATATTACAAACAAAAAGAATAGTTGTACTTCTCATTTTTGTTGATGACAAAGGGGGAGAAGTATGTGTTAGAACCCTTGCAGATTCTAAACTTAGGGTTGATCTCTTTAGGGGATCGGCCTCCTTGGAACTCTATAGGGGTTCCTCCCTCCAAGTTGCTGCTCAAAGGCTACAGAAAAGATACATCTATTGCTTATCAAAAGAGGAGGAATACATGGCTATTTATAGGGTTTCTAAACCCTAACTCCTAATATGACTCCTACTCAAGACTCCTACTTCTAACCAACTCCTAATAGGACTTTTACTCAAGACTCCTATTCCTTTACAACTCCTAATTCATCTATAAGAAACAACCTCCTAACCCTAGCCGACCTCTTCACCTCTTTAATAGGGGTCGGCTTAAGTAGGTTTTACATGAATGTCCCTCTCAATTAGGACTCTCCTAGCAAGAGTCCTAACAGACCCACCCTCTTCAAATCAGCCTTGTCCTCGAGGCTGACGATTCATGAATTTTGGGAATTTGATCTCCAAGTCATCATAGTTCTCCCAAATGGCATCTTCTGTTGGTAGGTTCACCCACTGTATTAGCACATTAGTAGTGGGTCGTCGTCGTCGAGTCACGATCCGTCGATCAATAATGGCACTTGGCTGGGTTTGGAGTTCTCCTTGGATAGTCATATTTGGTGGGTGGCTTTGGGCTATCTCCAAGCACCTATTTACAACTTTTGTCTGGCCGTTGATTTGTGGGTGATATGCCATACTCCTTTTCAATTTAGTACCCTGCATATGGAATAACTTTGTCCAAAATCTGCTCATGAAGATGCAAGTAGAATTTATCATAAGCACAATGCATCCCTTATAGTGTAATTCTTTTGAGTCCCAATTGTAATAAGCCACGGAGCTTGGTGCTTCCTCCAATTTTTTTATAATCTTACTAGTCTCTGAATCTTCCTACCATTCCATCTTAATATCCTCAAGGAAGTCGCTGGTCGGAAGTGAAATGGCCAAAACTTCAGCTTGCTCGGGTAGTTGCGAAAGCGCATCTGCAAGAACATTCTCTTTCCCCTTTTTGTAAGTTATTTCATAATTAAATCCAAGAAGTTTTATTACCCATTTTTGCTGCTTAGGGGATGATATCTTTCGCTCCAAAAGTACTTGAGGCTTTTATGGTCGGTTTTAATTTAAAATCATCGACCAATCAAGTAGGGTCTCCACCTCGTTGTTGCGCGCACAATGGCGAGCATCTCCATATCATATGTTGACTTATTTTGATAGGAGGGAGATAATGCCTTGCTATTGTATGTGAGTGGTCGACCATCTTGCATGAGAATGGCTCCAATTTTGACTCTAGATGCGTCGGCCTCAATAATGAAGGGTCGGTTGAAATCTGGTAGTGTTAGCACCGGCGTCATCGTCATGGCTGCCTTAAGTTTATCGAAGGTACCGGAGGCTCTGTCTAACCATTGGAAGACATCTTTTTCTAGTAAGAAAGTAAGTGGTGCATTGATCTTTCCATAGTTTTTCACGAACTTACGATAGTAGCCTGTTAAACCCAGAAAGCCAAGTAGCAATTTTATGTTCCTCGGGATAGGCCAGTTTTGCATTGCTTCAATTTTGAAGGGGTCCACTGTCACTCCTTCTTCTGATATGATATGCCTAAGATATTCCACCTTCTGCTGAAGAAAGCAAAAATTCGTAGTGGTTGTTGTGTGTTCAAAAGGTGGTTTTCGGTATGTCTTCTTCGCACACTCATATTTGATGATACTCGGATCAAAGGTCCAGCTTTGTGAAGATTTGTGCTCCCTTTCATCTAGCAATTCATCTGCTATTGGAATAAGGTATTTGTCCTTGATGGTTATGCCATTGAGAGCTCGGTAATAAATGTATATTCGCCATGTTCCGTCCTTCTTGCGTACAAGTAGCACCGATGAAGAGTAGAGGTTGCAACTTGGCCAAATAACTCCTGTTTCGAGCATCTCTTTTACAATCCTTTCTATTTCATCCTTTTGAAGATATAGATATTGATATGAATGAGTATTTGCTGGAGGTTTGCTTGAATGAATTGTTATATAATGATCATGCCGACGGGTAATAGGTAGGTTGTATGGTTCGTCAAATATATGTGAAAATTCAGTAAACAAAGGTAGTAGGTTAAGATCTTCAAATTCTATTGGCTCTCCCTTAGTTTGCTGCTCAAGTTGTACCAAAAATCTGCTGCATGCTTTATGCAAAACCTTCTCCATTTGTTGTGTGCAAATCGTCGTTACGATGCCCCCACGTTTCCCGTTTAGTATCACCTGTTTCTCCTTACTGTAAAATTTCATAATTAGTTGCATAAAATTTTAAGAAATATCACCTAATGTCATCAACCATTTAATTATGAGCATGGCCTCATGATAATCAAGAGGGAGAAGGAAGAAATATGCAATTATCTCTTGGTAAGGTCTCATGATCAGCAATAGTTTCACTTGCGGGCGCCAACGATCATACTTCAAAATCCATCCATCGGCAACCTTAACGTCAAACCTGTTGTAATTCTCGATAGGTAAGGCAATCTGGATAGTTACCTTACTGTTTAGAAAGTTATTAGTACTGCCCGTGTCGATGAGAACAGTGATCGGTTGTTGTTTGAGAAGGCCTCCAACTTTCATCGTTTGCGGGTTTGAGTAGCCGACTAGTGTATGTACCGTAACTTCGGTCGATTGTGGCTCTTCTTCTGCATCTTCTTCTTCATGTTCAAGGCTCTCTTCTAAATGTTCAATGACCTCTACTTCTATTGGTTCAATCATAAGAAGTCTCCCTTTACTACAGTGATGCTCACGACTCCATGGCTCGTCACAATGCCAACATAACCCCTTTGCATATCGCTCCCGAAGCTCTTCTCTTGTTAACCTCTTTGGTGTAGGGAATTGGTCGATAGTAGGGGGGTTTGAGGGCTTCAATATTACTGGTTGAGGAGCGACCCTAGTCCTCTGAGCTTCATGGTTCAATTGCTCCTCTTAATGTCGTGCGAAAGAGATGGCTGCCATAAGCGTATATGGTTGTCGCATTTTAACTTCTCCTCAGATCTCCGGCTTCAATCCCTCAATGAAGGTCCTTAATAGCTATTTTTAAGACCAATCACGAGTTTGATTAGATAACCTTTCAAACCTGGTTTGGTACTCCTGAATGGTAGAGGTTTATCGGATCTTTGCTAGTTGTCCGTCAATATTCTCGTAATCGGTTGGTTTGAAGCGGATCAGCAGTCTTTCTTTGAATTATCGCCATGAAAGGACTCCATAAGTATGTTCAAACTAGTCAAACCACTGTATAGCATCCCCTTCAAGATGTATAGCTGTAATTTTCACCATAGATACATCCGCGGTTTTATGGTACCGAAAATATCGCTCCGCGCGCAACATCCAACCAATCGGGTCTCCTTCTTCCCATCTAGGGAAGTCCACTCTCATGCATGGATAGTTAGGGTTGGTCATAGATCTTTCCCTCTCTTGGAAGTCATATCTTTGGGCTTGGTGCGATTGGGCAAAGCTGTCACGCCCCCACAAAATATATCGATAATATTTAAAATTTTCATCACAACTAACCCAGGATCCAAACACACATTTGAGGTCACTAAGAAAACATTCAGATCAAAATTTTCACTTCTATAATCTACCAATTCATAACCCTGTGCAATTCATAAACATAGCACACATCACTCGATAATTCATACAATCTGAACTCAACTCATCAAAACAAAAACCACAGTGTAAATCCACAAGTGGGGAATTCTATACAGTCACCACAAACATCGATTTACCATGAGTTCATATCATTACACGAATTTAATTTAACATTCCAAAACCCTATACATGAGGGATCCATTAACTTACACAAAATCCATAGGTTTAGATTCATAGTCACATTTCATTAGATGCAAGGTAGCTTATACACAACTACATATATGCTAACAAAAGTTCTGCCCAACGTCTTCTAAACTTTCCACTGCCTCAGCCTATTCTTAACATTTAAGCAAACGATACGCTATCCAGAAAAATTTATCAACAAACGG
Organism: Musa acuminata AAA Group; assembly: GCF_036884655.1. Classification (NCBI taxonomy): domain Eukaryota; kingdom Viridiplantae; phylum Streptophyta; class Magnoliopsida; order Zingiberales; family Musaceae; genus Musa; species Musa acuminata. Next base: position 26,969,249 of record NC_088346.1, read on the forward strand.
GGTGAGCATAAAGAGCTCCGCAAGTGACTAACATATCCATATCAAAATATTACAATTCCCAAAGAGATACAGTTTCAAAACACAAAGCAGAATATACGATTTCGTAGACATAATATCATTAGGAGCAGAATCACAATTTGTCCTTTCAATCATGCATATTTGTTTCCTGACAGATGGAGCATAGAGTAATTTGGAGCATATCAGAAACAAAGGAAACATATCGGAGCTTATCAATGGCATACAAAATGTTTCGAAGCATATCAACAGCATATGGAACATTTCGAAGCAAAATCATCAGTGAATGAAGCCTTTCAGAGCATATAGGTACACATATCGTACAAGAGCTCAAACGTCGTCCTGAACGTTGCAATCATATCAATCTTTTCCAGAGTATGAACAGAAATAACTCACCAAAACTTTGGATGTCATATCAAACATATAGAGGGTGTAGTGGGATCTCAGTCAGAATGTGATTCATCCATTTCTGAATGACCACCTGACAAAAGTCTCCCACGTCTGGGAGCTTCATCCACCCACGTCTAGGTGAAGTCAAAGGGGGCCGGCAGAGCATTGCAGGCTCTAATCACATACCCACATAGCGGGCAACAAGCGCATACCCTTTACCATTTCTGGCAAAGGTCCAGAATATCCCACATAACGGGACCCCACATAGCGGGCAAATAGCGCATACCCTTTACCATTTCTGGCAAAGGTCCAGACAATCCCACACACCAGAGTATAAAAGGGCAGTTTCAACAATAAGTAGCATATATTGGAAGCACACGCGGAACAACAAAGCTTACATGTGCCTTTTTTTTTAAGAACAAATGACGCAAGGACACAAATCTCTCACAAATGTATTCATTTTAGAAAGAAAAATGGAAGCAAGAGTGTACAGGGAATCCAATTATAGTTAGCTCAATTCAAATAAGAAGGTTAGACGAATTCAAGTATCCAAAGGAATGGAACAGAATACGAGAAATCGACCAAAGCTCGATTTCGGACAGAATTCCAGTGGCACATCAAACAAATATTTCAGAATAACAATTATGCTCCAATACCCATAAGAAGACTATGGTCGAACCATATATCAATCTATATTCGGATGGAATAGATTTCATATGAAACAGGGCTCCCAACACAGAGTTACCTCTGATTTGGTAACACAAGGTCGAAATCACAATCACTGTTTTGCAGAATTTATAGGGTCGGACTCAATAGATAATAGGGTTGGCAATTGAATTACAAAACTTTCAAATTATAATTCAAATGAAATATTTTCAAGTCTAGTTTCAAATAAAATCAGTTTGGTACAAATCAGAATTTTCAACAGGGTGTTATAGGCATTTTAGAATCGATAGGTCAGAAATCTTGAACTCTGTTTTACAGCGTCTATAGTCTCATTTGAAAAAAATGTTTGGGTAAGTATTCGGTGTCCAAATTTTACAAAATTAGTGTCAAAAGAAATACATAAGAGTCTAATTACAAACAAAATAGTTCCTGCCTGAATTCACATTTTGTGCTAAAACTTATAGCCGAAATAGTGTATAGGGGTCAGTATACCGAAAATATTTCAGAATCCATGGTTTTAAGTCCAAAGAGAGACATATCAGTTTCTAAATAGAAATCTTCCAATTTATTTTGAATCAACATAAAAGCAGAGTATAATACTTCTATAGGACGGGGTTAGAACACTTGCCTTTGAAAATTTTGACCCGAAGTGAAAAGATTAAAGCAAGAACCCTAAAAGCCCCAATTTTTGTTTCTCTTCTTCTTCTTCTTCTTCTTCTTCTTCTTTCTTTCTTTCTTTCTTTCCCTGATCACCCACGAGCTGCCTTCTCTGCTTCCTTAAGAACGAAGGCAGAGAAGCTTAAGCGGTGGGATTTGTCGTTTGGTGCATTTTGCAGATTAGTCCTTGTTTTTATCATATTCACGATTAGGTCCTTAGGGTTTACATATAGGTCCTCAGATTTATTTTTTTTTTGACAGATCTCCCAAATCTTAAAAATAAGTTACCTCTAATTCATACTCTATTTCTTTTGTCAATTAAAATAGATGCTTACATTATCCCCAAAAATTTATACGAACATTCGGAAATGAGGGGTGTTACACTCTCCCCCCCTTAAAAGAAAAATTTAGTCGTCTAAATTTATCGTACCTCTATTTGATGAAAGGACGAGGATACACCTTTTTCATTTCCTCTTCTCGCTCCCAAGTTGTCTCCGCTCCAGAATGATGTCTCCAAATTACTTGAACCAATGGAATGACCCAATTCCTTAAGACTTTTTCTTTCTTATCAATAATCTGAATAGGCTCTTCCATATAGGATAAATCTTTATCGATCTCCACCAACTCATACTTAATGATGTGAGAAGGGTCATACATATACTTTCTAATCATCGAGACATGAAATATATCATGGACATGGCTCAAAGCTAGTGGTAAGGCAATCCTGTAAGCGACAGAACCAACCCTCTCAAGAACCTCAAAAGGTCCAATAAATCTTGGGCTTAATTTTCCTTTCTTCCCAAACCTTATAATGCCTTTGGAAGGGGAGACTTTTAAGAATACAAAATCTCCGATTTCAAACTCAATATCTCGCCTTCTATTGTCGGCATAACTCTTTTGACGACTCTGAGCAGTTTTTAGCCTTTTTCTTATAACTTGAATTTTCTCGGTAGTTTCTTGTACCTTGTCCGGTGCTAACAGCTTTCTGTCACCAACTTCCTCCCAACATATAGGTGTTATGCACTTTCGCCCATATAAAGCTTCATAAGGAGCCATCTGAATACTTGAATGATAACTATTATTATACGTGAACTCAACAAGTGAAATATCCTTATCCCATTCACCTTTCCAATCTATAACATAGGCTCTAAGCAAATCCTCAAGTGTTTGAATTGTTCTTTCTGACTGACCATCAGTCTGAGGATGATATGCAGTACTAAACTTAACTTTAGTGCCCATCGACTCCTGCAATCTTCTCTAGAATCTAGAGAGAAATCTGGAGTCTCTATCAGAGATAATCTCCTTTGGAATACCATGAAGTCTTACTATTTCATTAACATATAAATCTGCAAGTCTATCAAGCGAATAAGTCATATTAATCGGTAGGAAATGTGCAGATTTTGTTAACCTATCAATGATAACCCAAATAGCTTCATGCTTTTTAGAGGTTCTGGGTAGTCCTGAAACAAAATCCATAGTAATGCATTCCCATTTCCATTCAGGAATACCTAAAGGTTGTAACAACCCTCCAGGTCTTTGGTGTTCTACTTTGATTTGCTGACAAGTCAAACATTTTGAAACATACATTGCAATTTCCTTCTTCATGCCTTCCCACCAATAATGACTTTGAAGATCTCTATACATCTTAGTGCTCCCAGGATGTATGGTGTACTTTGAAGTATGACTTTCCTTTAGGATTTGATTCTTGATATCTGGTTCATTTGGTACACATACCCTCTCCCCAAATCTCAATAGACCATCCTTTGAAACTTGAAATTGTGGTTTCAATTCCTTTTCTACTTCATTCCTCAAGTAGATTAAATGTGGATCTCGTAATTGTCCTTCCTTAATTTGTTGAATAAGATCAGATTGCACTTGAATGGAGGCCATCAATATCATCGAGTCTTGCTCTTTGCTCAAAGCTTTCAAATCAAAATTTTCTTCTAATGACTTCCATTGCTTCATGACCAAACTAGCCATAAAACTTATAGATTTCCTACTAAGTGCATCAGCTACAACATTGGCTTTGCCCGGGTGATAACGGATGGCACAATCATAATCCTTCAGAAGTTCTATCCATCTTCGCTGCCTCATGTTTAACTCTTTCTGAGTGAAAATATATTTTAAACTCTTGTGATCAGTAAAGATTTCAAACTGTCGACCATACAAATAATGTCTCCAAATCTTTAGAGCAAAAATAATTGCTGCCAATTCCAAATCATGAGTTGGATAATTCAATTCATAACCTTTAAGTTGCCTAGAAGCATAAGCAATTACTCTCCCTTCCTGCATCAAAACACATCCTAGGCCCTTTCTTGAAGCATCAGTATAAACTACAAATCCCTCACTACCACTTGGAATAGTGAGAATAGGGGCACTAGTCAATCTTCTTTTTAACTCTTGAAAGCTTTGCTCACAGTCATCACCCCATACAAATTTCATATTCTTCTTAGTGAGTTTGGTGAGAGGTTGAGCAATTCGAGAAAATCCCTCCACAAATCTCCTGTAATAACCTGCCATGCCCAAGAAACTTCTAACCTCTGTTACATTTGTTGGTACTTCCCATTCAACTACAGCTTCTATTACCCTCCCCTGAAATCACATGACCTAAGAAAGCAACTTCATTCAACCAAAATTCACATTTGTTGAACTTCGCATACAACTTCTTTTCTCTTAGTATGGACAATACATCTCTCAAGTGTTCCTCATGCTCCTGATTACTCTTTGAATACACCAATATGTCATCAATAAATACAATTACACAGATATCCAAGAGCGGTTGAAATATCCTATTCATTAGTTCCATAAAAGCTCCAGGGGCATTTGCCAGACCAAAAGGCATCACTAAGAATTCATAATGACCATATCGAGTTCTGAAAGCTGTTTTTGAAATATCCTCCTCCTTGATCTTCAACTGATAGTAACCTGACCTCAGGTCAATCTTAGAGAATACTTGTGCACCCTGCAGTTGATCAAACAAATCATCAATTCTAGGTATGGGATACTTGTTTTTTATGGTCACCTAATTCAACTGTCTATAATCAATACAAAGCCTCAATGTTCCTTCCTTCTTTTTAACTAACACCGGAGCACCCCATGATGAAATATTAAGCCAAATAAAATCCTCATTTAATAATCCTTGTAGTTGTTTTTCTAATTCCACTTACTCAAATGATATCATTCTGCAGAGAGGCTTAGATATTGGGATTGTCCCAAAGGCCAAATCAAAAGCAAAGTCACGTTTGGAGGTAATCCAAGCAATTCATCCTGGGATACATTAGGCAAGGAGATAAATCATGTCCAATACTCTCAAAATAAAAGATCGAATGATCAAATATGCAAAAAGTGATCATTTGTTATATAACAATCCATACTGGTATGATAAGAAGATAGTCAATCCATACCAAGTATAATATCAAAACTCTAAATCCTTAGGAGAACTAAATCAGCAAAAAGTTCAAGTTCCCCAATAAAAATCAGACAAGAGGACCAGATTCAAGTCTGTTATCAAAGAATCTCTAATGATCGTATTTACATATAGCACATAATGCAGTGGTCTAGGTTGAATGCCCAAGTGATAAGCAACATGTTACGAATCAAATCGTAGATGGGACCCATGGTCAAACAAATATTTGCATTCTTTCATAAACATGTATAATACCTTTGATCACTAATTCAGAAGTTTCATAATCATATTCAGTGATAGTATACACTCTGACATGGGCTGGTGATTTATGAGGCAGTGACACTTTCTTATTGTTCAAAGGGTAGTCTTTTATTTTATGATCCAACTTTCTACAAACAAAATAGACTCTAGTCACCCATAAACACAAACTTGTTTCATAATTTAACTTTTAATTCACACATGATTGAGTCTTTTGTGGTGACTTCCCTTTTCAAATCCGAATGTCTTGACCCTTGTGTTATTACTTTCTGATTCATTTCTAATCATATTTTTATTGGTAAACTTGTCCTTGTCATTCTTGCCATTGATCTCCAAAAATTCTTTTCATTATTGCCATTAATGATCAGCCTCTACTTCAAATATAAGGTGGCAAAAGAAAATTTTATGATCATCAGAACAATTTTGTACATCAAATATCTTCTCCGTTTGCATCATCCCTTTTTCTACCACCAATGAAATTAGGTTCATCATGCTTCTACTGCGCCACTCTGATTCAATATCCCCAATCAATCCTTTCATTCCCCTTAATTAATCAGAAACAAATGAAATAGGAGGACCAAATGTCCTCATCATCCCAGATTCCCAAAATGCATCAAAGAAAATTTCCACCAATCACTATAATTCATTAGACCTCAATATATTTAGCACGTCAACATATCAAATATTTCAGTGATCCTCAAACTATGCTCTGATACCACCTCTGTCACGCCCCCACAAAATATATCGATAATATTTAAAATTTTCATCACAACTAACCCAGGATCCAAACACACATTTGAGGTCACTAAGAAAATATTCAGATCAAAATTTTCACTTCTATAATCTACCAATTCATAACCCCGTGCAATTCATAAACATAGCACACATCACTCGATAATTCATACAATCTGAACTCAACTCATTAAAACAAAAACCACAATGTAAATCCACAAGTGGGGAATTCTATGCAGTCACCACAAACATCGATTTACCATGAGTTCATATCATTACACGAATTTAATTTAACATTCCAAAACCCTATACATGAGGGATCCATTAACTTACACAAAATCCACAGGTTTAGATTCATAGTCACATTTCATTAGATGCAAGGTAGCTTATACACAACTACATATATGCTAACAAAAGTTCTGCCCAACATCTTCTAAACTTTCCACTGCCTCAGCCCATTCTTAACATTTAAGCAAGCGATACGCTATCCTGAAAAATTTATCAACAAATGGGGTGAGCATAAAGAGCTCCGCAAGTGACTAACATATCCATATCAAAATAGTACAATTCCCTAAGAGATACAATTTCAAAACACAAAGCAGAATATACGATTTCGTATACATAATATCATTAGGAGCAGAATCACAATTTATCCTTTCAATCATGCATATTTGGTTCCTGACAGATGGAGCATAGAGTAATTTGGAGCATATCAGAAACAAAGGAAACATATCGGAGCTTATCAATGGCATACAAAATGTTTCGAAGCATATCAACGGCATATGGAACATTTCGAAGCAAAATCATCAGTGAATGAAGCCTTTCAGAGCATATAGGTACACATATCATACAAGAGCTCAAACGTCATCCTTGACGTTGCAATCATATCAATCTTATCCAGAGTATGAACAGAAATAACTCACCAAAACTCTGGATGTCATATCAAACATATAGAGGGTGTAGTGGGATCTCAGTCAAAATGTGATTCATCCATTTCTGAATAACCACCTGACAAAAGTCTCCCACGTTTGGGAGCTCCATCCACCCACGTCTAGGTGAAGTCAAAGGGGGCTGGCAGAGCATCGTTGGCTCTAATCACATACCCACATAGCGGGCAACAAGCGCATAACCTTTACCATTTCTGGCAAAGGTCCAGAATATCCCACATAACGGGACCCCACATAGCGGGCAAATAGCGCATACCCTTTACCATTTCTGGCAAAGGTCCAGACAATCCCACACACCAGAGTACAAAAGGGCAGTTTCAACAATAAGTAGCATATATCGGAAGCACACGCGGAACAACGAAGCTTACATGTGCCTTTTTTTTTAAGAACAAATGACGCAAGGACACAAATCTCTCACAAATGTATTCATTTTAGAAAGGAAAATGGAAGCAAGAGTGTACAGGGAATCCAATTATAGTTAGCTCAATTCAAATAAGAAGGTTAGACGAATTCAAGTATCCAAAGGAATGGAACAGAATACGCGAAATCGACCAAAGCTCGATTTCGGACAGAATTCCAGTTGCACATCAAACAAATATTTCAGAATAACAATTATGCTCCAATACCCATAAGAAGACTATGGTCGAACCATATATCAATCTATATTCGGATGGAATAGATTTCATATGAAACAGGGCTCCCAACACAGAGTTACCTCTGATTTGGTAACATAAGGTCGAAATCACAATCACTGTTTTGCAGAATTTATAGGGTCGGACTCAACAGATAATAGGGTTGGCAATTGAATTCCAAAATTTTCAAATTATAAGTCAAACGAAAGATTTTCAAGTCTAGTTTCAAATAAAATCGGTTTGGTATAATTCAGAATTTTCAACAGGGAGTTATAGGCATTTTAGTATTGATAGGTCGGAAATCTTGAACTCTGTTTTACAGCGTCTATAGTCTCATTTGAAAAAAATGTTTGGGTAAGTATTCGGTGTCCAAATTTTACAAAATCGGTTTCAAAAGAAAGACATAAGAGTCTAATTACAAACAAAATAGTTTCTACCTGAATTCACATTTTGTGCTAAAACTTATAGCCGAAACAGTGTATAGGGGTCAGTATACCGAAAATATTTCAGAATCCATGGTTTTAAGTCCAAAGAGAGACATATCAGTTTCTAAATAGAAATCTTCCAATTTATTTTGAATCAACATAAAAACAGAGTCTAATACTTCTGTAGGATGGGGTTAGAATACTTGCCTTTGAAAATTTTGACCCGAAGTGAAAAGATTAAAGCAAGAACCCTAAAAGCCCCAATTTTTGTTTCTCTTCTTCTTCTTCTTCTTCTTCTTCTTCTTCTTCTTCTTCTTCTTCTTCTTCTTCTTCTTCTTTCTTTCTTTCTTTCTTTCTTTCCCTGATCACCCACGAGCTGCCTTCTCTGCTTCCTTAAGAAGGAAGGCAGAGAAGCTTAAGCGGTGGGATTTGTCATTTAGTGTATTTTACAGATTAGTCCTTGTTTTTATCATATTCACGATTAGGTCCTTAGGGTTTACATATAGGTCCTCAGATTCTTTTTTTTTTTTTGAACAGATCTCCCAAATCTTAAAAATAAGTTACCTCTAATCCATACTCTATTTCTTTTATCAATTAAAATAGATGCTTACATTATCCCCAAAAATTTATACGAACATTCGGAAATGAGGGGTGTTACAAAAGCTCTCTCTTTGATGTGATTTCTTCAGGCTTAGTGGTCGGCCCAATCTGAGTTCGGTAAATAGCGTCCAAATCTTATCCTTCATTCGCACCTCGAAGGCTTCGAATTTAGCATTGGTTACCTCCTCAGATGCCATAGTATATGGTGCCAAATCTGTGATGTTAAAATCTCTCTTTTTTTTTCGGGTTAAAGGCATGTATTAGTTGAGAGAGGTGATGGTCGAAAGGGTTTGTAGATCGGTGGATGTAGGCTACGGTTTAGGCTTGTTTTATAGCTATTTTGGGTGCAGTTTGAGGGTGTAGTTTAGTGGAGTTTTTGGGCTATAGCTGAAAGTTTTGGATCTGTGGTAGATGGTAGCAAAGGTTTGATAGAAATAAGTGGAAGTTGCAGCAAGTATGTGCTGTCTTGTAAGAGTAGAAATGTCGTCGAAGAAACAACGGTCTCTTGACGTAATTTTCACCAAAACTTGAGAGAATTAAGGAGGGAATTGATAGAAAAATCACAGTTTATATGATAGCAAGGATATCTAATTTAATCAAAAAAATTTCAGCAGTATAACGGCAAGGAAATTGGTGCAAGTTGCGATTGCAGAATTCTCGTTGAGAAATTTCAACGGGTTACGATGAAAATTTGCAACAATACAAAATCGTTTTTAGAGACAAATTTCTTAATATATGAATCTTAGATGGAATCCAAGATGATCTATGAAGTGTATAACAAATTTCATTCAAAAAAGATTGCAAATAGATGGGTTAAGGCAACAATATGCGGCTGAAATTTTCTACAGCACAGATTTTTAAGTATAGCAAATTGGACGTAAAAGATCAGTGGTTTATATTGAGAATTTTTTTATTAAACCAAAGGGAATTCCACTGTTAGGAAGTGTCAAAGCTATCATAAAAATTTCGTAGAGATTTGGATAGAAACAACGTAGTATCAAGATCAAACAAAAAGTGCTATGCGATTGAAATTTTACAGTGCTGATTTTCAAGTATAGCAGATTAGACGTAAAATATCAATGGTTTATATTGAGAATTTTTTGACAAATCGAAAGGAAATCTGCTGTTAGGAAATGTCAAAGATGTCATAAAAATTTCATAGAGATTTGGATAGAAAAAATATAGTAGCAAGATCAAACAGACGGTGCTATACGGTTGGAATTCTGCAATGTATCATTCATCGTAGAGATGAAAACTTTATGACGAAAAGTTTATGCAGCAATATAGGAATAAATTTTTTGGGATTTTCAAATAAGGATAACTAAATTGCACTAGCAGTAAGGTAGAAAACCAGAACCTATTGCAATTCACGGGGAGATCAAAGGATGATCCGTGGTGGTGGAGATGACGGCGAAATTTGGCAACGATCTCTTAAGCAATTGTGGGAATTGCTTTGGGCGATTGTGGAGGGTTGATGGATGGTCGTGGAAGGGTAGCGAGACACCAAGAACGCTGCTCTGATACTAGGTGTTAGAACCCTTGCAGATTCTAAACTTGAGGTTGATCTCTTTAGGGGATCGGCCTCCTTGGAACTCTATAGGGGTTCCTCTCTCCAAGTTGCTGCTCAAAGGCTGCAGAAAAGATTCATCTATTTCTTATCAAAAGAGGAGGAATACATGGCTCTTTATAGGGTTTCTAAACCCTAACTCCTAATAGGTCTCTTACTCAAGACTCCTACTTCTAACCAACTCCTAATAGGACTTCTACTCAAGACTCCTATTCCTTTACAACTAATTCATCTCTAAGAAACAACCTCCTAACCCTAGCCGGCCTCTTCACCTCTTTAATAGGGGTCGGCTTAGATAGGTTTTACATGAATGTCCCTCTCAATTAGGACTCTCCTAGCTAGAGTCCTAACAGTATGTTGATGACATGACATGTTAATGCATAAGTTCATGATGACGTGTTGCAAGTATTCATGATGAATATTGCAATGACTTGAATTCAGTTTGAATTCAAAGTTCTATCAATATGGCATATTGATAGGGGGAGTTTGTTTAAACTCTGGGAGTTAAGGATAACTCCGTCATCAAGTAGTTGTCATCATAAAAAAGGATGAGATTGTTGAATCTCGTATTTTGATGATGAAACCACTTGATATGTGTTTATGTTTTAATCTACGTTTTGAGTGACGCAGGATGCTCCAATCAGGATGAGACAATTAAAGCAGGAAAAATCATGTTGTGCCAAAGCAACATGTCGAAAAATTGGACGTCGGGCCGGTGGATCGGTCGACGTATCGACAAAAGGCTTCGGGTCGTGGACTCGGGCATCGGGCTAAGAAGAGCGGGTATTGTGCCAAGGATATCGGAGTTACGGAGTCAACTGGCCGATTAGGCAATAGGCCGCAGGAGAGGACGATGCGTCGAAGAATCGGACGAAGCATCGAGGGACCAATGACATGCCGGACAACTTGGTTACTTGCTTAGGATTAATTGTATCGATCAAAGTTTTGTTTTACATATGCAGGATTAACTACGATGAAAGTAAGACATACAGCAGGAGTTGCGCCGGAGTTAAGACTATGATCACGTTGGGAGTTCAAGAGTTCGACGGAAGTCCGGACGGTCGTCGGAGGTTCTGCGGGAACAAATCCGAGAAATCCAGGAGTTTGCCGGAAGTCCGCCGGAGCATCGTCGAAGGTTCGTCGGATGTTCGCCGGAAGTTCGTCGAAAGAAGCGATTGACACACCGGAGTAAGTTGTAGTAAATGTCTTAAGAAATTCATAGTTAGCACGATGATTAAGTTAGAAATGGGAGGTGATCCCAATAACTTAATCTTGGGGCAATTGGGCCCTTGAGAGACCCAAATTGGGCCGAATGGATCAGCCCATTCGGATCCAGATTTCCTGGCCAGAGGTGGCACCGCCTGGGTCGACGGTGGCACCGCCCAGGGCTCAGTCTCCGAGCTCTAGCTAGGTGGTGCAACCGCCTCTAACAGAGGTGCAACCGCCTGAGCTTAGTCTCCGAGCTCTGGCAGGAGGTGCAACCGCCCCTAACAAGAGGTGGCACCGCCCAGAGGCTCAGTCTTCAAGCTCTGCCAAGTGGTGCAACCATGTTAGAACCCTTACAGATTCTAAACTTGGGGTTGATCTCTTTAGGGGATCGGCCTCGTTGGAACTCTATAGGGGTTCCTCCCTCCAAGTTGCTACTCAAAGGCTGCAGAAAAGATTCATCTATTGCTTATGGAAAGAGGAGAAATACATGACTATTTATAAGGCATCTAAACCCTAACTCCTAATAGGACTCCTACTCAAGACTCCTATTCCTTTATAACTCCTTATTCTTCTCTAAGAAACAACCCCCTAACCCTAGCCGGCCTCTTCACCTCTTTAATAGGGGTCGGCTTAGGTAGGTTTTACATGAATGTCCCTCTCAATTAGGACTCTCCAAGCTAAAGTCCTAATAGACCCGCTCTCTTCAAATCAGCCTTGTCCTCGAGGCTGATGATTCATGAATTTTGAGAATTTGATCTTCAAGTCATCATAGTTCTCCCAAATGGCATCTTCTATTGGTAGGTTCACCCACTGTATTAGCACTTCATCAGTGGGTCATCGTCGTCGTGTCACAATCCGTCGATCAATAATCGCACTTGGCTGGGTCTGGAGTTCTCCTTGGGTAGTCTTATTTGGTGGATGGCTTTGGGTTGTCTCCAAGCACCTATTTACAACTTTCGTCTGGCCATCGATTTATGGGTGATATGTCGTACTCCTTTTCAATTTAATACCCTACATATAGAATAACTTTGTCCAAAATCTACTTGTGAAGATGCAAGTAGAATTTGTCATAAGCATAATGCATCCCTTATAGTGTAATTCTTTTGAGTCCCAATTGTAATGAGCCACAGAGCTTGGTGCTTCCTCCAATTTTTTTATGATCTTACTAGTCTCCAAATCTTCTTGCCATTCCATCTTAATATCCTCAAGGAAGTCACTAGTCAAAACTGAAATGGTAAAAAATTCAGCTTGCTTAGGTAGCCGTAAAAGCGCATCTGCAACAACATTCTCTTTCCCCTTTTTGTAAGTTATTTCATAATCATATCCAAGAACCTTTGTTACCCATTTTTGCTGCTCGAAGGAAGATATCTTCTGCTCCAAGAGATATTTTAGGCTTTTATGGTCGGTCTTGATTTGAAAGCATCGCCTGATCAAGTACGATCTCCACCTCGTTGCTGCGTGCACAATGGCGAGCATCTCCTTATCATATGTTAACATGTTTTGATAGGGGGGAGACATTGCCTTGCTGATGTATGTGAGTGGTTGATCATCTTGCATGAGAACATCTCTCATTCTGTCTCTAGATGCATCGGCCTCAATGATGAAGGGTCGGTTGAAATCTAGCAGCGTTAGCACCGGCATCATCATTATGGCTGCCTTAAGTTTGTCGAAGGCAGTGGAGGCTCTATCCGACCATTGGAAGACATCTTTTTCCAGTAAGGAAGTAAATGGTGCACTGATCTTTCCATAGTTTTTCACGAACTTACAATAGTAGCCTATTAAACCCAGAAAGCCATGTAGCAATTTTATGTTCCTCGGGGTAGGCTAGTTTTGCATTGCTTCAATTTTGAAGGGGTCCACCATCATACCTTTCTCTGATATGATATGCCCAAGATATCCCACCTTTTGTTGAAGAAAGTAAAAATTCATAGTGGCCGTTGTGTGTTCGAAAGGCGGTTTTCGGTATGACTTATTCGTACACTCGTATTTGATAATACCAGGACGAAGGTCCAGCTTTGTGAAGATTTGTGCTCCCTTTCATCTAGCAATTCATCGACTACTGGAATAGGGTATTTATCCTTAATGATTACGCCATTGAGAGCTCGGTAATCAATGCATATTCGCCATGTTCCGTCCTTCTTGCGTACAAGTAGCACCAGTGAAGAGTAGAGGTTGCAACTTGGCCGAATAACTCCTGTTTCAAGCATCTCTTTTACAATCCTTTCTATTTCGTTCTTCTGGAGATGTAGATACTGATATGACTTAGTATTTACTGGAGGTTTGATTGAAAGAATCATTATATAATCATCATGCTGACGGGTAAGAGGTAGGTTGTGCGGTTCGTCAAATATATCTAAAAATTCAGCAAGCAAAGGAAGTAGGTTTAGATCTTCAAATTCTATTGGCTCTCCCTTAGTTTGCTGCTCAAGTTGTACCAAAAAGCCGCTATATGCTTTATGCAAAACCTTCTCCATTTGTTGTGTGCAAATCGTCGTTATATCGCCCCCACATTTCCCGTTCAGTATCACCTGTTTCTCCTTACTGTAAAATTTCATAATTAGTTGCATAAAATTCTAAGAAATATCACTTAATATCGTCAACCATTCAATTCTGGGCATAGCTTCATAATCAATAAGAGGAAGGAGGAAGAAATATGTAATTATCTCTTGGTCCTGCGGCAATAGTTTCACTTGCGAGTGCCTACGATCATACTTTAAAATCCATCCGTCGCCGACCTTAACGTCAAACCTGCTACAATTCTCGATAGGTAAGGCCATCTGGATAGCAACCTTACTATTTAGGAAGTTATTAGTACTGCCTGTGTCGATGAGAACAGTGATCGGTTGTTGTTTAAGAAAGCCTCCAACTTTCATCGTTTGCGAGTTTGAGTAGCCAACTAGTGCATGTACCGTAATTTCAGTCGGTTGTGGCTCTTCTTCTTCATCTTCTTCTTCATTTTCAAGGCTCTCTTCTAGATGTTCAATAACCTCTTCTTCTACTGGTTCAATTGTAAGAAGTCTCCCTTTACTACAGCGATGCTCACGGCTCCATGGCTCGTCTCAATGCCAACATAACCCCTTCGCATATCGCTCCCGAAACTCTTCTCTTGTTAACCTCTTTGGTGTAGGGACTTGGTTGTTAGTAGGGGGGGCTGAGGGCTTCAATATTACTAGTTGAGGAGTGTCCCTAGTCCTCTGAGCTTCGTGGTTCAATTGCTCCTCTTGATGTCGTGCGAAAGAGATGGTTGCCATAAATGTATACGGTTGTCGTGCTTTAACTTCTCCTCGGATCTCTGGCTTCAAGCCCTCAATGAAGGTCCTCAAAAGCTGTTTTTGAGAACAATCAAGAGTTTGATTAGATAACCTTTCAAACCTGGTTTGGTACTCCTGAATGGTAGAGGTTTGTCGGATCTTTGCAAGTTGTCCGTCAATATTCTCGTAATTGGTTGGTCTAAAGAGGATCAGCAGTCCTTCTTTGAATTATCGCCATGAAAGGACTCCATAAGTATGTTCAAACTAGTCAAACCACTGTATAGCATCCCCTTCAAGATGTATAGCTACAATTTTCACCATAGATGCATCTGCGGTTTTGTGGTACCGAAAATATCGCTCCGCGCACGAGATCCAACCAATCGGGTCTCCTTCTTCCCATCTAGGGAAGTCCACTCTCATTCATGGATAGTTGGGGTCAGTCATAGAGCTTCCCCTCTCTTGGAAGTCATATCTTCGGGCTTGGTGCGATTGGGCAAAGCTCTCTCCTTGATGTGATTTCTTCGGGCTTAGTGGTCGGCCCAATCTGAGTTCGGTAAAGAGCATCCGAATCTTATCCTCCATTCACGCTTCGAAGGCTTCGAATTTAGCATTGATTACCTCCTCAAATGCCATTGTATATGCCACCAAATCTGTGATGTTAAGATCTCTCTTTTGTTGTTGGGTTAAAGGCATGTATTGGTTGAGAGAGGTGATGGTCGAAAGGGTTGGTGGATTGGTGGATGTAGGCTACGGTTTAGGCTTGTTTTGTAGCTATTTTGGGTGCAGTTTGAGGGTATGGTTTGGTGAAGTTTTAGGGCTATGGATGAAAGTTTTGGATCTGTGGTAGATGGTAGTAAAGGTTTGATAGAAATTAGTGGCAGTGCAGCAAGTATGTTAGTAAAGGTTTGATAGAAATTAGTGGCAGTGGCAGTGCAGCAAGTTTTAGGGCTATGGATGAAAGTTTTGGATCTGTGGTAGATGGTAGTAAAGGTTTGATAGAAATTAGTGGCAGTGCAGCAAGTATGTGCTGTCTTGTAAGAGTAGAATTGTCATCGAAGAAACAACGGTTTCTCGACGTAATTTCCACCAAAAACTTGAGAGAATTAAGGAGAGAATTGATAGCAAAATCTTAGTTTATATGACAGCAAGGATGTTCAATTTAATCAAGAAAATTTTGGCAGTATAATAGCAACGAAATTGGTGCAAGTTGCGATAACAGAATTCTCGTCGAAAATTTTCAGCAGCTTATGACAAAAAATTGTATCAACAAAAAATTTTTTTTAGAGATGAATTCCTGAATAGATCAATATTAGATGGAAGCCAAGATAATTTATGAACTGTATAAGAAATTTTAATAAAAAAAGATTGGAAATAGATGGGTTAAGACAACTATATGCGGCTGAAATTTTCTACAGCATAGATTTTCAAGTGTAGTAGATTAGACATAAAAGATTAGTGATTTATATTAATAATTTTTTGACAAAACCAAAGTAAAATCCACTGTTAGGAAGTGTCAAAGCTATCATAAAAATTTCAGAGATATTTGGATAGAGAAAACGTTGTATCAAGATAAAAAAAACAGTGCTACGCGGCTGAAATTTTACAATGCGGATTTTCAAGTATAGCAGATTAGACGTAAAAGATAAATGGTTTTTATTGAGAATTTTTTGACAAAACTAAAGGAAAATAAGCTGTTAGGATGTTTAAAAGATGTCATAAAAATTTTGTAGAGATTTGGATAGAAAAAACATAGTAGCAAAATCAAACAGACGGTGCTATACGGTTGGAATTCTGCAATGTATCTTTCGTCGTAGAGACGAAAACGTTGTGACGAAAAGTTTATGCAGCAATATAGGAATAATTTTTTTATAATTTTCAAATAAAGATAACTAAATTGCAGCAGGAGTAAGGTAGGAAATCTGAACCTACTGCAATTCACTAGGAGATCAAAGGATGATCTGCGGTGATGGAGATGATGGCAAAATTTGGCAATGATCTTTTAAGCAATTGTGTGAATTGCTTTGGGTGGTTGTGGAGGGTTGATGGATAGCTATAAAAGGGCAGCGAGATGCCAAGAACGCTGCTCTGATACCAGGTGTTAGAACCCTTGCAGATTCTAAACTTGGGTTTGATCTCTTTACGGGATCGGCCTCCTTGGAACTCTATAGGGGTTCCTCCCTCCAAGTTGCTGCTCAAAGGCTGCATAAAAGATTCATCTATTGCATATGAAAAGAGGAGAAATACATGACTATTTATAGTGCTTCTAAACCCTAACTCCTAATAGGACTCCTACTTCTAACCAACTCCTAATAGGACTCCGACTCAAGACTCCTATTCCTTTACAACTCCTTATTCTTCTCTAAGAAACAACCTCCTAACCCTAGCCGGCCTCTTCACCTCTTTAATAGGGGTCGGCTTAGGTAGGTTTTACATGAATATCTCTCTCAATTAGGACTCTCCAAGCTAAAGTCCTAACAAACCACCCCAGTCAGGCGGTGCAACCGCCAGACCCCGGAATTCCGGGAAATGACAGTTTTAAGCTCGAAATTCAAATTGGGTTGGGGCCTATAAATACCCCACCCTTTCAGCAATGAAAGGGCAACCCAACGGTACCGAAAGCTTGATCTTACTCTATGATTTTAGAGCTCAAAAGTGTTGTAAAGTCTAGAAGTTCTCCTCCCTCTTTTCTTCCAAGTTTTGATCTTTTAAGAGAGGAGAGAAAAGTTTGTAAGGGTTGTCTCCTAGGCCCGTAAAATGAGTAAAACTGTAAAAGGGCGGTTGGCCTTCGCCTATTGAAGGAAGGCCTCTAGTGGACGTCGGTGACCTCGTCGGTGGAGGAAGCCAAAAGTGGATGTAGGTCAAGATTGACCGAACCACTCTAAATCTCGGTTTGCATTTACTTTAAGCATATTATCTTTTCTGTAAACCTAGCTTAGTGCCTTCTGCGCATTTACGATCGTGTTTCAAAGTTTAGTATTTTTCGAATCAGCGTTTAGACGTAAATCAGTTTTATCATACGAACATCATATTTCAGTTTGCGCTTATATTCTGATTTTCATCATAATTGCAAACTGCCTTCATAGATTCACTTTAACTGCATCTCGCTTGATCATAAGTTAAAGTGATTTACGAATTGGCTTTTCTATCGAAATCGCTTTTATCGTACGAACGCAGTTTTAATCGTCGAAAGTTTTTCGCTGCACTAATTCACACCCCCACCCTTCTTAGTGCTCCTGATCCTAACAATTAGGATTACAGAAGATGGTTCCTAGGGCTTCAGAATAAGTGGTCACAACTGTTGCTTTGTCCCATTGTCCTCTAAAATAATAACGTTTATTTTTCTTCACAATTTTTATGAGGTTGCAAATTAAGCTATCCATAATGGGTATATGATGTCCTAAGAGATAGGTGAAGACCCTATCATGTTCATCCATATGCAAATTATTATAGAATAATCTAACAAGTCTTGGATAGATAGGTTCACATATTTGAAGGATTGGCAGGATATCTAGGTTAGCAAACCATTGAATAGGTTCCAAATTACTTAATTCCTCTAAATCAACATATTTACCCTTATGAACATTTCTAGATTCTATTATTGGAAATTTAAGGGCATGTTGATGAGAATTGAAAAGTAGAGAGTCATAGTTTTCATCTAATATCCTCTTCCCTTTGTCCCTTGAGGATCTTCTAGAAGTCATGGAGACTACAATTATGAAGACAAATAAGAGGCAAGAATATGTAATACAAAGGGGGAATTAATTTGGTTCAGGGATTACCTTTGTAGTTTTTCCTTCTTGTGATCACCAAGAGGGTGTTTGATATTGATCCTTGATTTAGAAGAGAAATGGGGATTCTTTTGAGTTGCTTGAGGGAGAGCAAGAGGATCAAGAGGTTTGGAGCACTTTAGAAAGATGTAGAATGAGTTGGGGTCGGTTCTACCGCCGGCCCTAGCTTGTTGTTTATATAGTAGGTTGCGGGTGGTGGCACCACTAGCTGGGCAGTGCTACTGCCTACAACCTGTAACTAGCTAGGCGGTGCTACCGCCAGCTGGGCAGTGCCACCGCCTATAAGCAGTGAGCACTGCTTGCATTGATGTGTGGTGCTAACATTGTATGGTTCCTTTTTGCAAGATTTTTGTCATTATGAGTTGCACACACTCATTTACACAAACATCATAAACTCTATTCTTGTAAGAGGAGAAAATTCACATCATAAGTTCATGATTCACATCATATAAAATTCGCACCATAAGTTCATGCATCATATAAAATTCGTATAAAAACCATAAGTTCATGTTTCAAGTGAATGATCTTGTAAAATATAATTCGATAAGAAAATCTGGAGAAAAATTTAAAGGGTAACTAATGTATCTGAGAAATTAAGCATACCTAATTCTCTTCTTATAAAATTAAATTATTCCTCAATCAAAGGTTTTATAAAAATAATCAGCCAATTGATGTTTCGTGTCAATAAATTCTAAGATTACATTATGATTATTAACATGATCTCATATAATGTGATGCCTAATACCTAATGTCAGTATATACTTGTGTTATCACACTTTATAGGTATATTCTTCTGGTGAATTCCATAATCCTCTAAAGTGTTTTTCATCCATATAACTTGAGCACAGTATGCGCTTGTTGCAATATACTCAGCTTTGGTTGTAGATAATGCAACCGAGTTTTGTTTCTTGGAAGACCAAGAGACAAGTGTATGTCCTAAAAATTGACATGTTTCGGATGTGCTTTTTCTATCTATTTGGCAACCAGCAAAATTAACATCGGCATAACCAAGCAATTCAAAATTTTTAGATTTTGGATACCATAATCCTAGTTCAGGAGTTCATTTTAGGTATCTAAAAATTCTTTTGATAGATTTTAAATGAGATTGCGTGGGGTTAGATTGAAACCTAGCACAAAGTCCTATGCTAAACATGATGTCTAGTCTAGTTGTGGTGAGATATAGTAAACTACCTATCATGTCCCTATAAACTTGTTTTATCAAAGCTTTCTCTACCTTCGTCAATGTCTAACTTAGTAGAGGTACTCTTGGGAGTATTGATAGCCTTTGAACTATCCATAATAAATCATTTTAGCAATTCTAATGCATATTTTGTTTAACTCATAAAAATATCATCATTAAGTTGTTTGATTTGCAAGCCTAAAAAGAAAGTTAATCACCCATTAAACTCATTTCAAGCTCTTGGTTCATACTTGTGGCAAATGATTCGCATAAAGATTCATTCGTGGAACCGAAAATAATATCATTAACATAAATTTGAATAATAAAAAAATATTTTTAAATTTTTTAATAAATAATGTGGTATCGACCTTGCCTTTAGAGAAATTATTTTGGATAAGAAATGAGCTAAGTCTCTCATACCAAGCCCTTGGGGCTTGTTTCAATCCATAGAGAGCTTTAGTCAATTTAAACACATGATTTAGAAAATTATCATTCTCAAATCCGGGAGGTTGTTCAATATAAACTTCTCCGAAAATAAAGCCATTAAGAAAAGTACTTTTAACATAAGGGATGCATTGTGCTTGTGCCAAATTCTATTTGTATCTTCACGAACAGATTTTGGACAGAGTTATTCCGGATGCAAGACACTAAATTAAAAAGGAGTACGACGTATCATCCACAAACCGATGACCAGATGGAAGTGGTGAATAGGTTCTTGGAGACAGCCCAAAGCCACCCACCAAATATGACTACCCAAGAAGAACTTCATACCCAATCCAGTGTCATTATTGATCGACGAATCGTGACTCAACAGCGACTACCCACTACCGAAGTGCTAATACAGTGGGCGAACTTACTAGTAGAATGTACCACTTGGGAACAACTTGAAGATCAAATTCCTAGAATTCATGGATTGTCAATAACACATCTTCAATAAAGAAGTTGGATTTGTTACTTATGATTCTTTTGCCAATGATTTTACCCTTGTTATTGTCTCCGAATGTGACATATCCTTTGTCTAAGCAAGTGAACTTAGAGAATTGAAATGGATCTCTTGTCATATGCCTTAAGCATCCACTATCAAGGTACCATCTCTTGCTCCTAGCTTGTGATGATAAATATTTCTACAAAACAGGATGATTTTTAGATACTCATTTGACCTTGGGTGCCTCAAAAATCGATTGACTTAACTTCTCATTTTGCATGGAGTTCTTTATAGTTCCTTTAGGAACCCAAATCAATTTGTGTGGACTACATATCTTAAGTGGACATTTATAGGCAACATATCCAAGTTTGCAACAAAAGTTGCATTTGGTGTGGGGTGATATATGCAAGATAGGGCCTTTAACAAAGGTGGTTGGATTTGATTGAGAGCTACTCACAAATCTGATTCTGCCTCTTCTATGAACTTGACCCTCATTAGCAAGGATCATGTACAAGGACTTGCTACCAACTTGTAACTTTTCTAAGGTTTCTTTAAGTATCAAGTTTTCCTTTTTAAGTATTTCTAATTCATTGCATTTTGTGCAAGGACCTAAACTATCATCATGGTCAATTTTTAGTTTATCAAAGTCACTAACAAGAGAAGCATGCTTCTTTTTTAACAATTTATATTTTTTACTAACTAATTTACATTCATCGAATAAATCATGAAAAGCACTTAGTAATTCATCAAAAGATAAATTTGCATCTAATGAACTGCTTACCTCATCTCCAATAGCCATTAGCGCATAGTGAGCAACTTGCTAGGTGTTGGTTTGCTCTTCTTCTTCGGTTGTACTTGAGTTGTCCCATGTTGCTTTAAGAGTCTTCTTCTTTTTTGGTTATTTCTTCTTTGCTTTGGGACATTCGCTTTTGAAATGTCTTGGCTTCTTGCATTCATAGCAAATGACTTGTTCTTTCTTGGGTTTAATTTTTTTTTAGTGTCATTTCTAATTTTATTCCTTTTTAAAAAAATTTTGAACTTTCTTGTCAAGAGTGCCAAGTCATCATCATAGTCCTCAGCACTTGAATTTTCTTTCAAGTGGCCATCTTGAGTTCTTAGTATCATATCCTTCCTGTTCTTTGGAAGGTTGTTCTCATCCGGGATGTTGCTAGTCGAAAGTGAAATGGTCGAGAATTCAGCTTGCTAAGGTAGCTGTGAAAGCGCATCTACAACAACATTCTCTTTCCCCTTTTTGTAAGTTATTTCATAATCGTATCCAAGAAGCTTTGTTACCCATTTTTACTACTCGGGGGAAAATATCTTCTACTCCAAGAAATATTTTAGGCTTTTATGGTCGGTCTTGATTTGAAAGCGTCGCCCGATCAAGTACGATCTCCATTTGGCCACTGCATGCACAATCGCGAGCATCTCCTTATCATAAATAGTCATTTTGAGATGGGAAGGAGATAATGCCTTACTGGTATAAGTGAGGGGGCGGCCATCTTGCATTAGTATAACACCAATTTCGACTCTGGAAGCATCGGCTTCAATAACGACAGTCTTACCGAAGTCGAGCAGCGCTAGTATGGGCGTTGTCGTAAATATAACTTTAAGTTTGTCAAAAGCAATGGTGGGTTTGTCCAACCATAGGAAAGCATCTTTTTTCAGCAAGAAAGTAAGTGGTGCACTGATCTTTCCATCATTTTTTATGAACTTGCGGTAGTAGCCTATTAAACTGAGAAAGCAATATAGCAAATTTTATGTTCCTCAGGGTTGGCCAGTTTTGCATTGCTCCAATTTTGGAGGGTTCCACTGCCACACCTTCCTCTGATATGATATGCCCAAGATATTCCACCTTATGTTGAAGAAAGCAAAAATTCATAGTGGTTGTTGTGTGTTCAAAAGGTGGTTTTTGGTATGTCTTCTTCGCACACTCGTATTTGATGATATCCGGATGAAAGGTCTAGCTTTGTAAAGATTTGTACTCCCTTTCATCTAGCAATTTATCTACTATTGGAATAGGATATTTTTCCTTGACGGTTATGCCATTGAGAGCTTAGTAATCAACACACAATCGCTATGTTTCGTCCTTATTTCGTACAAGGAGCATCGGTGAAGAGTAGGGGCTACAACTTGGCCGAATAACTCCTATTTCGAGCATCTCTTTTGTAATCTTTTCTATTTTATCTTTTTCGAGATGTGGATGTTAGGATTAAGAGCACTAAGAGGGGGGGGGGGGTGAATTAGTGCAGCAGAAAACTTTCGACGATTAAAATCACGTTCGTACGATAAGAGTGATTTCGGTAGAAAATCTGATTCGTAAATCACTTTAACTTGTAACCAAGCAAGATGCAGTTAAAGCAAAGATATAATGGCAGTTTGCAGTTATGATAGAAATCAGAACGTAAACGTAAACTGAAGTATGATGTTCGTACGATAAAAATGATTTACGTCTAAATGACGATTCGGAAAATGCAGAGCTTGAAACACGATCGTATATGCGCAGAAGGCAGTAAGCTTTTGAGGAGGTTTGCAGTAAAGATAAGATGCTCAAAGTAAATGCAAACCGAGATTTAGAGTGGTTCGATCAATCTTGACCTACTCCACTATTGGCTTCTTCCACCGACGAGGTCACTGACGTCAACTAGAGGCCTTCCTTCAATAGGCGAAGGCCAACCACCCTTTTATAGTTTCACTCCTTTTGATGGGCTTCGGAGACAACCCTTACAGAATTTTCTCTCCTCTCTTTAAAGATCAGAACTTGGAAGAAAAGAGGGAGAAGAACTTTTGGCCTTTACAACAATTTTGAGCTCTAAGAATCACATAATAAGATTTGTATTTCGGTGTGTTTTGAGTGCCCTTCTAGTGTTGAAAGAGTGGGGTATTTATAGGCCCCAACCCAGTTTGAATTTGGAGCTCAAAACTGTCAATTCCCGAAATTTTGGGATCTAGCAGTTGCACCGCCTGGCAGAGCTCGAAGACTGAGCCTCTGGGCGGTGCCACCTCTGTTAGGGGCGATTGCACCTCCTGCTAGAGCTCGAAGACCGAGCTCAGGCGGTGCCACCGCCTGACTAAGGCAGTTGCACCGCTCAGCCAGAGCTCGGAGACCAAGCCCAAGTGGTGCCACCTCCTGGCTGGGGCGGTTGCACCGCCCAGTCTCGCTCGGAGACTGAGCCCAGGCGGTGCCACCGCCTGGCAGTAATCAGGGTCCGAACGGGTTGATCCATTCGGCCCAAGTTGTGTTTTTCAAGGGCCCAATTGCCCCAAGATTAAGTTAATGGGATCACCTCCCATTTCTAACTTAATCATTGTGCTAACTACGATATTTCCTAAGACATTTACTGCAACTTGCTCCGGTACGTCAATCGCTTCTTCCGGCGAGCTTCCAGCAAACTTCTGTCGATCATCCGATGAACCCTCGGTGATGCTGCTGCGGACTTCCGGCAAACTCCTGGACTTGCGACAATACACTTGGCGAGTTCCGACGAGCTTCTTTGGCAAGCTCATGGACTTCTCGGATTTGTTTCCGTAGAACCTCCGACGATTGTACGAACTTCCGTCGAACTCTCGAACTCCCAACGTGATCATTGTCTTGATTCCAACGCAACTCCTGCTGCATGTTTTTCTTCCATTGTAGTTAATCTTGCACACTTAAAACAAAACTTCGATCGAGACAATTAATCCTAAGCAATTAACCAATTTGTCCGGCATGTCCTTGGTCCCTCGACGCTTCGTCCGATTCTTCGGCGCATCGTCCTCTACTATAGCCTATTTACCAATCGGCCGGTTGACTCCGCAACTCCGATATCCTTGGCACAATACCCGCTCTTCTTGGCCTGATGCCTGAGTCCACGGCCCGAAGCCTTCTATCAATAAGTCGACCGATCCATCGGCCCGACGTCCAATCTTCTGACATGTTCCTCCGGCATAACATGATTTTCCTGCTTTAATTGTCTCATCCTAATCGAAGCATCCTGCGTCACTCAAAACGCAGATTAAATCATAAACATATATCAAGTAGTTTCATCATCAAAATACGAGATTCAACAATCTCCCCCTTTTTGATGATGACAACCACTTGATGACGGAGTTAAACTTAACTCCCGGAGTTTAAACAAACTCCCCTATCAATATGCCATATTGATAGAACCTTGAATTCAAACTGAATTCAAGTCATTGCAATATTCATCATGAATACTTGCAATACATCATCATGAACTTATGCATAACATCATACTTCTCCCCCTTTGTCATCAACAAAAAGGAGAAGTCCAACTATTCTTGTGTTTGGAATATTAGTTTAACTTATTGCATGAAAAACATAATATCAAGTTTTATCATCATGCAGTTTTGAAGCCAAAAAATTCAGCAAATGTTACATCATGCTTAGAACATTCAAGTTATCAAGTTTTAGATATGCAAGTTTTACAGCATATAAGGTAGCACTTTTAGAACATGCAAGCTAGCAATGTTACAACATTTTAGAACTTGCAAGCTAGCAATTTAAAGATGTTCAAGAAGGCAACTCTTGCTTCTTAAAATATACAAGTTGCAAGCTAGCAAATTTTTGCTTCCTTTGCAATGTTTGAGCTCGCAATTTTGCTTCCATTGCAAGGTGTAAGTTTAGCATGTTTAATTTTCTTGAGATAGTAACTATTTACTTCTCTTTATACTATAAGCTAGCAATTTTTACGATATGCAAGTTTTACTACATACAAGCTAGCAAAAATTTCGAAAGAAAATGCAAGATAGCTTTCTTGTGTAAGCTCATGATTCTTGCTTCCTATTACAATGTATAAGTTGCAAGTTTTGCTTCTTGTGAAAGGCAAGATAGCACTTTTACAAATTTTTGTTTCTTAAGATAGGCAAGCTTGTGATGTTTAAGATAGCAAGCTCTTTCTTCTCTTTTGAGAAGTGTCATTTTTGCTTTATTAGCAAAATGCCAAACTACCAAGAGACAATGTTTTACATGAGGCAAGCAAACAATTTGGCAAGTGTTACATTTGCATCTTCTCTTTAGATGTGCAAGAAAATAAATAAGTTTTTGCATTTTCTTGACATTTCAAGCTAGCAATTATCGGTGATGTTCAAAATAGTAATTTCTTCTCTTTTGTAATTTTTGCCTTTTTCTTGAATTGTGCTAGCAATCTATCTCCCCCTTTGTCATTGTCAAAAAGAAGGGAAAAACCCTTTACATCAATTTCTAAATCATGACAAAGGTAAGTAATCATTCTTATTTGTGCATCATTATAGTTTTAATGCACAAATTCATTAACATTTCATTTTTTATGCACGATACCGAAAAATCAATCATCATTATGAGCATATCAAACATGATATTCAAGCATTCATGATATATCATTTTGGCAACATGATCATAGCTATTCAAATGATGGTATCTAAATGTCAAAATTCATTACATCCTATCATGCATGAGCATTAACTTCTCATTTGTATTTCATGCATTATTTCATTTCATCTCATAAGGAATATCAAGAAGAGTTATTAGGTGATGAGATAAATATTTTATAAATACATGGAATTGTATAAAAATTATATCATAAGTGTTTCATGTATTCATATTATCACATGAAGCATACAATGCAAAGAAATCATGTCATGAAGAATATCAATGTTAAAATTCAACAAAGATCACATGATACAATCGCAAAGCATGATATAATTATGCGATATATCATGAGATGATAATTTATCATATCAATGAAAGATATAAATGAGGATCAATTCGTAAATACGAAAGATATGATTCATGATTCATTAAAATTCTTCTTAACAAGTTCACGATCAGGATTCATATAATTCATAATAAAGCAAATTGATGTACAATCATTACACAAGACATACAAGGCAAAGAAATCTTGTTATTTCTATATTATGAAATATATGATATCAAGGCTCATGATTCATTTGAAAAGATATAGCATAAAGAGCAACTTGAAACGTTCTTATCAAGATTACATTTTACAAGAAATTTCAAGTATCAAATATCAAGTAATCATCATGTTTCTTCAAAATTCTTAAGTCAAGAAGTCAAGGGAAAGTTCATGATTCGGTTAAAACAAAATTTCATTCAAGTTAATTCATAAAAAAAACATAATCAAATTATCATTTTTGAGATTCATAACACGAATAACGTTATTACATTTTCATCAAAATCGAGAACACTAGAGATAGAAAATGATTGAAGCATTTAGCATGATTCATATTTAAAATGTCTCTTATGTCGTAAATACAAATCAAGCATTTGTCAAATCTAAAATCATCCTCAAAATTACATTCAATAAATTCATATATGACAAGCATAGATTTATTGAAAAATCAATAAGATAGAGGATTACATTTCATTTTTATAAATTTCTATTCATGTGATTTGCTTCTTATGAGCATGCCTTTGCTTTTAAAAAGAATGTCAGCATAGAAAGGTAAATTTCGTAAAATAAATTATCAAGCATGATTCCATGATAACATTCTTTTAATATCTTGATATTCATTATCAAGTATGATTTCAAAAAGTATGTTCAAGAGAAATCATTAAGACCAAATGCATGATACACTCATTTATTTTCAAAATATTCATCATGATTATTTTCATGAGATTTACAAGATTGGTAAAATAAATTCATTAATCTGAATAGGATATAAAATTCATTTCCATTTCATACAATTGATTTCATGTGAGGGTGTTCAAGTCTTTTTGTGAAAACATGTATCATCATTTAAAATCAAAACATAAGTTTCGTCATAAAGCCGTCAAGACCAAACACATCAAAATAAAACATCATGATATCACATCTATCATCAAGAAATTCATACATAGATGTACATGCATGATGTCATCTTAATATGTCATAAAAATGTTTAAACCAAAAACATGTTAATCCAAAATGAGAGTTTCAAATCAACATTTACTTCAAAAGCTCATGCATGACATAAAATCATCAAAATACACATGCATGGATTAATTTTAAGCATTATCACATATCATATAACTATCATCCATAATGTTGCATACATCATTCAACATTTCAAAACATAACATGCATGAAACCTTAGCAATATACTTTTCATGATCAAATTTTTAGTTCTTCAAAGATGCTAAAAAGAAAAACATGATATAATTTTTGAAAAACAATTTTTTTTTTTATTCCTACTATCTAAATTAAGCACTCATGAAAAACTTCAAGTAATTTCAAAATAATTCAAGAGAGTTGAGTTACTTACCTTGTAGTCGAAGCCTGTCAAAACCCAATTCGTCGTTTCACCTTTGGAAGTTCTTGATTCATCCTTGGTTGCCTTCCTCTTCTTTAGCCTCTTCCTTCGTTCAAGTTCATTGTCTATTTTAGATTTTTGTTTAATAAACTTATTAAGATTTAGTGTTCGAAGTTCAAGTTCATCATTGTCCTCATCACTTGAGTTATCGCTCAAGTAGTATTCATTTGTCCGGAGTTCCAAATCCTTCCTGTTCTTTGGAAGGTGACTTTGTTCATCATGTTCATCATGTTCATCGTGTGCATTGTGCACCATTTCATATGTTATCAACGAACCAATTAGTTCTTCAAGTGGTAAGTTGTTTAGGTTTTTAGCTTCTTGTATTGCAGTTACTTTTGAATCCCACTTCTTAGAAAGAGAACGCAAAATCTTGTTTACGAGTTCAAAATCTGAAAAACATTTTACAAGAACTCTTAATCTATTGACGACATCCGTGAAACGGGTGTACATGTCGCCTATAGTCTCGCTTGGTTGCATTCGAAAAAGCTCAAAATCATGCAATAAAATGTTAACTTTCGAGTCTTTGACTCTACTAGTTCCCTCGTGCGTGATTTCAAGAGTTCGCAAAATGTCAAAAGTCGTTTCGCACGTAGAAATCCGATTGAACTCATTTTTGTCCAAAGCGCAAAATAAGGCATTCTTAGCCTTTGCGTTTAAAGAAAAATACTTCTTCTCCAAATCTGACCATTCGTTCATCGGTTTAGAGGGAAGTTGAAAACCGTTTTCAATGATATTCCATAAATCCAAATTCATACAAATCAAGAAAACTCTCATTCGAGTTTTCCAATAAGTGTAGTCCAATCCGTTAAACAACGGTGGACGAAAAACCGATAAGCCCTCTTGAAAGCCATTAAGAGTCATTTCTCTCGAGTGCAAATCTGAAATGAGAAATACCAGACTCTGATACCAATTGTTAGCATCAAGACCACTAAGAGGGGGGGGGGGGGGGGGGGGTGAATTAGTGCAGTAGAAAACTTTCGACGATTAAAATCGCGTTCGTACGATAAGAGCGATTTCGGTAGAAAATCCGATTCGTAAATCACATTAACTTGTAACCAAGCAAGATGCAGTTAAAGCAAAGATATAAAGGCAGTTTGTGTTAGGATCGAGAGCACTAAGAGGGGGGGGGGGTGAATTAGTGCAGCGGAAATCTTACAGCGATTAAAAACCAAAGCTGCGTTCGTTCAATAAAAACTATTATGATGCAAAAGCTAATTCTCAGTTTGTATCTAAGTGCAGTTTGCGTCTAAGCGCAGATTGCGTCTAAGCGCAATTTGCGTATAAACACAGTTTGCGTCTAAGCGCAGTTTGCGTCTAAGCGCAGTTTGCGTCTAAACACAGTTTGCGTCTAAGCGCAGTTTTGCGTCTAAGCGCAGTTTTCGTCTAAACTCAGATTTACGTCTAAATGCAGTTTTACGTCTAAATGCAGATTTACGTCTAAACTCAGATTTACGTCTAAACTCAGATTTACGTCTAAACGCAGTTTTACGTCTAAACGCAGATTTACGTATAAACGCAGTTTTACGTCTAAACGCAGATTTACGTCTAAACGCAGATTTACGTCTAAACGCAGTTTTACGTCTAGACGCAGATTTACGTCTAAACTTTGAAACTCGTTTGTATACTCGCAGAAGGCAGTATGCAGTTGAAATCAAGACGTAAACATGAACTGAGATCTAATGATTGTGCGAGGAAAGCCGATTTACGTCTGAATGCAGTTTTACGTCTAAATGTTGAAACTCGTTCGTAAAAGCACGGAAGACAGTTCTGTAGAATCAAACGTAAACTGTAATGTATGAAAATACGAATTTACGTCTGAATGCAGATTCGGAAGAACAGCACTTAGAACTTGTTCGTGAAAGCGCAGAGAGCAGTAGTAATGAAGGAGGTTTGCAGTAATGATAAAGTGCTCAAAAATAAACGCAAACCAGAGATTTAGAGTGGTTCGGTCAGCCTTGACCTACTCCACTTTTGGCTTCCTCCACCGACGAGGTTGCCGACGTCAACTAGGGGCCTTCCTTCAATAGGCGAAGGCCAAACTGCCCTTTTACAGTTTCTCTCCTTTTGACAGGCTCAGGAGACAACCTTTACAGACCTTTCTCTCCTCACTTTACAACTGAAAACTTGAAGAACAGAAGGAGGAGACTTAAAGGCTTTACAACACTTTTGAGCTCTTAGAATCACAGAAAAGATCAAGATTTCGGTGTAGGTCTGTTGTCTTTTCAGTGCTGAATGGGTGGGGTATTTATAGGCCCCAACCCAATTCAAATTTCGAGCTCAAAACGATCAAATCCCGGAATTCCGGGATCAGGCGGTTGCACCTCTTGACTGGAGAGGTTGCACCGCCTGGCAGAGCTCGAAGACTGAGCTCAGGCGGATGCACCTCTCTGTCAGGGGTGGTTGCACCTTTCTGCCAGAGCTCGAAGACCGAGCTCAGGCGGTGCATCTCCTGTCCAGAGATGTTGCACCTCTCTGCCAGAGCTCGAAGACCGAGCTCGGTGGTTGCACCTCTTGGCAGAGCTCGAAACTTGAGCTCTGGCGGTGCTACCTCTTGACAGAGGAGGTTGCACCGCCCAGTCTCGCTTGGAGACTGAGCCCTGGGTGGTTGCACCGCCTGGCTGGAGCGGTTGCACCGCCCAGTCTCGCTGGGAGACTTAGCCTGGGCGGTGCTATCTCCCTGCCTGGGCGGTTGCACCTCCCACAGCTACTTGGGTTCGAATGGGTTGAACCATTCGACCCAACTTGAGTTCTTCAGGGGCCCAATTGCCCCAGGATTAAGCTAATGGGATCACCTCCCATTTCTAACTTAATCACCGTGCTAACTACGATTAAATCTAAGACAATTTCTGCAGCTTTGCTTCGGTACGTCAATCGCTTCTTCCGGCGAGTTTCCGGCGAACTTCCGTCGATCATCCGATGAACCCTCGGTGATGCTTCTACGGACTTCCGGCAAACTCCTGGACTTTGCGACGATCCACTTGGCGAGTTCCGACGAGCTTCGCTTGGCAAGCTTCTGGACTTCTCGGATCTGTTCTCGCAGAACCTCCGACGACCGTCCGTACTTCCGTCGAACTCTCGAACTCCCAACGTGATCATGAACTTGACTCCGGCGTAACTCCTGCTGCTTGTCTATCTTTCATCGTAGTTAATCCTGTACACTTATCTCAACACATAGATTAGACAACAAATGACAATTGACTTCATCATCAAAATCCGAGATTCAACAATCTCCCCCTTTTTGATGATGACAATCAATTGATAATGGAGTTATCCTTAACTCCCCCTGTCTATATGCCATAGTTGAGATAAGTCAACCTTGAATTCAAGACCTAAGAATTCAAGTGACGTATTTATAAGTTAGATCAGTTAAACTTATCAATACTCCCATCATGATACTCATCATGATGTATCTCTTCAAGAATGAAGTCAGTGTTTAAAATGCATCAATAAGTTTGTATGATTGTGTTTGTAACTATTCATCATGTAGTGTGAACATTATCATATGAAGCTGTGAAACTTATTACATGATGCACACATTTGAAATATACTAGCAAGTTTCACATGATAAGATATCAACTCAGGGCATAATGCAAACTTTAGCACATGTTCATCTATCTCTTGGTGATGCAAGGATGGCATAATCATAGCAGTGTTTATAGCATCATTCATAGTATTTCTAATCATGGCAGTGTTTATCAATTCATATATATCTCCCCCTTTGTCATCAACAAAAAGCATAGTAACTATGATACCAGAAAATAATAATAGCAAGCTTATAGAGGAATTTTACATAGATTGCTTTAAATACTTCTTCCCCTTTGTGTTATAATCCATTGATGGAATACATACACATGAATCACTTCATCAAATCTATTTCAGAAACTCAATTTTCATGAAGGTGTACGAGAAAATCTGTTTCATAAATAAGATGCATTCGGACAAGATTTTGTTGCAGATTTTCACATATAATCATGAAAATCAAGTGATTTGATCATACAATATAGTCCGAAAAATGATTTTAATTTATTTGTTCGGACACATGAGCATTCCTAACTCTCTTCTAATGAAATCAAATTGTTCTTCACTTAGAGGTTTTGTAAAAATGTCAGCTAGTTGATGTTTAGTATCAATGAATTCTATGGTTACGTCATGATTGGTGACATGATCTCGTATAAAGTGATGTCTAATATCAATATGTTTTGTTCTTGAGTGTTGTATAGGATTTTTGGTTAAGCATATTGCACTTGTGTTATCACATTTAATTGGAATATTTTTGAGATGAACTTTATAATCTTCTAAGGTATTTTTCATCCATACAACTTGTGCACAGCATGCACTTGCTGCAATATATTCAGCTTCGATTGTTGATAGTGCAACTGAGTTTTGTTTCTTTGATGACCAGGAAACAAGGGCATGTCCTAAAAATTGACATGATCCTGATGTGCTTTTTCTATCTAATCTACACCCAGCAAAGTCAGCATCAGCAAAAGCAATTAACTCAAAATTTTCTGATTTTGGGTACCATAATCCTAGATTTGTGGTACCATTAAGATATCTAAATATTCTTTTAACTGCTTTGAGATGAGACATCTTAGGGTTTGATTGAAATCTAGCACAAAGTCCTACACTGAACATGATGTCTGGTCTGGTTGCAGTGAGGTAAAGTAAACTTCCTATCATACCCCTATAAGTTTTTTGATCAAAGCTTTCTCCAGTTTCATCAATTTCTAATTTAGTGGAGGTGCTCATAGGAGTGTTACTGGCCTTTGAGTTGTTCATGTTAAACCTTTTTAATAAATTCATGGCATATTTAGTTTGACTAATAAAGATGCCATTGCTTAGTTGTTTGATTTGTAAACCTAAGAAGAATGTTAATTCTCCCATTAAGCTCATTTCAAATTCAAGACTCATAGTTTTACCAAACGATTCACAAAGAGATTCATTTGTAGAGCCAAAGATGATATCATCAACATAAATCTGAACAATGAGAAAATTATTTTCAAAATTCTTGATAAACAATGTAGTATCAACCTTGCCTTTTATGAAATTATTTTCAATGAGAAAAGAACTAAGTCTCTCATACCAAGCCCTTGGGGCTTGTTTTAAACCATAGAGAGCTTTAGTTAATCTAAACACATGATTAGGGTAGCCATTATTTTCAAATCCAGGCGGTTGTTCAACATAAACTTCTTCGGAAATGAAACCATTTAGAAAAGCGCTTTTAACATCCATTTGAAATAACTTAAAATTATTGCAACTAGCGTAGGCAAGGAGCATCCTTATGGCTTCCAATCGAGCCACAGGTGCGAAGGTTTCTTCGTAATCGATACCTTCTTCTTGGTTGAAACCTTTGGCCACTAATCTAGCCTTGTTTCTAACCACGATACCATTTTCATCTTGCTTGTTTCTAAAGACCCATTTAGTACCAATAACTAAATGGTCATTTGGCCTAGGAACAAGCGTCCACACCTCATTTCTCTCAAATTGATTTAATTCATCTTGCATTGCGATAATCCATGAATCATCTTTCATGGCTTCATCAACACATTTGGGTTCAATTTGGGAGAGAAAGGCGGCGTTGGCACAAAAGTTTTTAAAAGAAGATCATGTTTGAACCCCCTTTGATGTGTCTCCTAGTATTAGCTCCTTAGGATGAGCATCTATATACTTCCAATCCTTGGGTAAGGATGTTTCGGAAGTGGATGCATCCAAGTTGCTAGTTGGAGACGGGGTTTCGTTTAAATTCAAGGAATCAAAATTAACATCATCATCAAGATCATTTTTCTTAATTTCTGAAATCTCATTGAAAACAACATGGATGGATTCTTCAATAATTAAGGTTCTTTTATTGAAGATGCGAAAAGCTTTAGAAACCGAAGAATAACCAAGAAAGATTCCTTCATCAGATTTAGCATCGAATTTTCCTAAGTTATCCTTTTCATTCAAGATAAAACACTTACACCCAAAGACATTAAAATATGAGACATTGGGTTTTTTGTTATTCCATAACTCATAAGGAGTTTTGGTGAGTAAGGGTCTTACTAGGACTCTATTTAAAATATAGCATGCAGTGTTTACAGCTTCGGCCCAAAAATATTTGGGTAGGCTATGTTCATTCAACATGGTTCTTGCCATTTCTTGTAAATTTCGATTTTTTCTTTCTACTACCCCATTTTGTTGAAGATTTCTTGGAGTAGAGAAATTATGGTTGTATCCGTTGAGTTCACAGAATTCTTGGAAGTCATGGTTTTGAAATTCTCCACCATGATCACTTCTAATTGACGAAATCATAGATCCCTTCTCATTTTGAACAAGTTTACAAAACTTGGTAAAATATCTAAAGCATTCATTTTTTTGTTTTAAGAAGTAGGTCCATGTATATCTGCTATAGTCATCAATAATGACAAAGGCGTATTTGCTACCTCCTAGACTCGATGTAGAGATTGGTCCGAACAAGTCCATATGGATCAATTGTAAGGGCCTAGAGGTGCTTATTTGATTCTTAGCTTTGAAGCTACCCTTAATTTGCTTACCTAATTGGCAAGCATCATATACATTATCTTTGATGAACTTGATATGAGGAATTCCTCTTACAAGTTCTCTAGATGATACTTGAGTGATTAGTTTCATGCTAGCATGACCTAATCTTCTATGCCATAGCCAAGCATCCTCATTCATAACGGCAAAGCACATTTCATCACATAAGTCATTGATGTCAATAGTGTATATGTTGTTTTGTTTTAATGCAATCATAGATATATTTTTGTGGTTTTTCAATGATGCAAGCATTAGATTCAAATCTTATAATATATCCTTTATCACATAATTGACTAATGCTCAAGAGGTTATGTTTTAAACCATCAACTAGTAAAACATCTTCAATAGAGAGGTTGGATTTGTTACCTATGGTTCCTTTGCCAATGATTTTACCCTTGTTGTTGTCTCCGAAGGTGACATATCCTTCGTCTATGCTAGTGAGCTTAGAGAATTGAGATGGATCTCCGGTCATATGCCTTGAGCATCCACTATCAAGGTACCATTTCTTGCTCCTAGCTTGCGATTGTTTAGTTTTCTACAAGAAAGGATGATGTTTAGGTACCCATTTGCTTTTGGGTGCCTCATAAATAGATCTACATTTTCTATCATGTTGCATAGAGTTTATCATGGTTCCTTTAGGAACCCAAATTAATTTGTTTGGACTTATTTTCTTGAATGGACAACAATGTGTCTTGTGTCCAGATTTGCAACAAAAGTTGCACTTGGTTTGGTGTTGAACATGTAAGATGGAGCCTTTTATGAAGGTGGTTGGATTTTGGTGAAGATTTCTCACAAATCCAATCCCGCTCCTTTTTGGAATGTGACCCTTGTTTGCAAGGATCATGTTTAATGACTTGCTACCAACCTCGAATTTCTTCAAGGTGTCCTTGAGTAGCAGATTTTCTTTTTGCATAGTTTCTAAATCATGACATTTGATACATGAATTTAAACTATCATGATGTTCGACTTTTAACTTATCAAACTCACAAGTAAGACTATCATGCATCTTTTTCAGCAATTTATATTTTCTACTTATACTCTTGCATTCGTCAAATAAGTCATTGAAGGCATTTAATAATTCATCGAAAGATAAATCAGCATCTATTGAATTTGTTACCTCGTCTTCGATGGCCATTAAGGCGTAATGAGCAACTTGCTCGGTGTTGGACTCCTCTTCCTCAGATGCGCTCGAATCATCCCATGTTGCTTGGAGCGCCTTCTTCTTTGTTGTTCTTTTCTTGACTTGGGGACAATCACTCTTGTAGTGTCCCGGCTTTTTGCATTCATAGCAGATTACTTGGTCCTTTTTGGGCTCAAGTTTATTTTTTGCATCATTCTTAAACTTGTTTCTTTTAAAGAACTTTTTAAACTTTCTTGTTAGAAGTGCCAAGTCATCATCACAGTCCTCATCACTTGAGTTTTCTCTCAAGTGGCATTCTGAAGTTTTGAGTGTCATATCCTTCCTGTTCTTTGGAAGGATGTCTTCTTGCTCTTCATGAGCTTTACAAGTTATTTCATAGGTCATTAGTGACCCGATTAGTTCTTCAAGAGGGAAATTTCGCAGATCTTTTGCCTCTTGAATAGCGGTGACTTTAGGATCCCAACTCTTAGGAAGGGATCTTAGTATCTTATTAACAAGCTCAAAATCCGAAAAGCTCTTTCCGAGTCCTTTTAGACCGTTGACGACATCCGTGAAACGGGTAAACATGTCGCCAATGGTTTCACTCGGTTTCATCCGAAAGAGTTCGAAAGAGTGTAACAGCAAATTGATTTTTGACTCTTTTACTCTACTTGTGCCCTCATGGGTCACTTCGAGTGTGTGCCAAATATCAAATGCAGTTTCACAAGTTGAAACACGGTTAAACTCATTTTTATCGAGTGCACAAAATAAGGCATTCATAGCCTTTGCATTTAGAGCGAAAGCCTTCTTCTCCAAATCATTCCAATCGATCATTGGAAGAGAAGACTTTGAAAATCCATTCTCGACAAGATTCCATAATTCAAAATCTATAGAAATAAGAAAGATCCTCATTCGGGTCTTCCAGTAGGTGTAGTCCGTCCCATTAAACATGGGTGGACGTGTAATAGAATGGCCCTCTTGGTTTCCGGCGTAAGTCATCTCTCTTGGGTATTAATCCTTTTGAGAGTTAACCTTGCTCTGATACCAATTGTTAGGATCGAGAGCACTAAGAGGGGGGGGGGTGAATTAGTGCAGCGGAAATCTTACAGCGATTAAAAACCAAAAGCTGCGTTCGTTCAATAAAAACTATTATGATGCAAAAGCTAATTCTCAGTTTGTATCTAAGTGCAGTTTGCGTCTAAGCGCAGATTGCGTCTAAGCGCAGTTTGCGTCTAAACACAGTTTGCGTCTAAGCGCAGTTTGCGTCTAAGCGCAGTTTGCGTCTAAACACAGTTTGCGTCTAAGCGCAGTTTTGCGTCTAAGCGCAGTTTTCGTCTAAACTCAGATTTACGTCTAAATGCAGTTTTACGTCTAAATGCAGATTTACGTCTAAACTCAGATTTACGTCTAAACTCAGATTTACGTCTAAACGCAGTTTTACGTCTAAACGCAGATTTACGTCTAAACACAGTTTTACGTCTAAACGCAGATTTACGTCTAAACGCAGATTTACGTCTAAACGCAGTTTTACGTCTAGACGCAGATTTACGTCTAAACTTTGAAACTCGTTTGTATACTCGCAGAAGGCAGTATGCAGTTGAAATCAAGACGTAAACATGAACTGAGATCTGATGATTGTGCGAGGAAAGCCGATTTACGTCTGAATGCAGTTTTACGTCTAAATGTTGAAACTCGTTCGTAAAAGCACGGAAGACAGTTCTGCAGAATCAAACGTAAACTGTAATGTATGAAAATACGAATTTACGTCTGAATGCAGATTCGGAAGAACAGCACTTAGAACTTGTTCGTGAAAGCGCAGAGATCAGTAGTAATGAAGGAGGTTTGCAATAATGATAAAGTGCTCAAAAATAAACGCAAACCAGAGATTTAGAGTGGTTCGGTCAGCCTTGACCTACTCCACTTTTGGCTTCCTCCACCGACGAGGTTGCCGACGTCAACTAGGGGCCTTCCTTCAATAGGCGAAGGCCAAACTGCCCTTTTACAGTTTCTCTCCTTTTGACAGGCTCAGGAGACAACCTTTACAGACCTTTCTCTCCTCACTTTACAACTGAAAACATGAAGAACAGAAGGAGGAGACTTAAAGGCTTTACAACACTTTTGAGCTCTTAGAATCACAGAAAAGATCAAGATTTCAGTGTAGGTCTGTTGTCTTTTCAGTGCTGAATGGGTGGGGTATTTATAGGCCCCAACCCAATTCAAATTTCGAGCTCAAAACGATCAAATCCCGGAATTCCGGGATCAGGCGGTTGCACCTCTTGACTGGAGAGGTTGCACCGCCTGGCAAAGCTCGAAGATTGAGCTCAAGCGGATGCACCTCTCTGTTAGGGGTGGTTGCACCTTTCTGCCAGAGCTCGAAGACCGAGCTCAGGCGGTGCATCTCCTGTCCAGAGATGTTGCACCTCTCTGCCAGAGCTCAAAGACCGAGCTCGGTGGTTGCACCTCTTGGCAGAGCTCGAAACTTGAGCTCTGGCGGTGCTACCTCTTGACAGAGGAGGTTGCACCGCCCAGTCTCGCTTGGAGACTGAGCCCTGGGCGGTTGCACCGCCTGGCTGGAGCGGTTGCACCGCCCAGTCTCGCTGGGAGACTTAGCCTGGGTGGTGCTACCTCCCTGCCTGGGCGGTTGCACCTCCCACAGCTACTTGGGTTCGAATGGGTTGAACCATTCGACCCAACTTGAGTTCTTCAGGGGCCCAATTGCCCCAGGATTAAGCTAATGGGATCACCTCCCATTTCTAACTTAATCACCGTGCTAACTACGATTAAATCTAAGACAATTTCTGCAGCTTTGCTTCGGTACGTCAATCGCTTCTTCCGACGAGTTTCCGGCGAACTTCCGTCGATCATCCGATGAACCCTCGATTGTAATATCCCTCGCTTTTAAAAATTATTAATAAAGATTTATATGTAAATTGGAGGACCTATATGTAAATATAGAAATTACAAGGACTAAACTGCTAAGTTGCAAAAAAAAAAAGAAAAAGAAAAGGGAAAACCGAAAATTCGGTATTATCCCACCGCCTCCCACGCACTCTGTTTCTTCCAGAAACAGAGAGAGCGGTGGGGCGTGAGGAGAAGAAGGAGAGTGGTAGAAGAAGAGAGGAAGAAGAGGGAGAAGAGAGAAGAAGAAGAAGAAGAAGAAGAAGAAGAAGAAGAGGGAAAAGAAGAGAGGAGGAAGAAGAGGGAGTAGAGAAGAAGAAGAAGGAGAAGAAGAAGAAGAGGAGGTGGCTGCAGCGAGGGCTGCAGCGAGAAGCTGTGGGGCGTGGGGAGAAGAAGAGAGGAAGAAGAGGGAGAAGAGAAGAAGAAGAAGAAGAAGAAGAAGAGAAGAGGATAGCTGCGGCAAGGCTGCAGCGAGGAGGTGTGTGGGGTTGGGGAGGAAAAGGGAAGAGGAGAAGAAGAGGGAAAAGAGAGGGAAGAGGGAGAGGAGCGAGAGGTGGCAGCAGCTAGGGCTGCAGCACCTCTGTTTCCTGCAGGTGGAAACAGAGGAGAGGTGTGGGGCGTTCGAAGAGGAGAAGAAGAAGAAGAGGAAGAGAAGAGGAAGAGGAAGCAGGGGAAGAGGTTGTGATACCTCTGTTTCCTGCAGAGGAAACAGAGGAGAGGGTGTGGGTGACGTCGGGGAGAAGAAGGGGAGGAAGGAGAAGAAGAGAAGAAGAAGAAAGGAAGGAAAAGGAAGAGGAGAAGGGAAGAAAGTAGCTGCGGCTGCGGTTGTGGCAGCTGCAGCTGTGGCAGGGAAAGAAGAAGAGAAAGGAAGAAGGGGAGGAGAGGAAGAAGAGTAGGGGCTGCGGTTGCGGCGATGGCAGCTGCAGTTGGAAGAGAAGAAGGAGAGGAAGATGAGCAAGGGAGGAAGAAAAGGCTGTGGCCGTGGCTGAGGCTGCGACTGCAGCATGCAGCTGGGAAAGAAGAGAAGGAAAGGAAGAAGAAGAGAAAGGAAGAAGGGAAGGAGAGGAAGAAGAGAAGGGGCTGCGGCTGCGGCGATGGCAGCTGCAGTTGGAAGAGAAGAAGGAGAGGAAGATGAGCAGGGGAGGAAGAAAAGGCTGTGGCCGTGGCTGAGGCTGCGACTGCAGCATGCAGCTGGGAAAGAAGAGAAGGAAAGGAAGAAGAAGAGAAAGGAAGAAGGGAAGGAGAGGAAGAAGAGAAGGGGCTACGGCTGCGGCGATGGCAGCTGCAGTTGGAAGAGAAGAAGGAGAGGAAGATGAGCAGGGGAGGAAGAAGAGGCTGCGAGTGTGGTGGCTGCGGCCGTGGCTGCGACTCCGGCTGCGGCTGCAACGTTGGCTGCGGTAGCTGCGGCAGCGGTGGTGGCTGCAGTAGCTGCTTTTGGGAAAGAGAAAGAGTAGGAACGAGAGAAGGGAAGAAGGAAATAGTGCAGTGGAAGGGGGCTGCGGTTGTGACCGCAGTTGCGGTCGTGGCTGCGATTGTGGCAGCGGCAGCGGCGGCAGCTGTGGCAGCTGCGTTTGGGAAAGAAAAAGAAGGAATGAGAGTAAGAGAGAGCAGGTGACTGTGCCTCGATGTTCGACACGTGATGTAGTTGCGAAGAAAGGAAGAAAACGGGAGCACAAAACGAAACAGAGAGAGGACACGGAGAAAAAGTAGAAGGATTTGGGCTGGCACCTTCTTTGGATCTTCGGATCGAAATCATTGAAAGGCAAGTTTCCCGCTTGTTTCAATCCTTTTTATTGCAAGTTCCCTGTTCGTTTCTCCTATAATTGCTCTGATATGCCTTATTGCAAGTTCCCTGATCGTTTTTCCTATAATTGCTCTTATATGTCTTATTGCAAGTATCCTGATCTTCCTCACTGCCATTTTTATCTCTACTTTTGCTTTGAATATGAGGAACTTTGAATTGTTCTAGCCTTGCATTTGTTATATCTCCTGTTTAAACGTAACGATTCGAATCTGTGCAACTTTTGAGATTCTGACCTTTTGATACCGAGCTACCTATAAGTCTTTGTTGGAAACTCTGATTTGTTCAAAACTGATTTCATTGGAAACTAGTCTTGTAGACCTTTCTTTGATATATGGATTGAAAGATTTGGAATCCAAACACCTGCCCAGTTATCTGTTGAATCTGACATTATGAATTCTGCCAACAGAGATTTTGTTCTACGACACTTGCTTACCAAATTATTTGTAACTCTCTCTGTTGGACAGTTCAATTCCTATGAAGCCTGTCTTATCTGAAAATATTATCCAATGATTATTTCTGAGTAAATTGGAGCACGATTGATAGTTTGAATCATTTGTTCAATGTGCCTTCTGTATTCTGCCAGAAATCGAGCTTTGGTCGATTTCTCATATTCTGGTTTCATTCCTTTGGAAATTGATATCCTTTAGCCTTCTTATTCAATTGAGCTTTATATTACTACTTTGAATTCTTGTATACTCTTGTCCTTAAAATTATTGCATTCTTGAAAACTGTTGTGTAACGTTTATGCTATATCGTATTGACTCATATAGGCACATGTATATCCTATTGTTCCGCATTTGCTTTCGATATGTGCCTATTCCAGTTTCATTCCTTTGGACATTGAATTCATCAAATCTTCTTATTGAATTGAGTTATTTGTGATTGCTTGGATTCCATATGTGCCCTTGCTTTCAATTCCCTTCAAATCTGAATATACTTGTGAAAGATTATTGCTTACTTCGGATTGACTCGTAAAGGCACATGTACGTTTGTTGTTCCGCGTGTGCTTCCGATATATGCTACTTATTGTTGAAACTGCCCTTTTGTACTCTGGTGTGTGGGATTGTCTGGACCTTTGCCAGAAATGGTAAAGGGTATGCGCTGATTTGCCCGCTTTGTGGGGTCCCGCTTTGTGGGATATTCTGGTATGCGCTATTTGCCCGCTTTGTGGGGTCCCGCTTTGTGGGATATTCTGGTATGCGCTTATTTGCCCGCTTTGTGGGGTCCCGTTATGTGGGATATTGTAGACTTTTGTCAGGTGGTCATTCAGAAATGGATGAATCACATTCTGACTGAGATCCCACTACACCTTCTGTATGTTTGATATGATATCCAGAGCTTTGGTTATGTGTTTCTGTACATGCTTTGGATAAGATTGATATGTTTGCAACGTCAAAGACGACGTTTGAGCTTCTGTACGATATTTGTTTTCGATATGCTCTGAAATGCTTCATTCACTGATGATATGCTTCGAAATGTTCCATATGCCGTTGATATGCTCCGGAACATTTCATATGCCATTGATATGCTCCAATTACTATGTGCTCCATTTGCTATGAACTGATATGTTCTGAAATGTCCTATCTGCCATTGATATGTTCCAATTACTCTGTGCTCCATTTGCTATGAACTGATATGTTCTGAAATGTCCTATCTGCCATTGATATGTTCCAATTACTCTGTGCTCCATTTGTTATGAACAGATATGTTCTGAAATGTCCTATCTGCCATTGATATGTTCCAATTACTCTATGCCCCATTCGTTATGGATCAAATATGTTTTTGAAAGACATGATACGTATGATTTGGTATCTATTGAGATGGTATCCTTGAGAATTCTTGTATTCTGCCTTGCATTATGATACCTTACTCGTTTGAAACCGTTCCTTTTGTTCTGAATATGCTTTGTCACTTGCTGAGCCGTTTTTGGCTCACTCCGTTGTTATATAAATCTTTCAGGTCAGCTTGTCACTCTTCGAGATGTTTGATTTGGGCTGAGGCAGTGGATAGCTATTCAGAATAATGGGCAAGTCTGGTTGGTTATTACGATATTGTTGTATAAGTATGTCTTGTATGTAATGAAATGTTGTCGATGAACCGAAATGGATATACTGTGTCAAAGTGTTAGGAGATCTCTCTTATTTGGAATTTCGAAATGTTAAGCCTACTTTATGATGATATGAACTTGTGGTGAATAGTTGGAGTTCTGATTGTATAATTTATTTAGCTTGTGGATTTATAAGTGTTGTTCATGTTTGTCAAGTTGGCTCGGGTTGCCATAAATGTGAATTATCGAGTGATGTGATATATGATTATAAACTGCACAGGTTTTATGGATGTGAATATGAATAGAATGTTTTCAGTGTCCTCAAACGTTAGTTTGGATCCTGGAATTGGTCTGTGACGAAAATTTTAAAAATCATGGATATTTTGAGGGGCGTGACAGAGGTGGTATCAGAGCATTGTTTGAGGATTACTGAAATATTTGATATGTTGACGTGCAAAATATATTGAGGTCTAATGAAACTATAGTGATTGGTGGAAATTTTCTTTGATGTATTTTAGGAATCTAGGATGACGATGACATTTAGTCCTCC